>NC_057812.1:669339093-669647156 GCF_018294505.1 Triticum aestivum
TTGACAGCAAAGAGAGCGGTGGAGGTGGAGACAAATGGACAAGTTTGGAGGTGGAGTTCTGGATGTGGATGGTGTACGTGTCGGCTCAAAGCAACCAACCAACGCTGATATTAAATCTTACTCCCTCCGTTTCGAAATAATTGTCTTTCTAGATATTTCAACAAGTGACTACATACGGAGCAAAATGAGTGAATATACACTCTAAAACATGTCTACATACATTCGTATGTTGTAGTTCATTTGAGATGGCTAGAAAGACAATTATTTCGGAACGGAGGGAGTACAAATTAAACAACCTTCAATAAAAATATGAAAATCCTACTTAATAAAAAACATTAGGATTCAAATCTTTTGATAATTTTATAAAAAATATTTAAATGAATTACACTGTATGTTTCTCCTTAGAAGACTATTTCATGCATCACTATTCTTCCATCTTGCACAGCTTGAATATGTGCTAATAAAGGACATTGGGTGGCCCCTTCACATCAACATTGCATGATCCAAAAAAAAGATAATGCAACCCATAACACATGCGCAATCTTATGTCGACGTTTATCGGAGTTGAATATAAGTGAAGCGTAATGGCACGTGAAAGTGGGTTTTGATTTCTTTTCGTCCGTTGCAGCGTACATGCAAATGTATTAGGGTATGTTTGAAGAAGCCGGCTTGGCTGCACAAAAAAGACTTAGGCAGCGGGGCTCACTCCATCTACCTGCTTTTCTTCTAATACAAAATACAACACTTTGGTGTGTTTGAGAAAAAGGGTATGTGCATGTTTATACCATCCTGGGTCCTTGTGATATTTAAATAAACCATATGTGTCATTACTTATCATACACTCTCGGACAACACTGCAATGTATGAAGCAAAGACCCATGCACAATCGCAATGAAAAGTTGAGGATGTTTCAATCATGTACTCCATAAGCTTGTTGTCATGCATGTTTTGATCTTCCAATGGAACATTAGTTAAATTACTTGGCCTGCATTTACAAATGAAAATTAGATAAAAAATTACTTGACCTGTAGTCCTACACTGTCATCCTTTTTCGGGAATGGCAATAATATTATAAGGAATGTCGGCTCCGTAGGGAAGCAGGGCTGCATGTATGATCCTTTAACAAAAAGTGGATTAAGATCATTGAACTTTTTAGTTATGAAAAATCTTGATAATATCACTTGACTATATGATCCATGCACATATGATTGCTTTGAGCTAAGGATATGAAAATAATATATATTTTTTCCGTAGCAACGCACGGGCATTGTCCTAGTTAATTAAAGAAATAATTAACTTAATTAATTTTGATTAATTAAAATAAACAACTAATTAAACTAATTACACATTAGCTACCTAATTAACCTGATCTGTTAATTAGCTAATTAATTAGTATGGCAGTGGGGCCCATCCCTTAATTAATACTAATTAGGATAATTAATATGTCTAATTAAAATGTGTCACTGACCAGTGGGACCCACTGGTAAGGTTGACCAGTCAACCATGTTGACTGCTGACGTCAGCATAACATCATGCTGATGTCATAAATCTAATTTTGAATTAAATTAAATAATTAATTAAATTCCAGAAATTAATAAAATCTTTAGAAAATCGTATCTTTTAATCCGTAACTCTGATTAAATTATTTTCAACATGAAAGTTGCTCAGAACAACGAGACGAATCCGGATACGCAGCCCGTTCGTCTACCACACATCCCTAGCATACCGAACACGCAACTTTCCCCCTCCGGCTCCTCTGCCCGAAAACGCGAAACACCGAGGATACTTTCACGGGTGTTTTCCCCCTTCGCCGGTATCACCTCATACCGCGTTAGGGCACCCCTAGCACCGACTTGTCATGTCATGCATCGCTATGCATCTATTTGCTTAAACATTTATTGTTTCTTCCCCCTCTTCTCTCACTAGACACCGAGACCATCGTCGCTGCTACCCAGTACGACTACGGTGTTGACGACCCCTCTCTCTTGCCAGAGCAACCAGGCAAGCCCCCCCTTGATCACCAGATATCGCCTACTCTTCTCTATACTGCTTGCATTAGAGTATTGTAGCATGTTACTGCTTTCCGTTAATCCTATCCTGATGCATAGCCTGTCCTTGCTACTACTGTTGTTACCTTTACCTGCAATCCTAATGCTTAGTATAGCATGCTAGTTTATCATCAATGGCCCTACATTCTTGTCCGTCTACCATGCTATACTATTGGGTCGTGATCACTCGGGAGGTGATCACGGGTATATACTATATACTTTATACATGATACATGTGATGACTAAAGACGGGTCGGCTCGAGGAGTACCCGCGGTTGATTCATGAATTGGGGGCTGGAAGGACATACATTCCCGACAGCCCTCTGTGTGGATCTTTGTGGCGAAGCGACAGGGCAGGTTGAGACCACCTAGGAGAGAGGTGGGCCTAGCCCTGGTCGGCATTCGCGGTTATTTCAAGATAACATGTTTAACGAGATCTTGGTATTTGATCTGAGTCTGGTTACTGGCCTATACGCACTAACCATCTATGCGCGGACAGTTATGGGCACTCGACGTCGTGGTATCAGCCGAAGCCTTCGTGACGTCAGCAATTGAGCGGCGCGCGCCGGATTGGACTGGAACGCCTGCTCTTGTATAAGGGAGCCTAGATCTGCTCACCAGCCGCGTTCGCAACGTGCAGGTGTGCAATGGGCGATGGGCCCAAACCCCTATGCCATAGGATTTATACCGGCATGCTGACCTCTCTGTTGTGCCTAGGTAGGGCTGCGACGTGTTGATCTTCCGAGGCCGGGCATGACCCAGAAAAGTTATGTGGTGCACCCCTACAGGGAAGTTAATCTATTTGAATAGCCGTGATCTTCGGTAACAGGACGACTTGGAGTTGTACCTTGACCTTATGACAACTAGAACCGGATACTTAATAAAACACGTCCTTCCAAGTGCCAGATACAACCGGTGATCGCTCTCTCACAGGGCGACGAGGGGAGGATCATCGGTTAGGTTTATGCTATGCAAGGCTACTTGGTGAACTTACCATCTATTCTCTTCTCCTGCTGCAAGATGGAGGTTACCAGAAGCGTAGTCTTTGAAAGGACTAGCTATCCCCCTCTTATTCCGGCATTCTGCAGTTCAGTCCACATATGATACCCTTATTCCATTTGATACCAATGCATACATATGTAGTGTAGCTCCTTGCTTGTGAGTACTTTGGATGAGTAATCACGGTTGCTTTGCTCCCCCTTTTCCCCCTTTCTATACTCGATTGTTGCGACCAGACGTTGGAGCCCAGGAGCCAGACGCCATCGTCGACGACGACTACTACTACCCAGGAGGTGCCTACTACTACATGCAACCCGCTGACGACGACCAGGAGTAGTTTAGGAGGATCCCAGGCAGGAGGCCTGCGCCTCTTTCGATCTGTATCCCAGTTTGTGCTAGCCTTCTTAAGGCAGACTTGTTTAACTTATGTTTGTACTCAGATATTGTTGCTTCCGCTGACTCGTCTATGATCGAGATCTTGTATTCGAGCCCTCGAGGCCCCTGGCTTGTAATATGATGCTTGTATGACTTACTTTTATTTGTAGAGTTGTGTTGTGATATCTTCCCATGAGTCCCTGATCTTCATCGTACATGTTTGCGTGTATGATTAGTGTACGATTGAATTGGGGGCGTCACAAGTTAGTATCAGAGTCGACTGCCTGTAGGAATCCCCCTTCCACACTTGTAAGTGCATCTAGTGCCACCCCTAGTTGGTTTTGGAGTATTGACGACAAACCTAGTTGAGGGACTAATGTGTTTGTGAGAATTGCAGGATAACACAGATAGAAGTCCCTCATTGATTTGGTTTTCCTACCAGAGATGACCCCTAAAAATGTATGAAGACATTGAAGTCAAAGGTGGTATATGAAGATATTCACATTGAAGACTATGACAAGAGAAGACACCACATGAAGCCTATGGAGCTCGAAGACTTAGATCTTTCGTAGTTCTCTTTCTTCTGTGTTGAGTCATAGGAACCACCATACTATTAAGTGGGGTCCAAGAGAACCAGTCAGAATGACTGAAGTGATGCTTAAACAAAACCTATGTCTTCGAGTGAAGACTTTGAGAGCGAATCTTGTCAATAGTCGGGTAAGTCAGCTTTGCTTGAAGCCCAAGTAAAGTTGTCGTGTGAGTTTGAAATCTGACCGTTGGAACACGTGTCAGTTCCTTAGTGACCCAGGGTCATTTCGGACAAATCAGGTCGGGTTGCCAAGTGGCTATAAATAGCCCACCCCCTACAACCATAAACGGTTGGCTGCTCAGATTCAGAGTACGGCTTTTGTCGTTTGAGAGCAACCCACCTCGAAGCCTTTGAGAGAGAATTCCTTGCGAGGATAAAGCCCTAACCACCCAGAGCCAAAGAAAATTAGGCATCACTTAAGTCTTCTTGTTTGTGTGATCTGAAGACTTATTACACTTGAGGACTATGCATCCTCCAGCCGGTTAGGCGTCGCGTTCTGAGCATCCAAGAGACATTGTGGATTGCCGGTGAACGAAGTCTGTGAAGGTTTGGGAGTCTACCTTGAAGACTTACCAGAGTGATTGGGCGAGGTCTGTGTGACCTTAGCTCAAGGGGAATACGGTGAGGACTGGGTGTCCGGGACTGTGTGTCCTAAGGTTTAAATACCTAGACGCCCTAACCAGACGTACAGTTGTCACAGCAACTAGAACTGGTCCAACAAATCATTGTCTTCAGCGAGTCACTGGTTTCATCTTCCCTTCCGTTTACTTACTGTTACTCCTTGTGAAGTCATTGTATGTTTGCACTATCTTTTGTCTTCACTGAGTTACTGCGTGTTCTGTGTGGCTTCACAATATCTTCCTACCTGATCCTTACTACATTGCTGCTATTAGTCATTGTGATTTCACTCTATTGAATACTTGACTATGGCTTGCCTAGTGTAGTCTACCTTCCGCTGCAGGGTAATAGGTTTATTTCTATTGTTTGTCTTCATAACTTCCACGTTTTGAAGACTTCCATAAAAATCGCCTATTCACCCCCCCCTCTAGTCGATATAACGCACTTTCAATTGGTATCAGAGCAAGGTGCTCCCTTGTTCTGTGTGATTCGGTTTAACCACCTGGAGTTTTAGCTATGTCGACTACAGGGATAATTAAAGTCTCTGCTGCATGCCCCGTCTTCGATGGAACTGAATATCCCTACTGGAAGAATAAGATGCTCATGCATCTTGAAGCCATTGACGTCGACCTATGGTATGTCGTCAAGAACGGCGTTCCCAAGGCTGGAGAAGATGTCACTGCTGCTGATGTCAAGAAGTTCGTTCAACTGGACTCTACTGCCAAGAATATCATCTGTGGTCATCTAACCAAAGGAGAGTATGGCCGTGTGAGTGCTTTGGAAACATCTAAGATGGTCTGGGACTGGCTCTCCAAGGTTAATGAAGGCGTCTCAACCCAGAGAGATCAGAGAATCAGTGTCCTTCGCAACCTCTTCAACCGCTTCAAGAGAAATGACAATGAGAATGTCCAGCTCACATTTGACCGACTCACTGACATCACAAATGAGCTTCAAGCCCTCGGCGCTATTGAGATCACCAAACATGAAGTTGTCAAGACACTACTGAGATCACTTGATAGTTCGTTTGACACCCTAGCCCTGATGATTCAAGAACGTCCTGATTTCAAGACACTCGATCCGTCTGACATACTTGAGAGGCTCAACACACATGAGTTTCAGCTTTCTGAGAAAAGAGATATCTACGGTCCAAACTATGGGCGAACTCGTGCCTTGAAGGCAAAAGCTGTCTCCTCATCTGAAGAAGAATCTGATAGCAGTTCGGATGATCCTGAAGACATTGGAAGGGAACTTGCTATGCTTGTGAAGAAGTTCCAAAAATTCACCAAGAAGAAAGGTTTCAGAAAGTCTTCCCGATCAAGCTCAAGGAATGATGAAGCTTCTGCTCATGACTACAAGAAGAAAACATGTCACAAGTGCAAGAAACCTGGCCACTTCATCTCTGAGTGTCCACAGTGGGACAATGAGAACAAAGAGAAGAAGAAGAGCAAGGAATATGACTCTGACGACAAGAAGAAGAAGAAATACTCAAAGTCTTCTTCCAAGTCTTCCTCAAAGTCTTCATCACACAAGAAGAGCTCATCTGGCAAGGCACGTGCGTTTGTTGGCAAGGAAATGGATTCAGAGGAGGAGTCCGCTTCTAAGGAGGCGGAGGTGGAGTCTGAGGAGGAGTCCGATTCAGGCGTCGCAAGTCTGGCTACAGCATACGTTGCCAAGTGCATCTTCAACACTGAAGACAATGACTTCGTCACCGACACCGATGCAAATGACAAGGACTGCTCCGCTTCTACCTACTGCTTCATGGCACGCGGTGCCAAGGTAAACACACGCACTACTCACTATCAAACATCTAGTGACGATGACTCTGATTGTGGTTCAAAACCCAGCTACAAAACACTTGCTAAAATTGCAACTAAACAACAGAAAGCTATGGAACATATTCAAAAACTGTTAGATAGAAGCGATGATCTGTTAGGTGCTGAAATGACTCGATCTGAATCCTTAATTGAAGACATAAAAAATCTTCACGTTAAGTATGAGGAACTTGAAAGTCGTCATGAAACTCTCTCAACAACTCATGAAAAGCTTTCCTATGATTATCTTCAAAGGAAGCAAGATCTTGAGAAATTGAGAGCGGCTCATGAAGATCTTCAAAAGGAAAATGAGTCACTTCGCGCCGAACAGATCAGCTCCGCTCAGGAAGGATTTGAACCACCATGTCTTAAATGCATTGAGCGTGATAATGCTACTACTGTTGCTGAATGTTCTACTGCTGCTACTGTTGCAATATCTTCAACTGTTGATGTGGGAACTAACCCCTCTGCTGAGCATTCCACTGCTATTGCTGATGAGAATGCTAGATTGAAGACATTGCTTGAAACAGGGATGTACAAAAGTCTTAAAGGGCATCAGACACTATGTGATGTCCTCAAAAAGCAGATTTTGAACCGAAACCCGAGGAAAGAGGGTGTTGGGTTCGTAAGGAAAATGAATGCTGATGGCTCTTACTGGAAACCTGAGTAGTACCCCAAAACCACATGGGTTGTTGCAAAGGAATTTTCAGCAGATCCATCCACTCTATCTGGGTTCACTTGTGCTAACCCCATTGTCATTGATGAATCCTTTGATGCAAACTATAAACTGTTTAAGAATCAGAATGGTGAAGTGTTTGCCAGGTACATTGGTACTAACTGCAGGAATGGACCACCTATGAAGAAAATCTGGGTTCCGAAAAGGTGTCTGGAGAATCTTCCTGTGAATGTCATCATGACACCTCACGTGAAGAAGACAAACCTCAGACCAAATGCTTCATACGGTCCAAAGGTTTCATACAGACAGAGGACTCACCTGAGTCGCACTAACGCAAATGTTTTGCAGGGAAACCATACTCAGACATATGAATATGAGAGCGGTTCATCAAACCGCCATGTTCATAAGACCAAGAACTATTCTGCTTATTCTTATGAGTACTATTGTCCGCCTGCAAGACTGTTTGCTAGGGCTCCAAAGCCAAAGTTCTCAGATGCTGCACTTAGACTTGTTTCTTCTAAGACGCCCTTGAAGATGTGGGTGGCTAAGAAAGCTTAACTCTCTTTTGCAGGGGAAGGTCTCCAGCAAAAAACCAAAATCGTCTGACGCTATTGCTGGGGACCTTAAACATCTTGTAGGGCGCAAGATCAAATGCCCGAATGGCCTTACTATGTAATTTGTTTCTGAATCGCTTGCTACTCTCCCTATTAGTCCTAATGTGGATCTAAGCTTTCATAACCCACTGGTTCGTCAAATGTTTTTGCTTCATGATGCTCTTCGTGAAGCCTATCCCCCTAACTGCACTGTAGGGTATGACACCAGCGTCTTCAGAATGGATTATTGATAGTGGGTGTACAAATCACATGACTGACAAAAGAAGCCTTCTTATGGACTCAACCTTACGTCCATTCGACAAGAGCCACATCACATTTGCTGACACTGGTAAAAGTAAGGTATTGGGTCTAGGTAGAGTTGCAATCTCAAGGGATCAACACATGGATAAAGTCATGCTTGTTGAATCCCTTGGCTTCAACTTAATGTCTGTCTTAATGCTTTGCGATTTAAACATGATCGTAATATTTGGAAAATATCGTTGCCTTGTTCTAATGGAATCTGACAAGTCTCTAGTATTTGAAGGGTATCGAAAAGATGATTTGTACGTGGTAGATTTCTCAGCAGGACCACAGCTTGCCATATGTCTTCTAGCAAAAGCTTCAGAATGCTGGCTCTGGCATCGGAGGCTTGGGCATGCTGGCATCAGGAACCTCCACACCCTGGCAAAGAAGAAGCATGTCATAGGCATCAAGGGCGTCAAGTTCAAGAAAGATCACTTATGCGGTGTCTGTGAGGCAGGAAAGATGACGATGGCCAAACATCCCTCGAAGACAATCATGACCACTACTTGACCCTTCGAACTGCTTCACATGGATCTTTTCGGTCCCACTCATTACTCAACTCTTACTACTACTACTTGTCTATATGGCTTTGTCATTGTTGATGATTATTCTAGATATACTTGGGTGCACATAATCCTTTACAAGACTGAAGTACAGGATGTCTTCAGACGCTTCGCCAATCGAGCAATGAACAACTATGGCGCCAATATAAAGCATATCAGAAGTGACAATGGCACTGAATTCAAGAACACTGGCCTTGATACATATCTTAATACCTTGGGCATCACACATGAATTCTCAGCCCCGTACACGCCACAGCAGAATGGGGTCATCGAACGCAAGAACAGAACACTCATTGAGATGGCCAGAACGATGCTAGATGAATACAAGACTCCAAGAAAATTCTGGCCTGAAGCCATTGATATTGCATGCCATACAATCAATCGTGTTTATCTTCACAAGCTTTTGAACAAGACATCTTATGAGCTCCTTACTGGCAAGAAGCCAAATGTCAGTTACTTCAGAGTATTTGGCGCCAGGTGCTGGATCAAGGACCCACATCACACCTCAAAGTTTGCACCAAAAGCACATGAGGGTTTTATGCTTGGATATGGAAAGGATTCGCACTCCTATAGAGTCTTCAATCTCTTTCATTACAAAGTGGTTGAAACAGTGGATGTGCAGTTCGATGAGACCAACGGTTCACAAAGAGAGCAACTGCCAAATGTGCTAGATGAAGTTCCATCCAGTGAATCAATCAAGCTAATGGGAACTGGAGAAATTATACCTTCTGAAGCTCATCCTGAAGAAAAACTTATCATCTCAGCACCTGATCAACATGAAGACAATGCTCAGCCTGAAGACATTCCTTCTAACAACGATAATGATCAGCAAGAGCAAAATCTTCGCCGTGTACATCCTCGCGTTGCCAATGAAGTGCAGATTGAAAGAATAATTGATAGCATCAATGCACCCGGTCCACTCACTCGTTCAAGGGCAACTCAGCTAGCAAATTTCTGTGGGCACTTCGCATTCGTCTCAATAACAGAACCCAAGAAAGTTGAAGAAGCCTTCATGGAACCTGAATGGATTCAAGCTATGCAAGACGAGCTTCAACAGTTTGAGCTGAATAATGTATGGGAACTGGTCAAGCGTCCCTATCCTCGGAAGCACAACATAATAGGCACCAAATGGATATACCGCAACAAGCAAGATGAGCATGGTCAAGTTGTCAGAAACAAAGCTCGTCTCGTTGCTCAAGGATATACTCAAGTGGAAGGCATTGACTTCGATGAAACATTTGCTCCTGTGGCTAGACTTGAAGCCATACGCATACTGCTGGCCTATGCAAATCATCACAACATACTTCTTTATCAAATGGATGTGAAGAGCGCCTTCCTCAATGGCAAGATTGAAGAAGAAGTGTAGGTTGCACAACCTCCTGGCTTTGAAGATCCAAAACATCCTGACATGGTATACAAGCTCAACAAGGCACTGTATGGCCTCAAACAAGCCCCTCGGGCCTGGTATGACACACTCAAATACTTCCTGAAGAGCAAAGGCTTCATACCTGGTTCTCTCGACCCCACTCTCTTCACGAAGACATATGATGGTGAACTGTTTGTGTGCCAAATATATGTGGATGACATTATCTTCGGCTGCACCAATCAGAAGTACAGTGAAGAGTTTGGATATATGATGCAAGAGCAATATCAAATGTCTATGATGGGAGAGCTGAAGTTCTTTCTCGGTCTTCAAATACGACAGCAATGCAACGGCATCTTCATATCTCAAGAGAAGTATCTCAAATATTGCCTGAAGAAGTTCGGTATGCAAGACTGCAAAGGCTTCACGACGCCAATGCCAGCCAAGCATCATATGGGTCCTGACGACAATGGTAAAGAGTTCGATCAAAAGGTATAACACTCCATGATTGGTTCTTTACTTTATCCATGTGCACCTAGGCCAGATATTATGCTTAATGTTTGCATGTGTGCTCGATTCCAAGCGGCACCAAAGGAGTCGCATCACTTAGCTGTGAAGCGAATTCTTCGATATTTGGCTCACACCCCAACTCTAGGATTATGGTATACAAAGGGATCAGAGTTTGATCTGGTTGGATTCTCGGATGTTGATTATGCTGGTGACAAAGTTGATCGCAAGTCTACATCAGGCACATGTCACTTTCTGGGACGATCACTTGTATGTTGGTCTTCAAAGAAGCAGAACTGTGTATCTCTCTCCACTGCTGAATCTGAATACATTGCTGCTGGATCTTGTTGCGCTCAGCTTCTGTGGATGAAGCAAACACTCAAGGACTATGGCATTCATCTGAAGCAAGTGCCACTCTACTGCGACAACGAAAGCGCCATCAAGATTGCCAACAACCCAGTTCAGCACTCGAAGACAAAGCACATTGAAATTCGTCATCACTTTCTCAGAGATCATGTTGTGAAGGAAGATATTGATATCATACACGTCAACACTGAAGAGCAATTGGCAGATATCTTCACCAAGCCCTTGGATGAGAAGAGATTTTGCAAGTTACGGTGTGAGCTAAATATCCTGGAATCCTCAAATGTCCTGTGATCAGGCACACATCCTAACCCTTATGCATATTGATGACTTAGATGTGCAACACATGAAGTAAAGTATATCTTCAATCAATGAAGACATACATTCTAAGTGTGAATACATTAATGTGGAATTTGACATCGGAGCGCCACGATAATTGTGCGCTGTGTCTGGGTCTAATGCTTCCTATACGGTGGGTAACGCCACCACCAAATGTTCTATTTTGAAGTGTTTCACTCATGGCGTTACCTTGCTATGTCTTCACATTTGGTTTGGCTTCAATCTCAACATGTCTTCATGATTATCTTCACTATGTTGATTATATATATATATATACTAGTGTTCTGTCCTCTACAGCATTCACTTATAGCTATGTCTTCTTGTTGAATCTTTTGAACTAAGTGAATGTGATCGGACCCTAACCTCTCTATGCTATCTATCTCAAACTCTATCTCTCCAAATCATATGCATTCTATTGAAACTGTCGAATGTCTTCTCTGTGTCCTTGTTAGCAGAAGATACAAAGACAAACCTTAAGTCCAGTTTCAATGCTCATTCCTCCACATGAAACCCGGAGAAGTAGGAACGACCACCCGACAATCCAGGCGTGCGTGGGACGTGGAACAAACCCCAAAATTCTGCATGATGGCCAAATGTTCCTCAGATGCGAATCGCCAGGGGCACCTGGGTGATAACGCAGTGCCGCCCCTGTACCTATAAATACACACTTCACGGCGATCATTATCTCTTCTTCCACTCTCGCACGAACCCTAGCGCCATCGCTAGCCCTCGACGACGCCGGCGACGAAGCGCTTTGCTGCCGCAACCTCTCCGACACCGTCTTCACGCCGACCGCGGACATCGTCCTCTCCGCTGTCGCCCTAGGTGTCCTTCGTCACCAAGTTAGGGCACAGAAGATCGAACTGCTCGGCCTCATCTTCCACTCCGTCTAGCAGTTCTTAGTGTGGTAGATAAAACTTCCTTTTTACGGCACCGTTGATCCTATGGCTTTGTCACTTTCTACCACAAGCAGTTTCTATTCACACAAGTTAGATCTCTCTCATACTGCATCTCATAACATGCCTAGTATATTCACTTATGCTTCACAAAGTAGTTAGATTCCTCACTTGTACTGATCTCTGGATTCGTACAAATCTGGAACCAACTCCTTATCTATGAGTGAATGTCTTCGCACCATGAGGTCAATGTCTTCTAAACTGATTTATATTCAAAATCTTCTGAGAATGCATATGACCTCTTCCCCTTCCCTCGCACCTTAATGCTGTCACAGCTACATGTCCGTGGGAGAATCCCTTGGTTCTCATAGTCTGCATTCATTTGTAGAATTCTTACAGCATCATATAAATTCTCCCGAAGCAAGTTCCTGTTTGTCCAGCAAGCGAAAATCTTTGAAGCCTTTGAACGTGTTGAAGCCTTTTAGTTTAAAGTTCATGGCTTCAGAGAAATCAGCAAGGAAGGGTGGCATAAAGCATCGTGGAGAAACATCTAGAGATCTGCCAGATGACCTCTCAGAACTGTACAAGACAGATCCTGAAGAGGATTACAATCAGCGCAAGACCCGAATCCAATGGATTCGAAGATATTGGGCAGAACAATGGTTCAAATACCGATTTGTAACTCAGGAATATGCTGAGAAAAATGCCATCAAGAGACCGTGGGGAGACATCCTATACAAGAATCTTCAACCCAGGTCCAGAGATGAAGCCATTGAACAAGGCTTCTATCCATGCATGGTCCGTGGGCCACAGCCTGCTGATGCACACCCATCGTCACTACTATGGTGTCGTGACGACATTCTATTCAAGCACAACTTCCAGTTTGCCCAGAATCAGCGAAGCAAAACAAGGAGACATTGGGACTAGACTTCAACCCTGGTCCCTCAGCTCCAAGGGCTGATGGCACACGAGATGCAGAACCCAATGTCGTCGGTCCTTTCTACAACCTTGAAGGCCTCATCACCCATATCTTGGTTCAAGGGACTGCAATGAATGAGCCTGCAGCTGACGCTGAATCAGATGAAGCGCCTGCAGCACCAAAGCCAAAGAAGTTGAAGAAGCCTAAAGCTTCAAAGCCTGCCCCTTCACCAAAAATCTCATGGGCGAAGCCATTGGCAACTGCACCTCCTGAAGACAGTGTGCAGTCCGAAGATTTATCACGCATCTCCAAGCCCCAGAAGGTCAAGATGCCTCTGCCACACACCGTCCAAGAGCTAACAGCTACTGCCATTCTGCGCAATGATGCCATTGATCTGTCAAGTGATGAAGATCTTGCAGATGACGCTCTTGAGCAACTCATCAAGAGCAAAGAAGAAGCAGAAATCTTCAATGATCTGCCTCTCTTTGATGTAACAGTCATTCACAACTTCATTGATGAATGGTTTGACACGCCAAACATCAGCTTCGATGATCTCCAACTACCCATTGGCCTCAGTGTCGCCTTCCATGGCGCCATTGCTTCAGAGTTAGCTATCGCCCAATGCATTGTCGAACTGAAGCAGAAGATTGACTTTGAGAAATCTCAGTTCAAGAAGCATATGGCCAAGCTCAGCGTGCAAGACGTGAAGAATTTCAAGATTATGCTGCACGAGCTCAAGGAAGCCTTTCTAAAGAAACGTGCAGAAGCTCAGGGTTCTCGTGAGCGCATGAAGGTCCTGACTGATAGGTGTGTGCAAGCCTACAATGAGGCTGACAAGCGCAAGGCCCTTGGGCGTCCAGGCATCGACCCCAGGATGGCTGCCAAGAAGCAGAAGAAGCCTGCTATGGCTGAACCTGAAGCACCAAGGCAGGAGGCAGATCCCCTTGTCTTCCCAACTAGCATGACTGGCCCGAAGCCAAAGGCCAGGTCAACCGCTTCAGAACTGAAGAAGACCAGGACTGCTGAGGCTGAAGCAAGGAAGAGAAAACATCCTGAAGCCTCTGCTACTGCCCCCGCCAAAAAGAAAAGAATGACCAAGAAGGAACGGGTTGCTCCCACAGAGCCCTTGATTGTTGAACCCATTTCCATGGTTCACCCTGACGCTGATCCACAAGAACGTCAACTGACTGTCCATGAGCCTGCTTTCACAGAGGCTCATGAAGCTGAAGACTTTCCAGTAGTTGATCCCCTCACTGCTGAGGACATTGGTCACCATGACCATGTTGAAGATGATGCAGCCCTTCCTCAGCTAGAGCACCAACAGGTATCATCGCCTGTGCTCACGCACAGTGAACTCATCAGCATTGGTCGTCCACTAACACCAATAGCACAGGATGCTTCGTGGGCGAATCGCCCACAAGAGGAAGAAGACTCTGAGGCCCAGCCAACACAAACTCCACAGGCGTCGCCCGCGTTGCGCAGGCTTCGCAAAGGTCCAAGGCCTCAAGTCTCTGTGTCTGAAGCTAAAACTGCTGAAGGCATTCCGGCTGCATCAGCCGATGAAGAAGAAGTACCACAAGATGCTACTCCTCTGTCCCACCAAGAAGCAGTTCTCGAGGAGAACGTGATCGTAAGCGACCCTCCAGCTTGTCAAGTGGAGGTTGAAAATCTTGCGGCTGCCACCACCAACACCACTGAAGCACTGACGCTGTCATGGCTGAAGCAAATGTGGATCCCTCACCAACAAAAGCACCAGAAGTCAGCGAAGCCACTGATCCCGCTGCTTCTGTTCCTGCGTCTGCTGTCGGTCCCCAATTCGACTATCATGTTGAGCACAGGCCTCAGGTACAGAAGCCAATCCCAAGATTGTCAAGGTTCCCAGGTCCTGCATCAGCACCTGGCTCCTTCAATATCAATGGCTTCAGAACAGACAACACATTCTTCAACAGCTCCAGGAACCCCTACTCCAGGGAAAGAATATCATCTGATCGGTTTTGGAGTTATCCGCAGCGAAGCTATTACTCATGCGTTCTTTACAACCAAGGTTGCATCTTCCCACACAAGCGCCTTGACATTGAAGCAATAGCTGGTCTGCCTTGTCTGGAAGAAGCTCTGGATTGCTTCAAAGAGGTTGGACTGCTGCCGTTCGTCACTGACCAAGAGCATTGGAATGAAGAGTTGCTGCTCCAATTCTATGCCACACTTCACATCCGCGGGTATAGCAGAGATCCGAAGACTTGGGTCCTGGAGTGGATGATAGGAAACATTCATCACGAAGCCAAAGCCTTTGACATCATTGAGCTCACTAGTTTGCCCACTCCTGGCGATCTCTACGAGCATGGCTGTCAGCTTCATAGTGAAGCTATTGAGAGCATCTTTCAGAAGACTGAACCTAATATGAGTCAGATGCTCAGTATGATGAAGCCATTGCCCCAAGATGCTGCTTATCCCACGGAGTTCTTCGTTGAAGACCTTGAGTATCTGCCAAGAACCATTTATCACATCATAAGGCGAACTCTCTGGCCAATCAAAGGACATTCTCCCCATGACAAGTTGGAAGGTGCAATGAAGACTTTGGTCTTCTACATTCTTCATGGAAAATGCTTCAATACACAGGATTTCTTCATTCGCCAACTTGCTGCATCTGGCTCTGATCTGTTTGGTTTGAAGTTCTACGCCCCTTGGGTGATGCGGCTGATCAAACTTCACTCCGCTATCTCATATCAACCCTTGGCCCGCAACCATCGGATCTTTTTGCCTGATGTGGATATGTCTATTGAAGCCATCTATCCTAAGCCTGCCAAGGAACCTCTCAGTCTTCAGAATGCAGAGCATCAAAGTTTCACTCAGAACGTTGAAGGCGTTGAAGCCGTAACTCGTGTGTATCCTTTGGCTGGCACTACACGTGCACCGCATCCTGCTCTCACTGAAGCCACTGACAGTACAACGACTGCTCCACGACCCAAGAAGTGCACTCGTGTTCTCAACGACCGAGAGCTTCTTGTGGCTCTTCATCAGAAATAGGATAGGCATCATGACTAGCTGAAGCGTCAGATGCAAAGCCTCTTGGTGGATGTTAATCGCATTCACAATCTTGCCACCAAGAATGCTTTTGTTGCCCATGAAACCTCTCGCCGCACATGGAAAGGGCTAACACTGATGTGTTCTGAAGATGATCTTCAAGAGGATGGCTTCACTGAGCGATTCAAGTTTGACTCCACACCTCCTCGAAGGGCAGTGCTGCGACGAACTCCATCCCTTGAAGACCTGAGTTCTCTTCCTCTACTGCAACTGTGAATGCCAGAGTAATCGAGGATGAAGATGATGCTACTTCACCGCCACCTCCTTCAGCACGCTTCGACTCTACTCCAAGCTCTTCAGCACTGCCAAACACAACCAACGACCCTGCTGCTTCACCTCCTCCTCATGGGAACGAGTAGATGCTCTATGTCTTCAAACCTTTTTGGTCCTTACTGACAAAAGGGGGAGAAGCATATGAGGTTGATAGTCTTCAAGCGGGTCCATATGGGCGGGTGCTTTATATTTTGCTTCGTGCTTACAAGTCTCTTTTGCTACATTTGGTTCTTTGAGTTGTAACACTTAAACTCGATGGTCGTCTGCTACTTATTTGCCACCTTGTGTTGCGATGATAAATTCCGCATGTGCGACGATAAATTCTGCACTTAGATCATTCTGCAGACGTCCATTTTCCATTATGCATGTCATTATCTTCATATACTTTCACATGCATAGTGGATTGTCATCATAAATTGAAGTGGATCTCCACAAGTACAACCTGCCATGTGCATTTGCATTCCAAAAGAAAATTACTTATATGCACATCTTCAGGGGGAGCCCTTGCAACTTATGAAGACAATTCCGTATCCTTTACAATTTCATAGATTATATTCCCCGTTGAAAACTTCAACTAGTTTGTCATCAATCACCAAAAAGGGGGAGATTGTAAGTGCATCTAGTGCCACCCCTAGTTGGTTTTGGAGTATTGACGACAAACCTAGTTGAGGGACTAATGTGTTTGTGAGAATTGCAGGATAACACAGGTAGAAGTCCCTCATTGATTCGGTTTTCCTACCAGAGATGACCCCTAAAAATGTATGAAGACATTGAAGTCAAAGGTGGTATATGAAGATATTCACATTGAAGATTATGACAAGAGAATACACCACATGAAGCCTATGGAGCTCGAAGACTTAGATCTTTCATAGTTCTCTTTCTTCTGTGTTGAGTCATAGGAACCACCGTACTATTAAGTGGGGTCCAAGAGAACCAGTCAGAATGACTGAAGTGATGCTTAAACAAAACCTATGTATTCGAGTGAAGACTTTGAGAGTGAATCTTGTCCAGAGTCAGGCAAGTCAGCTTTGCTTGAAGCCCAAGTAAAGTTGTCGTGTGAGTTTGAAATCTGACCGTTGGAACACGTGTCAGTTCCTTAGTGACCCAGGGTCATTTTGGACAAATCAGGTCGGGTTGCCAAGTGGCTATAAATAGCCCACCCCCTACAACCATAAATGGTTGGCTACTCAGATTCAGAGTACGGCTTTTGTCGTTTGAGAGCAACCCACCTCGAAGCCTTTAAGAGAGAATTCCTTGTGAGGATAAAGCCCTAACCACCCAGAGCCAAAGAGAATTAGGCATCACTTAAGTCTTCTTGTCTGTGTGATCTGAAGACTTATTACACTTGAGGACTGTGCATCCTTCAGCCGGTTAGGCGTCGCGTTCTGAGCATCCAAGAGACATTGTGGATTGCCGGTGAACGAAGTCTGTGAAGGTTTGGGAGTCTACCTTGAAGACTTACTACAGTGATTGGGTGAGGTCTGTGTGACCTTAGCTCAAGGGGAATACGGTGAGGACTGGGTGTCCTGAGCTGCGTGTTCAGGACTGGGTGTCCGGGACTGTGTGTCCTAAGGTTTAAATACCTAGCCGCCCTAACCAGACGTACAATTGTCACAGAAACTGGAACTGGTCCAACAAATCATTGTCTTCAGTGAGTCACTGGTTTCATCTTCCCTTCCCTTTACTTACTGTTACTCCTTGTGAAGTCATTGTATGTTCGCACTATCTTTTGTCTTCACTGAGTGACTGCGTGTTTTGTGTGGCTTCACAATATCTTCCTACCTGATCCTTACTACATTGCTGCTATTAGTCATTGTGCTTTCACTCTATTGAATACTTGACTATGGCTTGCCTAGTGTAGTCTACCTTCCGCTGCAGGGTAATAAGTTTATTTCTATCGTTTGTCTTCATAACTTCCACGTTTTGAAGACTTCCATAAAAATTTGCCTATTCACCCCCCCCCCCCTCTAGTCGATATAACGCACTTTCAACACTCCTTGGCCAAAGTCGAGTCTAGACATTACAAAAACTTTTACTAACATGGTTGTGTGCCTTACGGGCCCACGTCGCCATCTGGGTGGTATTAGTATCTTTTACTCCTTGATCCTTACTCTAGGACTCTGAACTCTCTTCTACTTGGGTTAAACGATTTTACTAACTTTAACATTAGGATCCCATGACCACGTTCACCGCGAAGTTGGATAAGCCCTAGCTATTCTTTAGAGTAGTATATTGAACATTATCCACACTGTCAGTTGACTCCTTTGAAACATCTTTGTTTTCAGATGGAACCCACGAGACAGGTCGTGCGCCACACGACGGCCATTGGTGCCTCAGGATCACCTGCTGTGTTGGTTGAGACAATGACCTATCTGGGTTATCGCTGGCACCCTGAGTACACTGTCTATGAGGAGTATCAGGACTTCAACTAGGAGCAGTACCGTGCCATCATCCACCTCTACTCCCGGGAGTATGACTCCACTACCGTGCTACACACTGCTCATGGTGTTGGATTGACTATCGACATGGCGGTCCACGATGCTGCTTATGCTACTCTGACACGTCTTCGTGGAGAGTACCAGGAGTTGGACACCTCCCCCTTCAGGCACATTGCTATCGCCTTCGATGTTGGTGCGGAGGGATACTACACTGCTGCCTACTCCACTGTCACCCGAGAGCCCTTCTACCATCAGAACCTGGTTGTGCATGCTGATGGGTTGGAAAGAGCTAACCGAGCTCTTCGCCATGAGTTGTACACCACCCGTCAGCACCTGTATCGTGCTCTGACGCTGTTGCACCCCTCTGTCCGATCTGGTGATCTGTCGCATTTTGTGATCTACCCTACCAGGATCGTGATGCCCCAGTGCGTCGGCTGGCCAGATGTGGGAGGCTACTCTCCCGCACTTGGTCCTCTCCTACCACCTGCGCATCGGGTTCCGCACCAGAGTATCCGTGGACCCCGGGCTACTCGCGTGGAGGTCTTCCCTTTGTGATGTAGGCTTGCTTGTTAGTGTTAGATGCATTCGCCGTGAGCCTGCATGCCACCTATGATGTTCTTAGTCTGTGTACTGAACTCTATGCATGATCACTTTTGTAAGATGTGCCAACTACTATGCAGTATCTATCATGTTCCTTTCATTATGCATGTTTCATCATGAATTATTCTTGTCCTCGCAATTTCTCAAATGCTGAAGTACTCCTATTATATATTAGCAGGATGGTTAGACCAGGTGGTCGTGGTCATGGTGGCAACGCCCCACCACCGCCTGAGTACATGGCTGGTATGATCCAACAGCTTGAGATGAATCGCTAGTTCATGGAGAATATGATGGCTCAGTTTCCTCGCCCCAATATGAACCAGCAGCCAATCCCAGTAACTCTGCAGGATTTCATGCGCCTGAACCCAACTGTGTACCGCAGCTCAACTCAGCCTCTGGATGCTGATGACTGGCTCCATGACATCACCTATGAGATGGAGTCTGCTGATGTAGCCCCTGCCAGCTATGTCACCTTTGCTTCCTTCTTCCTGAAGGGACCCGCAGCTCAATGGTAGGACAGCCATAGGCATACTCTGCCAGTTGGAACAATCATTACCTGGCCAGACTTCCAAGCTGCTTTCCGTGCTCGCTTCATTCCTCGGGGAGTCATGGACCGGAAGAAGCATGAGTTCCACAACCTCACCCAAGGCAACAAAACTGTTGAAGCTTATCAGCAGGAGTTTCTTGACTTGTCCTGCTATGCTGAAGAAGACATTGCAACTGATGCACGCAGACAGGAGAAGTTCTGTGATGGCCTTCAAGCTGACATCAAGCTCGCACTTCTAGTGCATGACTTTGCTGATTTCGCCACCCTGGTGAATAAGGCCATCAATGTCGAAACTGGTCTGCAGGAATACCAGAGCTCTCACAGGCGCAACCGTGACACGGGCTCATCTTCAGGCCCGCCCTCGCAGAAGCGTAAGATATGGATTCCCAACAGCATGTACCAGCCAACTGCACCTGCCCCAAGGCAGTCCTATGCTGCACCTCGTCTGCCTACTCCTCCAACTAGGCAGCCAAGGCTTCCAGCTCCACCACCCCAAGCTCTTGTTCCCACTCCCAATAATGGTTTGTGCTTCAGGTGTGGTCAACCAGGGCACCGTGCTAGGGAATGCAACCAGAACCAGAATCAACTGGCCCTCCCAGCAACTGGCCGTGGAAGCAACCAGCCACGCAACAACAATGCCAAGTCTTATGGTCGTGTTCATGCCAACCACGTTGATCTCAATGAAGTTCTAGTCCAGCCTGCTACCGTGATGGGTACACTCCTCGTAAATTCAGTACCAGCATATGTTTTATTTGATACAGGAGCATTGCATTCATTTATATCAGCTGAGTTTGCATTCATGCATGGCATTAAATACGAAGAGATGAACACAGCGATTGTGGTACACACTCCTGCGGGCCAGTGTCAAACCTCTATGGTTAGTCACAACGTTCCCGTTGAAATTGAAGGACTAGAATTCCTTGCCTCTCCCATCGTACTGAAGTCCTGTAGCATCGACCTCATTCTGGGAATGGATTGGTTGAAAGCACATACTCCTTCTATAGTTTGCGCCACTAAGGTCGTCCATCTGCTACACCCTTCTGATGAAATAATTGCTTACCAAGCTCATCTAGTTCAGAACGCCGAGGCACGTCTTTATGCCTTGAATGCGTTGAACGCTGCACCACTCGAGGGCATTGAAAACATTTCCGTCGTTCATGAATTCCAAGACGTCTTCCCAGAAGATCTTCCAGGGATTCCCCCTGCTAGAGCTGTCGAATTCATCATCGACTTGAAACCCGGCACCACCCCTATAGCCAAACGACCCTACAAGATGCCGCCACATGAACTCACTGAGCTTAAGGAGGAAATCGACAAATCTCATGTCAAAGGTTTCATTCGCCCAAGTTGCTCTCCTTGGGGAGCACCTTCTCTCTTTGTTAAGAAGAAGGATGGGACAAATCGATTAGTCTAAGACTACCGTCCTATAAACCAAGCTACCATTCAGAATAAATATCCTCTTCCTCGGATCAATGATCTTTATGATCAACTGGCTGGTTCATCAGTGTTCTCCAAACTCGACTTGAGGTTGGGTTACCACCAGATCCGTGTTCGTGAAGAGGACATCCCAAAAACCGCCTTCGTGACTCGGTATGGGTCATACGAGTACACCGCCATGTCATTCGGCTTAACGAATGCTCCCGCCACCTTCTCTTATCTGATGAACTATATATTCATGGATTACCTTGACAAGTTCGTCGTGGTTTATCTGGATGATATCCTTGTATTTTCCAAGAACAAAGAAGAGCATGTTGAACATCTTCGTCTTGTGCTGGCAAAGCTTCAAGAGCATCAACTGTATGCTAAGTATTCCAAGTGTGAATTCTGGCTCCCCGAAGTAACCTATCTTGGGCATGTCATCTCCAAGGATGGTATTGCCATCAACCCTGAACGAGTTCAGGCTATTCTCGATTGGACTCCTCCGAAGTATGTCAAGCAGGTCCGAAGTTTTCTCGGTCTCGCCAGCTATTGTCGTCGATTCATCGAGAACTTCTCCAAGATTGCCAGGCCTCTGACTAATCTGTTGCATAAGGGCGTCAAGTTCGAATGGACAGACAAGTGTTAGGAAAGTTTCCAGATGCTCAAAGACAAGTTGACTTCTGCCCTAGTGCTTGCTCCACCTGATACTAAGAAGGACTTCGTCATTTACTGCGACGCCTCCCGTCAAGGATTAGGCTGTGTCTTAATGCAAGAGCGCAGAGTGATTACTTATGCCTCTCATCAACTGCGCCCTCACGAAGAAAAATACCCAGTTCACGACCTCGAGCTTGCTGTTGTCATTCATGCACTGAAGCAGTGGTGACATTACCTTCTCGGTAATCGTTGCGAGATCTTCGCCGACCGCCAAAGTCTGAAGTATCTACTAACTCAGCCAGATCTGAACCTCCGTCGTCAGAGATGGATGGAGACTGTTGCAGACTTTGACGTGGATATATCCTATACCCCCGGCAAGGCTAATGTAATGGCTGATGCCTTGAGCCGCAAGTCTTACTACAACCACCTCCAGGTTCACAAAGTTCAGCCCTCGCTTGTCGAAGAATTTAGGAAGTTGAACCTTCATATTGTTCCTCCTGGAGCACTCGCTCCCCCTCCCCCAGAGTTCCGAAAGATGAATCTTCTTGCTGTTACTAAGGGTTCTCTAAATACCCTGGCTGTCGTACCAGATCTCGTAGCTGGTATAAAGACTATTCAAGGTTATGACTCTGAAGTCCATAAGATTAAATGCCATCTAGCAGAAGGAAAGCCCTCATTCTTCACTATCGCCGATGATGGCGCTTTGTACTTCAAAGGCCGCCTAGTGGTACCATGTTCGAAGAAAAACCTGGATAAGACTAAAAGGGTTATGAAAGAAGCTCATGATACGCCTCTGTCCATCCATCCTGGTAGTACAAAGATGTACCGGGATATTCGTCAAAGATTCTGGTGGTCTAATATGAAGCAGGACATTGCTCGTTATGTTGCTGAGTGTGACGTTTGCCGCCGTATCAAAGCAAAGCATCAAAGTCCTGCTGGAACTCTGCAACCTATCTCTATTCCAGAATGGAAATGGGACCATGTTGAAATGGACTTCATCACTGGATTTCCCAAATCGCAGAAAGGTAATGATGCTATTCTTGTCGTCATTGACCGGCTTTCTAAAGTTGCACATTTTCTGGCAGTCAAAGAGACAATCACTGCTAGTCAGCTGGCTACTCTCTACATGTCCAGAAATGTTTCACTTCACGGTATTCCACTGGTTATCAGTTCAGACCGTGGCAGCTTATTCACTTCAAGATTTTGGGCAAGTTTCCAAGAAGCTATGGGAACTCATCTGTCGTTCAGTATGGCGTTTCATCCCCAGTCGCAAGGACAGGTTGAACGTGTCAACCAAGTTCTTGAAGACATGCTTCGAGCTTGTGTAATTTCCTTCGGCAAGAAATGGGAGGAATCTCTTCCATATGCCGAGTTCTCTTATAATAATAGCTATCAAGCTAGTCTGAAGATGTCCCCCTTCGAAGTGTTATATGGACGAAAGTGTCGAACCCCTCTGAACTGGTCAGAAACTGGGGAACGTCCACTCTTCGGTCCGGATATTATCCAACAGGCCGAAGAACAAGTTTGCATTATTCGCGAGAATCTCAAGACTGCTCAGTCACGTCAGAAAAGTCAGTATGACCGTCATCACCAAGACATGGTCTATCAACCTGGCGAAAAGGCTTATCTTCAAGTTACCAATGAAGGGTGCTCACCGCTTCGGGATCAAGGGCAAGCTAGCTCCTCGCTATATCGGTCCCTTCACTATTCTCGAAAGGCGTGGAAAAGTGGCATATCAACTGGAGCTTCCGCCGAACCTTTCTCAGGTTCACGATGTGTTCCACGTGTCACAACTCCGCTGTTGCTTCAAGGATCCAATCCGAGCAGTGGATCATGAAGTGCTCGAATTGCAACAGGACCTCTCCTATAAAGAGCATCCGGTCCGCATTGTCGACCAAGCTGAACGCCGCACACGTCAGAAGGCGATCAAGTTCCTCAAAGTCCAGTGGTCAAATCACTCTGAAGACGAAGCCACTTGGGAATGTGAGGACCGCCTGCATGATGAATACCCCGCACTATTTCCTTCTACCTCCTAAATCTCGTGACGAGATTTCTTGTAGTGGAGGAGATTTGTAACGCCCGGATAATCATGCTACAGTAATCCCACGCTAATCATGCCATGACACCTCGGTTACTGTTGCTAACCTCGCAATGATTCGAAACCTTTTCAAATTCAAATTCAAATTAATGTCAAACGACAAAGTTTTCAAAATATTAAACTAAAATGTTCGGGGTGTGCAGTTAAATGCCTGGGTAATTATAATAAAGCAAACACATTTTTATAAAATGCCTAAATGATTTAAAATGAAATAAAACGGAAAATAAAATAAAAGAAAATGCAAAACAGAAAAGAGAAAAGAAAAACAAAAAGGAAAAGTGCCCCTAGCCCAACTGGGCCAACCGGCCCAGCTGGCCACTTCCGTCGGCCCGGTCGAACCGGCCCAACCGGCCACCCCTTATCCCCACTCCCCCCAAACCCTAACCGTCACACCCCCCACTCCCCGAAAATATCCCCCCTCTCCCCCGATTTGGATCGGGATCGAGGAGGAGGCGCCCGACGCCGTCGCCCGTCGCCGCCTGGAGACCGCGCCGCCTCAGCGGACTTCCCCGCCGGCCTGCATCCTCTCCGCCGCTCATCCCTGTCGCCCCCCCCCGACCTCCGTTGAGCCCACTGCCCCGTCTCTACATCCCCCCGTGAGTTGCGCCCCTCCTCTCTCTCCCTCGTTCCTTGCTCGCCGCTCGGGGCCGCGCCCTGCCCGTGCGTGCACGCGCCTGGACCACGCCCCGCCTTCCCATCGCGTTCGACCTCGCGCGCGTCCGTGCTCGCCGCGCCCGCACCGCGGCTGACGTCGCCCTTGCTCCTGGCGGCGTGGCCCGCAGCCCCCCCCCCCCCCCCCCCGCACGTGCCCCGTGCTGCTACGCCCCCGCGCCGCGTCCTGTATCGCCGTGTGCTGCTGCGCGCTGTTGCTTGCTGCTAGCCTTGGCCGCAACGGCGCCCCGCCGTGCCCGGCCACCTACCGCTGCTCCCCGCCGACGCGCCGCCCTGCCTTCGCCCCGCTGCCGTCCCGGCTGCGCTTGGCCGTCCCCTTGCTCTGCCCCGCTCCTCTGACCACGCCGTCCGCGCCTTCCCCCTCACGCGCACGTGGCCGGCCTTCTCTGCCCCACCACGGCGCCCCCTGCTGTTCTGCCGCTGCGGTTCACCGCCGCCCCGCGCTCGTCCGCCCGATGGGCGCCTCACCCGCAACGGCGCCCGCTGCCCAGCGCCCGCTCGGGTGACACCCGCACCCGAGCGCCCGAACCCGTTAAGGCCCTGGGCCACTGGACAACGGGGCCCAGCCCCAGAACGCATTTAAAAATAATAATTAATTAATTAAAGAAATAATTAACTTAATTAATTTTGATTAATTAAAATAAACAGCTAATTAAACTAATTACACATTAGCTACCTAATTAACCTGATCTGTTAATTAGCTAATTAATTAGTATGGCAGTGGGGCCCACCCCTTAATTAATACTAATTAGGATAATTAATATGTCTAATTAAAATGTGTCACTGACTAGTGGGACCCACTGGTCAGGTTGACCGGTCAACCCTGTTGACTGCTGACGTCAGCATGACATCATGCTGATGTCATAAATCTAATTTCGAATTAAATTAAATAATTAATTAAATTCCAGAAATTAATAAAATCTTTAGAAAATCGTATCTTTTAATCTGTAACTCGGATTAAATTATTTTCAACATGAAAGTTGCTCAGAACAACGAGACGAATCCGGATACGCAGCCCGTTCGTATGCCACGCATCCCTAGCATACCGAACATGCAACTTTCCCCCTCCGCCTCCTTTGCCTGAAAACGCAAAACACCGGGGATACTTTCACGGATGTTTTCCCCCTTCGCCGGTATCACCTCATACCGCGTTAGGGCACCCCTAGCACCGATACTTGTCATGTCATGCATCCCTATGCATCTGTTTGCTTAAATATTTATTGTTTCTTCCCCCTCTTCTCTCGCTAGACACCAAGACCGACGCCGCTGCTACCCAGTACGACTACGGTGTTGACGACCCCTCTCTCTTGCCAGAGCAACCAGGCAAGCCCCTCCCCCACCTTGATCACCAGATATCGCCTACTCTTCTCTATACTGCTTGCATTAGAGTAGTGTAGCATGTTACTGCTTTCCATTAATCCTATCCTGATGCATAGCCTGTCCTTGCTACTACTGTTGTTACCTTTACCTGCAATCCTAATGCTTAGTATAGGATGCTAGTTTATCATCAGTGGCCCTACATTCTTGTCCATCTGCCATGCTATACTATCGGGCCATGATCACTCGGGAGGTGATCACGAGTATATACTATATACTTTATACATGATACATGTGATGACTAAAGACGGGTCGGCTCGAGGAGTACCCGCGTTTGATTCACAAATTGGGGGCTGGAAGGACATACTTTCCCGACAGCCCTTTGTGTGGATCTTTGTGGCGAAGCGACAGGGCAGGTTGAGACCACCTAGGAGAGAGCTGGGCCTAGCCCTGGTCGGTGTTCGCGGTTATTTCAAGACAACACGTTTAATGAGATCTTGGTATTTGATCTGAGTCTGGCTACTGGCCTATACGCACTAACCATCTACGCGGGGACAGTTATGGGCACTCGACGTCGTGGTATCAGCTGAAGCCTTCGTGACGTCAGCGACTGAGCGGCGCGTGCCGGGTTGGACTAGAACGTCTGCTCTTGTATAAGGGAGGCTAGGTCTGCTCACCGGCCGCGTTTGCAACGTGCAGGTGTGCAATGGGCGATGGGCCCAGACCCCTGCGCCATAGGATTTAGACCGGCGTGCTGACCTCTCTGTTGTGCCTAGGTAGGGCTGCGACGTGTTGATCTTCCGAGGCCGGGCATGACCCAGAAAAGTGTGTCCGGACAAAGGGGATCGAGCGTGTTGGGTTATGTGGTGCACCCCTGCAGGAAAGTTAATCTATTTGAATAGTCATGATCTTCGGTAACAAGACGACTTGGAGTTGTACCTTGACCTTATGACAACTAGAACCAGATACTTAATAAAACACACCCTTCCAAGTGCCAGATACAACTGGTGATTGATCTCTCACAGGGCGACGAGGGGAGGATCATCGGTTAGGTTTATGCTATGTGAGGCTACTTGGTGAACTTACCATCTATTCTCTTCTCCTGCTGCAAGATGGAGGTTACCAGAAGCGTAGTCTTCGAAAGGACTAGCTATCCCCCTCTTATTCCGGCATTCTGCAGTTCAGTCCACATATGATACCCTTATTCCATTTGATACCAATGCATACATATGTAGTGTAGCTCCTTGCTTGCGAGTACTTTGGATGAGTACTCACGGTTGCTTTGCTCCCCCCTTTTCCCCCTTTCTATTCTCAATTGTTATGACCAGACGTTGGAGCCCAGGAGCCAGACGCCACCGTTGACAACGACTACTACTACTCGGGAGGTGCCTACTACTACGTGCAGCCCGCTAACGACGACCAGGAGTAGTTTAGGAGGATCCCAGGCAGGAGGCATGCGCCTCTTTCGATCTGTATCCCAGTTTGTGCTAGCCTTCTTAAGGCAGACTTGTTTAACTTATGTCTGTACTCAGATATTGTTGCTTCTGCTGACTCGTCTATGATCGAGCTCTTGTATTCGAGCCCTCAAGGCCCCTGGCTTGTAATATGAAGCTTGTATGACTTATTTTTATTTGTAGAGTTGTGTTGTCATATCTTCCCGTGAGTCCCTGATCTTGATCGTACACGTTTGCGTGTATGATTAGTGTACGATTGAATCGGGGGCGTCACACGTTACCACTACTATCATATTACTTCGCTACTAAATACTTTGCTGCAGATATTAAGTTTCCAGGTATGGTTGAATTGACAACTCAGCTGCTAATACTTGAGAATATTCTTTGGCTCCCCTTGTGTCGAATCAATAAGTTTGGGTTGAATACTCTACCCTCGAAAACTGTTGTGACCCCTATACTTGTGGGTGATCAAGACTATTTTCTGGCGCCGTTGCCGGGGAGCATAGCTCTATTCTTTAAGTCACTTGGGATTTTTATCTTCTTATCATTATGAAGAACTTGAGAGATCCAAAAACCAAGATTTATCCCTCAACTACGAGGGGAGGTAAGGAACTGCCATCTAGCTCTGCACTTGATTCACCTTCTGTTTTGAGTAAGCTTGCGACACCTAAACCTTCTTCTGCTATTTGTTCTGATATGTCGCATGTTATTGATGATGCCACTTCTGCTATGCATGATACTTATGATGAAACTACTTCTATGCTTGATACTACTGTGCCACTTGCTGAATTTCTTGATGAACAACTTGCTAGGGAGAATGAAAATATTGAATCTGATAATACTGATGAAAGTGATGATGAAGATTCACCCGTTATTCCTAAGGGTTATGTTTTTGATAAAGAAGCTTCTTTAGCTATTTTAGCTTGTAAAGATAGATATGAACTTAAGATGTTATTAGCTAAATGGAATAAGCAATCTCTAAATGCTAGGATGAAACCTGACCCTGCTTTTGCTACTTCACCTATCTATGTTACCGATAAGGATTATGAATTCTCTGTTGATCCTGATATAATTACTTTGGTTGAATCTGATCCTTTTCATGGCTATGAATCTGAAACTGTTGTGGCACATCTTACTAAATTAAATGATATAGCCACCTTGTTCACTAAAGATGAGAGAACTCGCTACTTTTATATCCTTAAAATATTTTCATTCTCATTAAAGGGTGATGCTAAGATATGGTTTAATTATCTTGATCTTGGTTGTGTACGTAGTCCCCAGGATATGATTTATTACTTCTCTGCTAAATATTTCCCTGCTCATAAGAAACAAGCTGCTTTAAGGGATATATATAATTTTGTGCAAATTGAAGAAGAGAGTCTCCCACAAGCTTGGGGGAGGCTTCTCAAGTTACTTAATGCTTTGCCTGATCATCCTCTTAAGAAAAATGAAATACTTGATAACTTTTATAATGGACTAACCGATGCCTCCAGAGATTACCTGGATAGTTGTGTTGGTTCTGTTTTCAGGGAAAGAACGCCGGATGAAGCTGAAATTCTATTGAATAATATGTTGAAAAATGAAAATAATTGGACACCTCCTGAACCAGTTCCTGAACCAACTCCTGAGCCTATTCCTAAACCAACTCTGAAGAAAAGGGGCATTCTATTTCTCATTCCTGAAGATATGCAAGAGGTAAAGAAATCTATGAAAGAAAAAGGTATTAAAGTTGAAGATGTTAAGAATTTACCTCCTATTGAAGAAATACATGGTATTAATTTACCGCCTGTTGAAGAAACATATGACCTTAATACATCTCCTATTGAAGAAACTCATGGTCCTAATAACCCGACACAGGTAGTAAAGGTAAATTCTCTCTATAGATATGATAAAGCTGAAATCCCGTTTACTAAATTTGCCAGCCCATGCTTAGATGAGTTTGATAAATTTATGGCTAAGCAAGAAGATTTTAATACTTATTTTGGTAGACAATTGAAATACAATTCAAATATGCTTGAACACTTGGGTGATTATATAGCTAATGTCAAAGGTGAACTTAAACTTATTAGTAAACATGCTTCTATGGTTACCACTCAAGTAGAACAAGTACTTAAAGCTCAAAATGATTTGCTCAATGAATTGAATAGTAAGAATAATGATAATGCTATTAGAGTTATGACTAGAGGTGGTAAAATGACTCAGGTGGAACCTTTGTATCCTGAAGGCCATCCTAAAAGGATTGAGCAAAATTCTCAGAGAAATAATATAGATGCACCTAGTCCTTCTAAAAGGAAGAAAAAGAAAAATGATAGGACTTTGCATGCTTCTAGTGAACCTATTACTGAAACACCTGAGAATCCAAATGATATTTCTTTTTCTGACGTTGAAGCACAATCTGGTAATGAACCTGAAACTAGTGATACTGTTAACGATAATGTTCATGATGATGCTCAACCTAGTAATGATAATGATATAGAAATAGAACCTGCTGTTGATCTTGATAACCCACAATCAAACAATGAACGTTATGATAAGAAAGACTTTGTTGCTAGGAAACATGGTAAAGAAAGAGAACCATGGGTTCAGAAACCCATGCCTTTTCCTCCCAAACCATCCAGGAAAAAGGATGATGAGGATTTTGAGCGCTTTGCTGAAATGATTAGACCTTGCATATGCGATTAACTGATATGCTTAAAATGAATCCTTATGCTAAGTATATGAAAGATATTGTTACTAATAAAAGAAAGATACCGGAAGCTGAAATTTCCACCATGCTTGCTAATTATACATTTAAAGGTGGAATACCTAAGAAACTAGGAGATCCCGGTGTACCAACTATACCATGCTCCATTAAAAGAAACTATGTTAAAACTGCTTTATGTGATCTTGGAGCCGGTGTTAGTGTTATGCCTCTCTCTTTATATCGTAGACTTGATTTGAGTAAGTTGACACCTACTGAAATATCTTTGCAAATGGCTGATAAAGCAACTGCTATACCTGTCGGTATTTGTGAGGATGTGCCTGTTGTAGTTGCAAACGTTACTATTTTAACGGACTTTGTTATTATTGATATTCCCAAGGACGATAGTATGTCTATTATTCTTGGAAGACCCTTTTTGAATACTGCAGGGGCTGTTATTGATTGCACTAAAGGCAATGTCACTTTTCATGTTAATGGTAATGAGCATACAGTACACTTTCCGATGAAACAACCTCAAGTCTGCAGTATCAATTCTATTGGAAAAATTTCGTCGATTATATTTGGAGGTTTTCAATTTCCTCTTCCTACTGTCAAGAAGAAATATGATATTCTTATTATTGGGGACGTGCATATCCCCGTTGAGGTAACATAGTGTTATTCGAATCCGGTTCCATGTTATTCGGAATGAGTTCGTTAACAAGACGTGATCAACCTTGTTAGTGGATTCCTTTTGATGATCATGAGATGGATGAAACTAGAAGGCACAACCTTCTGTACCCTACTCTTACTTTCTATTATTTATATTAAATAAAATAAAATAGTATTTTCTGTCGGTTATCTGAATTATCCATGCAATATAAAAATATCCCGAAAATAAAAGTTCTCCAAATGCCCTGAAATTTAAATATGATTTTTTCTAGAATATTTGAGAATATTTGGCACTGAGAACACATCAGGAGGAGCTGGCACCTGGCCACGAGGGTCAAGGGCGCGCCCCCTGCCTCGTGGGCCCACGGTGGCCTTCCTCCACTTATTCCTGCACCCACACACTTCTTCTTCCTCCCGCAAACATGAATATCTAGCTCAAGCACGAGTTCTAGCTCATTTTGCTGCCATTTTTGATCTCCTTGCTCAAAGCACCTCTCACAAAACTACTTGGGGAGATTGTTCCTTGGTATGTGACTCTTCCGTTGGTCCAATTAGTTTTTGTTCTAGTGATTTATTCATTGCAAATTTGTGCTGCCTAGGTGACCATGTTCTTGAGCTTGCATGTCAAATTTATATGGTTCCAAGTAGTTTTGATGCATGATATAGGCTCTAGGCACTTGTATGAGTAGTTGCTATCAATATTATTGAGTTTGGTTCACTTTTATTTTTGAAGTTACTAAAAATTTCAGAATTTTTCAGAAAATGATGAAGAGATTTTTGAGGGGCTCATCGAGCCGAAGCTCAAGGGAAAAGCAAAATGAAGAGGCACAGAAGCCTAAGTATAATATGCCTCGCACCGCGGAGGTTAGGCCGTGTGAATGGCCCTCCGATGATTTCTTGAGAGCCACCGGGAATTATGAGGATTTTTATGAATTGGCTAATAATGCAGGCCTCACTGACTTCCTCCACGACCAACGCGAACAGTATCTCTTACTCACCAATACTTTTGTGCAAAACTTCTACTATTACCTTGCCTGCTGCTTCCTTGTTTGATTTATCTGCAGGCCAGTACCTCATCTCGCCGGAGGACATTCACGCCTACCGGAACCCTGCACCAGCCACAGAGCCAAAGTCTGAACCACCAGTTGATCCTCCACGACAGTCTAATTACCAGTGGGATCTCGAGATGATTGCCAACCAGTGGCAATCAGAGTCTTCTTCATCGCAGTACGACCCCAACTACTATTATGGATATCTGCCAGGCCAACCGTGGCCATAGACCAACTTAGGCCAAAAGCCTAATCTTGGGGGAGTACGTATCTCTCACCGACATTACATTTATGTTCACACACTCATTGCTAAGATGTCGGTGCTCATTCTTTTTCATTGTATCATCCATGCTAGTTTATCTCCTTTTTATGCTTTCTTCTTGTGTGTTTAATAAACCTTAAGAAAAACCAAAAAAAATTAGTCATAGCTTTTAATTTGTTTACTTTCCATGCTTGTAGTAGTAATTAAAAAGAAAACCCAAAAAGATTTCATGTTCTTCTTTTACTTGTTGGGAGCTTTCCTGTGTAAATAGTTTTATTTCTTTTCTTTTCTTTGGGGTTCGATGGGAGAAGACCATAATTAAATTGTTGAAGTGGCTCTTATATGCATAATTGTTGATCTGACAAAAGAGCCCATATTGCCTTGTCTTCTCCTGTTTATTGAATGCTTGCAGATTCCAGCTTAGTCCAATGCACGCGCACTATTATTATTATTCACATCGTTCGGTCGTGCAAGTGAAAGGCAATTATGACGATATATGATGGACTGACTAAGATGAGAAAGGATGGTATGAACTCGACCTCTTTTGTTTTTGTAAATATGATTAGTTCATCGTTCCTGATTCAGCCTATTATGAATAAACATGTTTGCAATGACAACTAGAGATCATAGTTTCTTGTGCCATGCTTGATTAGCTATGAGTTATAATGGTTTACCTTGCGTGCCAACATGCTATTAAAATGGTTGTGATGTGGTATGATAGGGTGGTATCCTCCTCTGAATGATTTAAGTGACTTGACTTGGCGCATGTTCACGCATGTAGTTGAAACAAAATCAACATAGCCTTCATGATATTTATGTTGATGGTGGATTATATCCTACTCATGCTTGCATTCGGTGTTGATTAATTTTAATGCATGTTCATGACTGTTGTCGCTCTCTAGCTGGTCGCTTCCCAGTCTTTTGCTAGCCTTCACCTGTACTAAGCGGGAATACTGCTTGTGCATCCAATCCCTTAAACCCCCAAAGTTATTCCATATGAGTCCACCATACCTACCTATTTACGGTATCTACCTATCGTTCCAAGTAAATTTGTATGTGCCAAACTCTAAACCTTCAAATAAATATCCTGTTTTGTATGCTCGAATAGCTCATGTATCAACTAGGGTTGTCCGTATCTTCCATGTTAGGCGGGTTATTCTCAAGAGGAGTGGACTCCGCTCCTCACTCACGAGAAAAATGGCTGGTCACCGGGATGCCCAGTCCCATGCTTTATGCAAACTAAATCAAAATAATTGCAAACAAAACTCCCCCTGGGACTCTTGTTAGTTGGAGGCACTCGTTGTTTCGAGCAAGCCATGGATTGATGCTTGTTGGTGGAAGGGGGAGTATAAACTTTACCATTCTGTTTGGGAACCGCCTATAATGTGTGTAGCATGGAAGATATTGCCATCTCTTGGTTGTTATGTTGACAATGAAAGTATACCGCTCAAAATATTATTCATCTCTATTTCAAAACTGAGCTCTGGCACCTCTACAAATCCCTGCTTCCCTCTGTGAAGGGCCTATATATTTACTTTTATGCTGAGTCATCATCCTCTTATTAAAAAGCACCAGTTGGAGAGCACCACTGTCATTTGCATTCATTATAGTTAGTTTACATTGAGTATGACTTGACTGGATCTCTTTTACAATGAATTACAATGTTTAGTCAGTCCTTGATCTTTAAAGGTGCTCTACATTTATGTTTTGCGGTCTCAGAAAGGGCTAGCGAGATACCATCTTGTTATATCATATTATGATTGTTTTGAGAAAGTGTTGTCATCCGAGATTTATTATTATTGCTCGCTAGTTGATTATGCCATTGATATGAGTAAGCTTGAGACCTAAGCATTATTGTGAATGTGGTTAGTCATAATCTTTGTTGAAAACTTGAATGTTGGCTTTACATATTTACAACAACAAGAGCAAACAGAGTTTGTAAAAGTTTTTCTTTATCACTTTCAGTTTGTCAACTAAATTGCTTGAGGACAAGCAAAGGTTTAAGCTTGGGGGAGTTGATACGTCTCCATCGTATCTACTTTTCCAAACACTTTTGCCCTTGTTTTGGACTCTAACTTGCATGATTTGAATGGAACTAACCCGGACTGACGCTGTTTTCAGCAGAATTATCATGGTGTTATTTATGTGCAGAAACAAAAGTTCTTGGAATGACCTGAAACTTCATGGAACATCTATTCGGAAAATATAAAAAATCCTTGCAAAAGATGAAGACCAGGTGGCCACCACCTGTCCACGAGGGTGGGGGGAGCGCCCCCCTACCTCGTGGGCCCCCTGGAGCTCCTCCAACCTCAACCCCAACTCTATATATTTGCTTTCGGGGAGAAAAAATCAGAGAAAAAGATTCATCGCGTTTTACGATACGGAGCCGCTGCCAAGCCCTAAAACCTCTCGGGAGGGCTGATCTGGAGTTCATTTGGGCCTCCGGAGAGGGGAATCCGTCGCCATCGTCATCATCAACCATCCTCCATCACCAATTTCATGATGCTCACCGCTTTGCGTGAGTAATTCCATCATAGGCTTGCTGGACGGTGATGGGTTGGATGAGATCTATCATGTAATTGAGTTAGTTTTGTTAGGGTTTGATCCCTAGTATCCACTATGTTCTGAGATTGATGTTGCTATGACTTTGCTATGCTTAATGCTTGTCACTAGGGCCCGAGTGCCATGATTTCAGATCTGAACCTAATATGTTTTCATCAATATATGAGAGTTTTTGATCCTATCTTGCAAGTCTATAGTCACCTACTATGTGTTATGATCCGTTAACCCCGAAGTGACAATAATCGGGATACTTACCGGTGATGATCGTAGTTTGAGGAGTTCATGTATTCACTAAGTGTTAATGCTTTGGTCCGGTACTCTATTAAAAGGAGGCCTTAATATCCCTTAGTTTCCGCTAGGACCCTGCTGCCACGGGAGGGTAGGACAAAAGATGTCATGCAAGTTCTTTTCCATAAGCACGTATGACTATATTCGGAATACATGCCTACATTACATCGATGAATTGGAGCTAGTTCTGTGTCACCCTAGGTTATGACTGTTACATGATGAACCACATCCGGCATAATTCTTCATCACTGATCCATTGCCTACGAGCTTTCCATATATTGTTCTTCGCTTATTTACTTTTCCGTTGCTATTGCTATCATCACTACAAAATACCAAAAACATTACTTTTACTATCATTACCTTTTGCTACCGTTACCACTACTATCATATTACTTTGCTACTAAATACTTTGCTGTAGGTATTAAGTTTCCAGGTGTGGTTGAATTGACAACTCAGCTGCTAATACTTGAGAATATTCTTTGGCTCCCCTTGTGTCGAATCAATAAAATTGGGTTGAATACTCTACCCTCGAAAACTGTTGCGATCCCCTATACTTCTGGGTTATCAAGAAGCTACTAAACTCCTAGATAATATTATGGTCAATTATTCTCAATGGCACACTGAAAGCTCTACTAGTAAAAATGTGCATGCAATAGAAGAAATTAATGTTTTGAGTAGAAAGATGGATGAACTTATGAAATTGTTTGCTAATAAGAGTGTTCCTTCTAATCCTAATGATGTGCCTTTGTCTACTTTGATTGAGAATAATAATGAATCTATGGATGTGAATTTTGTTGGTAGGAACAATTTTGGTAATAACGCGTATAGAGGTAATTTTAATCCTAGGCCATTTCCTAGCAATTCCTCTAATAATTATGGTAATTCCTACAACAATTCTTATGGAAATTATAATAAGGTACCCTCTGATTTTGAATCTAATATTAAATAATTTATTAGTTCGTAAAAGAGTTTCAATGCTTTGATTGAAGAAAAATTGTCTAAGATTGATGAGTTGGCTAGGAACGTGGATAGGATTTCTCTTGATGTTGATTCTTTGAAACTTAGATCTATCCCACCTAAGCATGATATCAATGAGTCTCTCAAATCCATGAGAATTTCCACTGATGAGTGCAAAGAAAGAACCGCTAGGATGCGTGCTAAGAAAGATTGCTTTGTGAAAGCGTGTCCTTCTAGTTTCCATGATAATAATGATGAAGATCTAAAAGTTATTGATGTGTCTATATTAAATCTTTTTTTTGCAATATGAATCTTGATAATGATGGGACTGGAGATGAGTCAACTTTAGTTAGAAGGCGTCCCAATGATTCGGAGTTTTTAGATCTTGATGCAGAAATTGATAAAAGCGGGATTGGAGAGGTCAAAACTTTGGATAGCAATGAACACACTATTTTGGATTTCAGGGAATTATTTATGATAATTGCTCTTTGATATATTGTATTTCCTTTTTGCAATCCGTGCTAAATTCTCCGCATGCTTATAGTCAAAATAACGCTTTTACCAAACACATCGTTGATGCTTTGATGCAATCTTATGAAGAAAATCTTGAATTGGAAGTTTCTATCCCTAGAAAACTTTATGATGAGTGGGAACCTACTACTAAAATTAAAATTAAAGATCATGAATGCTTTGCTTTTGTGTGATTTGGGTGCTAGTGTTTCCACGATTCCAAAAACTTTGTGTGATTTGCTAGGTTTCCATGAATTTGATGATTGCTCTTTAAACTTGCATCTTGCGGATTCCACCATTAAGAAACCTATGGAAAGAACTAATGATGTTCTTATTGTTGCAAATAGGAATTATGTGCCCGTAGATTTCATTGTCCTTGATATAGATTTTAATCCTTCATGTCCTATTATTCTTGGTAGACCTTTCCTTAGAACGATTGGTGCAATTATTGATATGAAAGAAGGGAATATTAGATTCCAATTTCCATTAAGGAAAGGCATGGAACACTTTCCTAGAAATAAAATTAAATTACCTTATGAATATATTATGATATCCACTTATGGATTGCCTACCAAAGATGGCAATACCTAGATCTATCCTTGCTTTTATGCCTAGCTAGGGGCGTTAAACGATAGCGCTTGTCGGGAGGTAACCCAATTTTATTTTTGTTCCTTGCTTTTTGATTCTGTTTAGTAATAAATAATTCATCTAGCCTCTGTTTAGATGTGGTTTTATGCTTTTAATTAATGTTTGTTCCAATTAGAACCTTTCGGAAGACTTGGGGAAAGTCTTTGTGATCTTGTTGTAAAAAACAGAAACTTTAGCGCTCACGAGAATTGCTGCCATTTTTTATTGAAGAGTGCTACTTAGTTAATTATTTTTGAATATGATTAATAGATAAATTCCTCACGTCAAGAAATTTATTTTAGAATTTTTTTGGGTTCCATAAGTAGTCGAAACCTACAGATTACTACAGATTGTTCTGTTTTTGACAGATTCTGTTTTTCGTGTGTTGTTTGCTTATTTTGATGAATCTATGGCTAGTAATAGAGTTTATGAACCATAGAGAAGTTGTAATACAGTAGGTTTAACACCAATATAAATAAATAATGGGTTCATTATAGTACCTTGAAGTGGTAGTTTGTTTTCTTTTACTAACGGAGCTCATGAGATTTTCTTTTTGAGTTTTGTGTTGTGAAGTTTTCAAGTTTGGGTAAGATTTGATGGATTATGGAACAAGGAGTGGCAAGAGCCTAAGCTTGTGGATTCCCAAGGCATCCCAAGGTAAAATCGAAGGACAACCAAAAGCCTAAGCTTGGGGATGCCCCGGAAGGCATCCCCTCTTTTGTCTTCGTCCATCGGTAACTTTACTTGGAGCTATATTTTTATTCACCACATGATTTGTGTTTTGCTTGGAGCGTCTTGTATGATTTGAGTCTTTTCTTTTTAGTTTAACACAATCATCCTTGCTGTACACAGCTTTTGGGAGAGACACACATAAATTGGAATTTGTTAGAATACTCTATGTGCTTCACTTATATTTTTTGAGCTAGATAATTTTGCTCTGGTGCTTCACTTATATCTTTTTAGAGCACGGTGGTGGTTCTATTTTATAGAAATAATTGATCTCTCATGCTTCACTTATATTATTTTGAGAGTCCTTTAGAACAGCATGGTAATTTGCTTTGGGTATGAATTTAGTCCTAATATAATAGGCATCCAAGATCGGTATAATGAAAACTATCATACAAAAAGTGCATTGGATATTATGAGAAGTTTGATACTTGGTAATTGTTTTGAGAGATGAAGATGGTGATATTAGAGTCGTGCTAGTTTAGTAGTTGTGTATTTGAGAAATACTTGTGTTAAAGTGTGTGATTCCCGTAGCATGCACGTATGGTGAACCGTTATGTGATGAAGTCGGAGCATGATTTATTTATTGATTGTCTTCCTTATGAGTGGCGTCGGGGACGAGCGATGGTCTTTTCCTACCAATCTATCCCCCTAGGAGCATGCGTGTAGTACTTTGTTTCGATAACTAATAGGTTTTTGCAATAAGTATGTGAGTTCTTTATGACTAATGTTGAGTCCATGGATTACACGCACTCTCACCCTTCCACCATTGCTAGCCTCTCGAATACCGCGCACCTTTCGCCGGTATCACACCCACCATATACCTTCCTCAAAACAGCCACCATACCTACCTATTATGGCATTTCCATAGCCATTCCGAGATATATTCCCATGCAACTTTCCACCGTTCCGTTATTATGACACGCTTGGCATATTGCTTTGCATGATCATGTAGTTGACATCGTATTTGTGGCAAAGCCATCGTTCATAATTCTTTCATACATGTCACTCTTGATTCATTGCGTATCTCGGTACTCCGCCGGAGGCATTCACATAGAGTCATATTTTGTTCTAAGTATTGAGTTGTAATTCTTGAATTGTAAGTAAATAAAGTGTGATGATCATCATTATTAGAGCATTGTCCCAAGTGAGGAAAGGATGATGGAGACTATGATTCCCCCACAAGTCAGGATGAGATTCCGAACGAAAAAAATAGAAAAAGAGGCCATAAAAAAGAGAAAAGACCCAAATAAAAAAAGTAAGAGAAAAAGAGAGAAGGGGCAATGTTACTATCCTTTTACCACACTTGTGCTTCAAAGTAGCACCAAGATCTTCATGATAGAGAGTCTCCTATGTTGTCACCTTCATATACTAGTGGGGATTTCACATTACAGAACTTGGCTTGTATATTTGTGACGCCCCCGATTCAATCGTACACTAATCATGCACGCAAATGTGTACGATCAAGATCAGGGTCTCACGGGAAGATATCACAACACAACTCTAAAACATAAAATAAGTCATACAAGCATCATAATACAAGCCAGGGGCCTCGAGGGCTCGAATACAAGTGCTCGATCATAGACGAGTCAGCGGAAGCAACAATATCTGAGTACAGACATAAGTTAAACAAGTTTGCCTTAAGAAGGCTAGCACAAACTGGGATACAGATCGAAAGAGGCGCAGGCCTCCTGCCTGGGATCCTCCTAAACTACTCCTGGTCGTCGTCAGCGGGCTGCACGTAGTAGTAGGCACCTCCAGTGTAGTAGGGGTCGTCGTCGACGGTGGCGTCTGGCTCCTGGACTCCAGCATCTGGTTGCGACAACCAGAAAGAAAGGAAAGGGGAAAAGGGGGAGAAAGCAACCGTGAGTACTCATCCAAAGTACTCGCAAGCAAGGAACTACACTACATATGCATGGGTATATGTGTAAGGAGGCCATATCAGTGGACTGAACTGCAGAATGCCAGAATAAGAGGGGGATAGCTAATCCTGTCGAAGACTACGCTTCTGGCAGCCTCCGTCTTGCAGCATGTAGAAGAGAGTAGATTGAAGTCCTCCAAGTAGCATCTCCAAGTAGCATCTCCAAATAGCATCTCATAGCATAATCCTACCCGGCGATCCTCTCCTCGTATCCCTGAGGAAAAGCGATCACCGGTTGTATCTGGAACTTGGAAGGGTGTGTTTTATTAAGTATCCGGTTCTAGTTGTCATAAGGTCAAGGTACAACTCCAAGTCGTCCTGTTACCGAAGATCACGGCTATTCGAATAGATTAACTTCCCTGCAGGGGTGCACCACATAACCCAACACGCTTGATCCCATTTGGCCGGACACACTTTCCTGGGTCATGCCCGGCCGCGGAAGATCAACACGTCGCAGCCCCACCTAGGCAAAACAGAGAGGCCAGCACGCCGGTCTAAACCTAAGCGCACAGGGGTCTGGGCCCATCGCCCATAGCACACCTGCACGTTGCGTGGGCGGCCGGAAGCAGAACTAGCCCCCTTAATACAAGAGCAGGCTTACGTTCCAATCCGGCGCGCGCCGCTCCGTCGCTGACGTCTGAAGTGCTTCGGCTGATACCACGACGTCGGGATACCCATAACTACTCCCACGTAGATGGTTAGTGCGTATAGGCTCGTAGCCGACTCAGATCAAATACCAAGATCTCGTTAAGCGTGTTAAGTATCCGCGAACGCCGAACAGGGCCAGGCCCACCTGTCTCCTAGGTGGTCTCAACCTGCCCTGTCGCTCCGCCACAAAGTAACAGTCGAGGGCCGTCGGGAACCCAGGCCCACCTCTACCGGGATGGAGCCACCTGTCCTTTCAGCCCCCTCGTCAGAATCACTTGCGGGTACTCAATGAGCTGACCCGAACTTTAGTCACCATCTGTATAGTATGTATGTATGTATAGTATATACCCGTGATCACCTCCCAAGTGATCACGGCCCGATAGTATAGCAAGGCAGACTGACAAGAATGTAGGGCCAATGATGATAAACTAGCATCCTATACTAAGCATTTAGGATTGCAGGTAAGGTATCAACAGATGTAGCGACAATGTCAGGCTATGCATCAGAATAGGATTAACGAAAGCAGTAACATGCTACACTACTCTAATGCAAGCAGTATAGAGGAGAATAGGCGATATCTGGTGATCAAGGGGGGGCTTGCCTGGTTGCTCTGGCAAGAGAGAGGGGTCGTCAACTCCGTAGTCGAACTGGGGCGTCAGCCTCGTCACGGGGTCTACCGAAGAGAAGAGGGGGGAGAAACAGTAAATACATAGCAAGCAAGTGCATAACAGGATAACAGGCAGAGCTAGACGTGTTCTACGCGGTAGGAGGTGATACCGGTGAAGGGGGGAAGCATCCGGGAAGTATTCCCGGGGTTCCGTGTTTTCGGGCAGAGGAGCCGGAGGGGGGGGGAAAGTTGCGAGTTCGATAGGTTAGGGGGGTGTGGCGGACGAACGGGTTGCGTATCCGGAATCGTCTCGTCGTTCTGGGCAGCTTTCATGTTGGAAATATTTTAATCCGAGTTACGGATTAAAAGATATGATTTTCTAAAGATTTTATTAATTTCTGGAATTTATTTAATTATTTAATTAATTCGGAAAATGGATTTATGTCGTCAGCATGACGTCATGCTGACATCAGCAGTCAACAGGGGTTGACTGGGTCAAACTGACGCGTGGGTCCAATGGGACCCACCTGTCATACTCTGTTAGGTTAATTAGGATTTAGTTAAACTAATTACTGTTTAATTAAGCTAACATGTTAATTAGATTAATTAATTAAGGTTAATTAACTTAATTAATTTAATTAATTAATTAATTAATTAAATTTATTTTTATTTTAATTATTGTTTTATTTATTTTTATATACTTTTTTTTAACGTTTTGGGGGCGGGCCCCCTTTGTCATAGGGCCCTGGGGGCTAACGGGCATGCGGTTGCCGCGGGTGCGGGCGCTGGGCGTCGGCGCCCGACTGGGCGAGCGCCCAGATCGACAGGGGGAGGCGCCGGCCACGGGCACGGCAAGCCCGGACGCTGGCTCAGGGGTGGCCATCGGCGCGCCTGGGCGCCGGCGGCCAAGGCAGCGACAGCACGGGGCGAGGGGAGCAGGGCGGCCCGCTGGCCGTGGCTGGAGAGGGCGCATGGGGGAACGGCGGGCGCGGGGCAGCGCAAGGACGACGCCGGAGTTGCAGCACCGCTGGTGGAGCGACGAGGCGACGAGGTGGGGCGCAAGGCGAGGGGCGCCGTGGTTGGGTCGTCGGACGCGGGGGTGCGCGGGAGCCGTGGCGAGGCACGGAGCTGCGAGGGGGGGGAGTGCGGGTCAGGGGAGGTCCGGCGCGCAGGTGACGCACGGGCGCAGCAGAGAGCACCGACGGCGTCAGCCGCGGGCGCGGTCCGGCGTGGTGCGCAGGGAGCGGAAGCAGCACGGGCGGCGAGTGTGCGCGTGCGGACGCGACGGCGGATCCGCCAGGGAAGAGAGGGGAAGAGAAGGGGGCTCACATAGCCCTGTAGATGTGCAAAGGCGCGCTCGGGGAAGGGCCGGAGTAGCGGGGCGACGGCGACGATGCCCAACTCGGGGAGGGAGTTGCGCGAGGGAGAGGCGGGGACGAGGCAGTCCGGCGGTGACGGGCGGCGCCGAGGCGCGTTGGGGGGCGCGGGATCTAGCCCCTCCTCGTCCAGTCGAGTGGGGGGGGCGCCTGGGAGGAGGCAGGGGGTGGCGTTCGACGGGGTGGAGGTCCGGAGAAGCGGGCGTCGTCAGGGGAGCGGGGTGGTTCGATCCCGATCCAATCTGGATCGGGAGGGGGGAGAGGTGGCGTCGGGGGGGGGGGAAGTGAGGTGGGTCGTGGGTTAGGGTTTCCTCCCTGGTGGGGATATGGAGGGGGCTGGGTCGGCCGGCTGGGCCTTTGCCCAGTTGGGCTGGCCAGCTGGGCCACAGATGGCCCAGTGGGGGGGTGCCTCTTTTTTTTATTTTTAGTTAGATTTGTTTTCTGTTTTTTTATACTTTGCTTTCTTTTAGTTTCCTATTATTTTAGTTTTAGTAAATTACCAAAGTGGCACCTAAATAGGATTTTACAAATTATGCCACTGCCACAATAGTTTAATACTTATAACAATTTAGTTTTGAAAATGTTTATTATTTTTAAAGCATTAAAATAATTGTTTTTTCTACTCTTTTATTCATTTAACAGTATTTAAACATTTTATAAAAGTGTGGTTTCTCCACCATAATTATCTATGCAATATTTGGTTCACTCCGAACCTTTTAGTTTTAATATTTGAAAACTTTTATTGTTTGCCTATTTTTGAATTTGAATTTGAATCGGTTTCGAACTAACTCGAGATTAGCAACTATAAACGAGGTGACGTGGCACCATTAGCAGAGGATCACTGTAGCTTAATTACCCGGGCGTCACAATTCTCCTCCACTACAAGAAATCTCGTCCCGAGATTTAAGCGGTGGAGTAAGGGGCGAAGGTGTTGGTAGCGAAAAACCTAACGAGTCTTCTCGGTCTTGGCTTCCCTTTCGAAGAGGTTGATCCCTTTCGTTGATGTCTTCATTTCACTGCTTCAAGTCACCATGATCAATTTGTCATCCTTTCTTCGGGATCTCCATCGTACTTACGAATAGGTAAGGGGCAGCTCTACAACGATAGGATGTTACAAGGGAAAATCTTCTGGGGGTTTCCCAAGTATGAACATATGAGTATCTCTCGAGTTGAACAAATGAAACACATCGAGAGCAAAGTAAGACGGTGCAATAAGAAGTTCCAAGCGGATAGGCAATCGTTCATTGCCTGAAACAGAGTGTGAATGGGGTTCAGAGCAACAGGAATAAGTATTGTGTCCGATACCAGAATTGATCACTAGGAAGGTGGCTCGCAAATTACATACGAAGTCAAGCTATAGGAATAACTTTGGCAACAGGGTGTATAGGAGAGTCAGGTTTCGATCCTGTGAAACTGTGGGTTATGGGCCCACCATGTGGTTCTTTTTTTTTTAATAGGAGCAGTGACATCTTGCACGGTCATGATAGCAAGGCAAGTCAGGGAGTACCATGTCAGCTATGTCGGCAACAACGTTGGTACCAAGGGCGAGGGACGAAAAGAACCATTTTCCTGCTCGTTGAAACGAGGCGGACCAATAGGCAAGGTTCCCGTCCATCGGTGGTTACCGGAATGTCATCAACAATAGTAACAAGGTCTTGCTGACCGAGTTGTACATCGAGGTGTTTGCACAAGTAGTGGATTATTACTGCTTATATCATATAGATCATAGAAAAGGTTTAAACAAACCAATGGAAGGAAAATATGATCATCAGATTAAACAGAACAATGGAAAGGAAAATATGTTTAAACACATATTTCGAGGGTATATCCTTCCCAAGGACAAGCAGAGCAAGATATCCATGACAGGATATAAAGTAGAAAACCATTTAGGTAAGGGGGGAGGAATCTCATGATATTACTCATACAACGGTGTTAGGATAATTGATAATTAAAATATAGCATCGTGCTTCAAACGTGCCTGTTGAAAATCGGAGTACCATTGACATGCTTCGAGATAGCAGTGACATGGTCTTCAGGTGAAGATCAGACTTTGGAAACACGAAGGATCCATCAAGAATAACTTGTAGAATAAGTCTTACAATTTCCTCATGGATGAATGGATAACCTTGCTGAAAAGGAATCTATAATGATAGGTCCTCCAGCCGGGGGGGGGGGGGGCTAGGCATGACATCATGTTAACGGGTCATCAAAGGATCAACATCATAACTCTTGGAAAGTTGTCCCATCCATCATATCTGACCGAGATTCATATCCAATTGGTGTCATGATACCTCAGACTCAAGGGGTCCGAGAGGAAAAGGTGCAACACAAATCGACGAAATGACATTGCAAGATTCTCGGGAAATGAACTATGGGAGCGGGTTTCTGAAGCAATAGTTCATCATTAAACCAAGGAGGGGATGAGGAGGTGGCTGATGGGCTCAGCGACAATTCATCGAGAATTCCAAATAGATGGATTTCCATGATAATGTGAACAAGAGGATGACATTTGTTAGATCAAATGATATAATGGGACATGCTCGAGGAAAACATACATAATTAAACATTGGTTGAACGGTGCACCCGAAATATGGGTTGGGTTGCACGGCAAATGTTAGAATGGTGATTCAATTATCGAAAGACTTAGAATGAACTATCGCCCATTCACTTCAAAGCAATAGGGTTGCTAGAAGGAAAGAATCCAAACAACACCGTTCACTTGTTGGAATTAACACGGGGACCAAGAAAGAATGGTGATGGTGAGAAGTATTTCTATGTCAAGAATTCTCAAGAGGTGGAACAAATCTCAGAACAGTCTTGACATAAAGGATGGTAATACTCCAAGGTAAAGAAGAACAATTGCTGGATAGCAAGGAACTCAAGGTATAACACCAAACATGAACAAGCTTGTGTTGGTGGGAGGGCAATAAAGTGGTCGACGATAATACAATTCATCGAGGGCAAGGATGGTATTTCTTGTCATAAATTCAATTGATATCCTGGATGAGCTCAGAATGTTGATGATCACGACACCTTTGTCACGAGAGTTCATGAAGATGTAGTCAATCAGCGACGACATCAAGTCAAAGGAATGATGAAGCAAGAGGTTATTGGAACCACAGTTATGACACAAACTCGAACTCAAGCTTGTTGTTTAAGGTGAAAGGGTATGACGAGGAAAAATCGACGTAAGGTTAGTTCATCGTCGAAAATTGGTGCTCCGAGAATAAGGACCAGGTAGCACCGTTAGAATCGTCACGACAATGATATAGCCAAACAGGCTAGGAATGGCGTGATCGGGTACAAACTCGTACTAATAGAAGCTTACTGAAGAGTTGTTGAGCCGTAGAGCGGATTCGGTTCAGTTATCGGTGTCTTTGAGTGTTCAGTAACTCAGAGCCCGCGAAAAATTGGAATCAGTGGGAAGGTAGCACTTGATAAAGAACTCATAAAAAGTTATGCAGTTCCATGATAATCTCGAGATACCAGGGGAGTAATACTCGACACAAGATCAAAGTAAAGGTTGGACTGGTGTATTGATCCATAGAAGACAATTGTTTTAACTTGTCCGAGAAATGAGATCAAAGAAGAACAATCATGGTCGGAACCACGGTTGCAAAAGGCCAGATCCTAGATATAAGATGAACTTATACCAAGGGAATAATTGATTTTAAAAGAAGCTTCGATGAGAAGATGTACATCGTGTCCATGGGCATGAACGCAAAGTTCAAGGTCGACTCCCACTTCTCCAATGCACAACCTTTCATTCACTTCTCGCGCTCAATGAAGTTGTAGTTTTGACATTTTATCTGGCAAAATACCAGAAAAGTACGACTCGTGAAAACTTTCGAGTTCACACCTATTAAGGAAGGCATAGGTTCAACCCATTGGGGCATCTTAGAATCATATACCAAATCTTCAGAAGTAATTAACTCAAGCTCAAAGGCAGAGCATGGTTGAGAAAGCAAAGGATACAATTTACCAAAGGCATTATGTATCAGAGGAAAGGCTCACAAGGTTATTGAATATGAAGGGCGTTGTCAGATAAAATCCAACAAAGGATCTGGTGGTCCACAAGGGATCTGACATGAGCATCGGTACTCAACTAGAGGAAGAAGATTGCAAGGAGATCAGATTATAGAAACAACTGACTAACTCAATTGTCAACTGCAAAGGAATTATGATTTCCAAATCAAGGGATCAGAAGCAATGCCCTGAGTAGGGATGGATAAGTTAAATAGCCTTAGGGTACAATCAATGACAATTGGATTGGTCGAGAACCAATTCCAGTTACAAGAATGGCAGCTTAGCCGGAGAAGTAGTTTATAAGGATCAATGATGATTGCGTGCACTCGCAAACATATTGAGTCAACAGACTCAAAATGATAATGACAAGGAATGTCATTAAGACTACGAGACTTATGGGATTAACCATAATGCGAGCAAACAAGAATCTCAAGAGCCAAAGGCTCCAGAGGATTTTCGGAAGATCGAATATTATCTTGAAGACTTTTGTGAAACACAAGAACAACTGGGGATGAGCGGATACTCGGCAAGCGCGAGTAATTTTCCGTAGGGGTATTCATGCAGCAAGGAACTGTAGGGCAGTAAGCGTAAAGAATTCTCGGAATACCGAAGAGTATTTCAGGACATTTTGTAATAACAAGAGCAACTGGGGATGACAATATGAACGATAGGTGTAAGTAGTTATCCAGAGGGATTTATCGATGGAAGTGAATTGCAAAAGCGATGGCACATAGTCTCGAGAGCACATCGTAGAGTATCTTCGGAATCTTCTGGTGCAGCAGGCGGTCATCGGTAACAAGTGGCTCTCCGGGAGAAAGTACTTGCGAGAACCTAAAGTTAGTTTTGTTTTTAGCAAAATCATTTAACCCGAATAGAAGAGAGCTCAGAGTCCCAGAGTAAAGGTCGAGGAGTAAAAGATCCTAGTACCACCCGATGGCGACGTGGGCCCGTAAGGCACACATCCAAGTTAGTAAAAGTTTTTGTAATGTCTAGACTCGACTTCGGCCAAGGAGTGTGGAAGGGGGATTCCTACAGGCAGTCGGCTCTGATACCAACTTGTGACGCCCCCGATTCAATCGTACACTAATCATGCACGCAAATGTGTACGATCAAGATCAGGGACTCACGGGAAGATATCACAACACAACTCTAAAACATAAAATAAGTCATACAAGCATCATAATACAAGCCAGGGGCCTCGAGGGCTCGAATACAAGTGCTCGATCATAGACGAGTCAGCGGAAGCAACAATATCTGAGTACAGACATAAGTTAAACAAGTTTGCCTTAAGAAGGCTAGCACAAACTGGGATACAGATCGAAAGAGGCGCAGGCCTCCTGCCTGGGATCCTCCTAAACTACTCCTGGTCGTCGTCAGCGGGCTGCACGTAGTAGTAGGCACCTCCAGTGTAGTAGGGGTCGTCGTCGACGGTGGCGTCTGGCTCCTGGACTCCAGCATCTGGTTGCGACAACCAGAAAGAAAGGAAAGGGGAAAAGGGGGAGAAAGCAACCGTGAGTACTCATCCAAAGTACTCGCAAGCAAGGAACTACACTACATATGCATGGGTATATGTGTAAGGAGGCCATATCAGTGGACTGAACTACAGAATGCCAGAATAAGAGGGGGATAGCTAATCCTGTCGAAGACTACGCTTCTCGCCGCCACCATCTTGCATCAAGTAGAAGAGAGTAGATTGAAGTCCTCCAAGTAGCATCTCCAAGTAGCATCTCCAAATAGCATCTCATAGCATAATCCTACCCGGCGATCCCCTCCTCATATCCCTGAGGAAGAGCGACCACCGGTTATATCTGGCACTTGGAAGGGTGTGTTTTATTAAGTATCCGGTTCTAGTTGTCATAAGGTCAAGGTACAACTCCAAGTCGTCCTGTTACCGAAGATCACGGCTATTCGAATAGATTAACTTCCCTGCAGGGGTGCACCACATAACCCAACACGCTTGATCCCATTTGGCCGGACACACTTTCCTGGGTCATGCCCGGCCGCGGAAGATCAACACGTCGCAGCCCCACCTAGGCAAAACAGAGAGGCCAGCACGCCGGTCTAAACCTAAGCGCACAGGGGTCTGGGCCCATCGCCCATAGCACACCTGCACGTTGCGTGGGCGGCCGGAAGCAGAACTAGCCCCCTTAATACAAGAGCAGGCTTACGTTCCAATCCGGCGCGCGCCGCTCCGTCGCTGACGTCTGAAGTGCTTCGGCTGATACCACGACGCCGGGATACCCATAACTACTCCCACGTAGATGGTTAGTGCGTATAGGCTCGTAGCCGACTCAGATCAAATACCAAGATCTCGTTAAGCGTGTTAAGTATCCGCGAATGCCGAACAGGGCCAGGCCCACCTCTCTCCTAGGCGGTCTCAACCTGCCCTGTCGCTCCGCCACAAAGTAACAGTCGAGGGCCGTCGGGAACCCAGGCCCACCTCTACCGGGATGGAGCCACCTGTCCTTTCAGCCCCCTCGTCAGAATCACTTGCGGGTACTCAATGAGCTGACCCGACTTTAGTCACCATCTGTATAGTATGTATGTATGTATAGTATATACCCGTGATCACCTCCCAAGTGATCACGGCCCGATAGTATAGCAAGGCAGACTGACAAGAATGTAGGGCCAATGATGATAAACTAGCATCCTATACTAAGCATTTAGGATTGCAGGTAAGGTATCAACAGATGTAGCGACAATGTCAGGCTATGCATCAGAATAGGATTAACGAAAGCAGTAACATGCTACACTACTCTAATGCAAGCAGTATAGAGGAGAATAGGCGATATCTGGTGATCAAGGGGGGGCTTGCCTGGTTGCTCTGGCAAGAGAGAGGGGTCGTCAACTCCGTAGTCGAACTGGGGCGTCAGCCTCGTCACGGGGTCTACCGAAGAGAAGAGGGGGGAGAAACAGTAAATACATAGCAAGCAAGTGCATAACAGGATAACAGGCAGAGCTAGACGTGTTCTACGCGGTAGGAGGTGATACCGGTGAAGGGGGGAAGCATCCGGGAAGTATTCCCGGGGTTCCGTGTTTTCGGGCAGAGGAGCCGGAGGGGGGGGAAGTTGCGGGTTCGATAGGTTAGGGGGGTGTGGCGGACGAACGAGTTGCGTATCCGGAATCGTCTCGTCGTTCTGAGCAACTTTCATGTTGAAAATATTTTAATCCGAGTTACGGATTAAAAGATATGATTTTCTAAAGATTTTATTAATTTCTGGAATTTATTTAATTATTTAATTAATTCGGAAAATGGATTTATGTCGTCAGCATGACGTCATGCTGACATCAGCAGTCAACAGGGGTTGACTGGGTCAAACTGACGCGTGGGTCCAATGGGACCCACCTGTCATACTCTGTTAGGTTAATTAGGATTTAGTTAAACTAATTACTGTTTAATTAAGCTAACATGTTAATTAGATTAATTAATTAAGGTTAATTAACTTAATTAATTTAATTAATTAATTAATTAAATTTATTTTTATTTTAATTATTGTTTTATTTATTTTTATATACTTTTTTTAACGTTTTGGGGGCGGGCCCCCTTTGTCATAGGGCCCTGGGGGCTAACGGGCATGCGGTTGCCGCGGGTGCGGGCGCTGGGCGTCGGCGCCCGACTGGGCGAGCGCCCAGATCGACAGGGGGAGGCGCCGGCCACGGGCACGGCAAGCCCGGACGCTGGCTCAGGGGTGGCCATCGGCGCGCCTGGGCGCCGGCGGCCAAGGCAGCGACAGCACGGGGCGAGGGGAGCAGGGCGGCCCGCTGGCCGTGGCTGGAGAGGGCGCATGGGGGAACGGCGGGCGCGGGGCAGCGCAAGGACGACGCCGGAGTTGCAGCACCGCTGGTGGAGCGACGAGGCGACGAGGTGGGGCGCAAGGCGAGGGGCGCCGTGGTTGGGTCGTCGGACGCGGGGGTGCGCGGGAGCCGTGGCGAGGCACGGAGCTGCGAGGGGGGGGAGTGCGGGTCAGGGGAGGTCCGGCGCGCAGGTGACGCACGGGCGCAGCAGAGAGCACCGACGGTGTCAGCCGCGGGCGCGGTCCGGCGTGGTGCGCAGGGAGCGGAAGCAGCACGGGCGGCGAGTGTGCGCGTGCGGACGCGACGGCGGATCCGCCAGGGAAGAGAGGGGAAGAGAAGGGGGCTCCCATAGCCCTGTAGATGTGCAAAGGCGCGCTCGGGGAAGGGCCGGAGTAGCGGGGCGACGGCGACGATGCCCAACTCGGGGAGGGAGTTGCGCGAGGGAGAGGCGGGGACGAGGCAGTCCGGCGGTGATGGGCGGCGCCGAGGCGCGTTGGGGGGCGCGGGATCTAGCCCCTCCTCGTCCAGTCGAGTGGGGGGCGCCTGGGAGGAGGCAGGGGGCGGCGTTCGACGGGGTGGAGGTCCGGAGAAGCGGGCGTCGTCAGGGGAGCGGGGTGGTTCGATCCCGATCCAATCTGGATCGGGAGAGGGGAGAGGTGGCGTCGGGGGGGGGGGGGAAGTGAGGTGGGTCGTGGGTTAGGGTTTCCTCCCTGGTGGGGATATGGAGGGGGCTGGGTCGGCCGGCTGGGCCTTTGCCCAGTTGGGCTGGCCAGCTGGGCCACAGATGGCCCAGTGGGGGGGTGCCTCTTTTTTTTATTTTTAGTTAGATTTGTTTTCTGTTTTTTTTTATACTTTGCTTTCTTTTAGTTTCCTATTATTTTAGTTTTAGTAAATTACCAAAGTGGCACCTAAATAGGATTTTACAAATTATGCCACTGCCACAATAGTTTAATACTTATAACAATTTAGTTTTGAAAATGTTTATTATTTTTTAGAGCATTAAAATAATTGTTTTTTTCTACTCTTTTATTCATTTAACAGTATTTAAACATTTTATAAAAGTGTGGTTTCTCCATCATAATTATCTATGCAATATTTGGTTCACTCCGAACATTTTAGTTTTAATATTTGAAAACTTTTATTGTTTGCCTATTTTTGAATTTGAATTTGAATCGGTTTCGAACTAACTCGAGATTAGCAACTATAAACGAGGTGACGTGGCACCATTAGCAGAGGATCACTGTAGCTTAATTACCCGGGCGTCACAATATTCCAATGATGGGCTTCCTCAAAATGCCCTAGGTCTTCATGAGCAAGCAAGTTGGATGCACACACACTTAGTTTCTTTTTTTGAGCTTTCATACACTTATAGCTCTAGTGCATCCGTTGCATGGCAATCCCTACTCACTCACATTGATATCTATTAATGGGCATCTCCATAGCCCGTTGATATGCCTAGTTGATGTGAGACTATCTTCTCCTTTTTTGTCTTATCCACAACCACCATTCTATTCCACCTATAGTGTTATATCCATGGCTTACGCTCATATATTGCGTGAAGATTGAAAAAGTTTGAGAACATCAAAAGTATGAAATAATTGCTTGGCTTGTAATCCGGGTTGTGCATGATTTAAATATTTTGTGTGATGAAGATAGAACATAGCCAGCTTATATGATTTTGTAGGGATAACTTTCTTTGGCCATGTCATTTTGAGAAGACATGATTGCTTAGTTGGTATGCTTAAAGTATTACTATCTTTATGTCAATATTAAACTTTTATCTTGAATCTTTCGGATCTGGATATTCATGCCACAATAAAGAGATTTACATTGAGAATATGCTACAAAGCATTCCACATCAAAAATTCTGTTTTTATCATTTACCTACTCGAGGACGAGCAGGAATTTAGCTTGGGGATGCTGGTACGTCTCCAACATATCTATAACTTTTGATTCTTCCACGCTATTATATATTCTGTTTTGGATGTTAATGGGCTTTATTTTACACTTTTATATTTTTTTTGGGACTAACCTATTAACCCAAGGCCCAGTGCAAATTGATGTTTTTTGCCTATTTCAGTGTTTCGCAGAAAAGGAATATCAAATGGAATCCAAACGGAATGAAACCTTCGGGAGAGTTATTTTTGGAACAAACGTGATCTAGGGGACTTGGAGTGGACGTCAAGAAACAATCGAGGAGGCCACGAGGCAGGGGATGCGCCTACCCCCCTAGGCACGCCCTCCACCCTCATGGGCCCCTCGTTGCTCCACCGACCTACTTCTTCCTCCTATATATATTCATATACCCCGAAAACATCCAGGAGCACCACGAAACCCTATTTCCACCACCGCAACCTTCTGTAACCAAGGGGGCATCGATCACGGAGGGCCTCTACATCAACTCCATGGCCTCTCCGGTGATGTGTGAGTAGTTTACTTCAGACCCTCGGGTCCACAGCTAGTAGCTAGATGGCTTCTTCTCTCTCTCTCTTTGGATCTCAATACAATGTTCTCCTCGATCTTCTTGGAGATCTATTTGATGTAACCCTTTTTGCAGTGTGTTTTTCGAGATCGGATGAATTGTGGGTTTATGATCAAGTCTATCTATGAACAATATTTGAATCTTCTCTGAATTCTTGTATGCATGATTGGTTATCTTTGCAAGTCTCTTCGAATTATCAGTTTGGTTTGGCCTACTAGATTGATATTTCTTGCAATGGGAGAAGTGCTTAGCTTTGGGTTCAATCTTGCGGTGCTCGATCCCGGTGATAGAAAGGGAAACGTCGTGTATTGTATTGTTGCCATCGAGGATAAAAAGATGGGGTTTATATCATATTGCTTGAGTTTATCCATCTACATCATGTCATCTTACCTAATGTGTTACTCTGTTCTTATGAACTTAATACTCTAGATGCATGCTGGATAGCGGTCGATGTGTGGAGTAATAGTAGTAGACGCAGGCAGCAGTCCGTCTACTTGTCACGAATGTGATGCCTATATTCATGATCATGCCTAGATATTCTCATAACTATGCTCAATTCTATCAATTGCTCGACAGTAATTTGTTCACCCACCGTAAAACTTATGCTATCTTGAGAGAAGCCACTAGTGAAACCTATGGCCCCCGGGTCTATTCTCCATCATATAAGTTTCCAATCTATTTTAGTTTGCAATTTTTACTTTCAATCTATATCATAAAAATACCAAAAATATTTATCTTATCATTATCATATCTATCAGATCTCACTCTCTCGTAAGTGACCGTGAAGGGATTAAAAACCCCTTTATCCCGTTGGTTGGAGGTTCTTATTTGTTTGTGTAGGTACGAGGGACTTGGGTGTGGCCTCCTACTGGAGTGTACCTTGGTTCTCAAAAACTGAGAGAAATACTTACGCTACTTTGCTGCATCACCCTTTCCTCTTCAAGGGAAAACCAACGCAGTGCTCAAGAGGTAGCAGCGCCGCGTCGTCTCCCCCTTGCCACGTGGCCTGGCGGGTGGGCCCACCCATCAGCTTTCCTATCAAAACACGTTCAATCGACCAGTTAGTGCTTCCTGCAACAAAGTTACTGAAAAATAGTGTTTTTCGCAAACTTTTATGAAAACGGTGGTCTTTCGCACCAAGTGACGCAATTGTGGTGGTTTTTGGCAATTTACTCCTTCAGGGAGGATGTCTTGACGTTGCAACACAAGGTTATCCTCCTCACTGTTAGCTATGGCCCACCTTATTACTCCTACCTCAGTTTTTCTTGCTCCCCTGCTTTGCTGGCAATTTGGCTGTTTCTTCTATGCAATGATGGTTGTAGGTTGCAGTCCACCTGAATAGATGCTTGCTATCTCCTTATTTTCTTCCTGGCAAGAACAAATTACTTAGCTTGGGTTTATTGTTGTGTTTGCATGTTTATGTTGCTCTAGCTGAAGGGTTAAAAATTGAAGTACCTTAGTGAAAGTCTGAGATATGCTTGCTACTTGCTTAATTTAATTTCCACTGCCATCTCACCCATCATCCCTTTATACTGATTGCGTAGATGCATGTAAATATATTGCTCTTATGATATATGTGTTGTATTTATTAAAAATAAGTTTTGCCTACTATATAAAAGGCCGAGGATAGATGTAGAAGGTGCAAGTCTTCTACTCTCTACTTCCTGAACTGGCCAAAGGATTCTTAAGTTGATTTCCACTACTAAATATTTCTTTATACATATTTCAACCTGATGTTCCTTCAAAGGTTATCATATTCCTTGCCTTTGGGGGAGGGGGTAGCTATTTTTGGTCATTCATTTGCCTTTATTGCTCTCCTATTACCATTTCCTTTCTGGCATATATTTTGTGAGTTTGGGCCCTCGCCTTAGATTTACTTAAGGAGCAGTTTCCATCATCAGTTTTGTTGTTTCGTTCCTGTTTACTACTTCAGTGCTTTTTTCCTGCACCTGAGCTGGTGATTATGCCCAGCCTTTGTTTGTATTCCAATGGATTTGGTTTGTTAGTGATTTCCCCACTTACTGTTGTGGTGTTGTCGACTTCAGTCCGTCTGCTTGTCATCCAATTATGCTATAGGAATAAGGAATAAGTATAATGCTTATTCAAATCCACTTTGTAAACATCTCTATCCTGCTGGTACTACTACTTTTATGTGCTAGATTGCTTCCCATTTGTGTACCATTGTCATTCAATAAGCAAATTAATTTCTTGAACAAGTAATTCCTTTTCAAAAAAGTCCATGCGTGATTTTATTTGGGTATCTGGTGATATCTCTTATGTGTGTAATGTAAGTCTGGTGATATTTATTATGTAAGTCTGGTGATATTCCCATACAATTGTTAGAATGCCAGTAGACAGGACCATATTTCACATTTTGTGTAGTCCAACCAATAATACAGATGGAACCTGATGATGATTTTCAATATATTGTGATAGTAGTTTCCTGCATCGATTAGCTAATGAGCCATCCTTTCTTTTTCAACTCGAAGTTGTGCAATAGTTAAATAGATGTGTTCGTGCCATTTAGCCCCGACAACATTCAGTTCAGTTAAGTTGTACATCTTTTGCCGACCCCTTTTCTTGGTACTGATTGAGCTTTGAATGTTAATATTTTAATTTGACTGTGTTTTTTCCTTTAGTCCTTGCTCTTAATGTATAATGATCCTGATTGTGTGAGTTTATTTCCTGGCAGGGTAGTTATGATTCAGACCATTCCTTAACAAAATGTATATATGGCCTCACGGTATGAGTTCAGCTTGAGACTCTCAAGTTCGCGTCAAATTTATTGTTCCATTTTGGAACAGTGTACTTTCATGAGTATTTTTCTATTGAGTACATATAATACTTTCAGAAATAATCTTACAAAATGGAAGAATCGAGGAATTAATACATAGAAGTTACGACCATTGTTTTGAGTGATCTCTGAAGATGGATTGCAGGTAAGTGGATTAACAATTTTGTACTGATCCTGTTTTTGTTGAAGTGTTGATACTTCATTTTACTCAATCTTTCATATTAACCGTAAGTGTAAAGGATATCATGTTGGGTTGCATTTCCATGTGGGGAATGGATATCCTAAACCTGAGAAAGAACCAATGCAGATGGTAGTTTCTTAGGAATATGATCATGTTGTTACAGTAAAGATGGTTGTCTGTATTACCTGCTATAGTTCAGTTTACTACTGGGAATATCATTCAACCTCTGAACTATGTATTACAGCTACAAATTTTGCTAGGGAATCTGTCTCATTTTAATGTTGCAATGAAGTGGTTCAGATGGAGAGGCTTTTTTACTTCACTACTTTCTGACATATATAAGTCAATATTTGTTAGGTCTATTCCTGCCGAAAAATGTATGAAATGTTTGTTAGTGTCCTCTTCTGTAATTGGATTATATATTTAACTTCCATTTCTTAGCATTCGAATGGAGTGTACTAAATTGACTTTCATTTTTCTGTCCACTACTCACAAATTTCACTAGAAGCATCAATTTTTGCTGGTGCTGACCTGAAACTGCAGCCATGTGTTTGTCCAGTACATTATTTACAATGAAATATGGTAATTTGTGCCTAACCTTTTAGTAGTCGCTATAGTTCAGATGCATTTGGGTCGTAAGCAAATTATATGATTTGCAGCGGTGCTGCCTCCAACCCATATATGGAGAAGGTTCCGTAAACTGTGTATTTGAATATGCCTGATTTGGAAAGGAGATGGTCATTGGTTCATCTGCAAATGTGTGGATCTCCCTCCCTTTTGCTCGATTGCCCCACCTTGCTCCTTTGGCTGATTAATAGCTATTTCCGCAGCCCATGACGCTGGTTGAGGTTAGTCTTTCAGCATCTGTTTTCTTCATTACATGTCTTTTAAATTGTAGGATAGGCCCTTACAAATAACTTAATTAACTACATGTCTGCATTAATATATTTGCCTGATGGGTTTCCCTATTATGGCTCATGCATGGTCATAGATGTAGTTTGCCTTTCCTGTTGTTGTTTCTCTCAATATTTCTATCCCACTATAATGTATTTGTTATGAACGTACCTGTATATGAAAGATGATTATCTCCATTATTACTGTTCGTACTACCATTTTTATCCAAGATTTAAAACACCTAACGCATGCCCTTTTTGAAGTATCTTCAATGCAGTCTATTGGTTCTGAACATACTACCAACTACTAGCGGAGATAGCTATCTGAAATAAGCATGCTAAGCATGAACATTGTTCTACTTACGGGAAGAACCCTCAGGTGATGATAGGTCATGGTTCTTTGCCATTTCCTTTACAAAATCGGTTGAATCTTGTGATTCTAAGTTAATTAGTATCATGTCCTATATACCTTTCTGTTTGTATAAATTCACAACTTTCATGGAAGCTCTTGAATTGCGAGTATTAATCTCAGGTTGCTGGGTATGTTTGCTGATAGTATGCTGTCATGCATCCACTGAGCAATTTTCTTGTGATTTTACTTGTGATGACACATTTCTAATCTTTCTTTGGGATACTGAAATATGGTTTGCCTTGGGAAATATCTGAGATATGATCCATGCTACTTTATTTGAATTGTTTTTATGTTTGCACCCTTGTTTTGATTTTAGTTATGATGTTCTCTTTCTTTTGGTTGCTCACCTGTGTTTTTTGTCGCCATTCTCCGTCTAGAGATCCAGGCAGCGTCCAGATTGCTGTGATCATCCTCCATCAAGAATGCCATGGGGTATTTTGGGCTCTCTTCTATGTCTCTGTTCCAGTGATAAACTACTGTTTGATCCTTTTTGTGTGTGGCATGTCTACTTATTTTGGGCCCTGTTAATTGATGCTAACTATGCTGGCCATTTGTGTGTGCCTAGGTCCTTGTGGGAGCTGCATACAAACCCGTGTGGATGTATTTGGTTGGTAGCTGCAACAGCCTGCCAATCGGATGAGAAGCCAAGGAGCCATTGGCAATGGTGTAGCTTCAGCATCCTGTCAATCGGAGGAGAGGCCAAGGAGTCATCGGCAAGAAGCAACCTTATCCTAGAACTTGAAGTGGAGTAATGGTTAATAATGTTTTATGGATCATATGTTTTCTTTTGTTCACACTTGAGAGCTACAAGCATTAAGTTGTTATGATAAATTATATATCAAAGTTTGCTCTGTCGGTGGCCATATATTATTATCCCTGGGAGTTGTCCCCTTTGTTCTATAGTAGCATAATTAGAGCGAGAAATGTAAATGTGATTGAATTATGGCATGGCTCTTACAGAAATATGTGAATGGGACCAGAATTGTGTATATATTATTGATTTAATATTTTGAAACTAAGCCATGTTGAGTGTGGAGTTTTATTTCATCTATGTTTGCACCAATGCAAATCATGAATTGTTTACTTGATGTTTGACACATGTCAAATATATATGTAGTCAGGAAAAGCCGTTAATCTTTTGTCCCTGTAGCAGATAATTCTCCTGTTACTTGGACAAACAAGTGCAAAGGGAAGTGCAGGTGGAAGGGGTCATTGTTTGACACATCACAGGACAACAACATGCACGCCAGTGACCAATGAAACAAGGGACTTATGAATAAGATGAAAACCTTTCAGCCTTCTGTTCACACGAAAATACATTTTTGCTGATTTTGTGTTATTACCTATTTGAAAACAATCTTCCATGATTAAGAAAAAATATTTTCCTCTTTTTTACAATTGGAAAAGATTCAGTGTTGCTGCAGACCTGCAATAGCATACACCTCTTCGCAAACAACTCTTAAGTCAGCATCAAATGCTCCTAAATTAAGCAAAATAATTGGTTTTAGTTCCTAGTTTAAATTGGTCTTCACGCCATTTGGCTATGATTACAGCTACTCTTTTTTTGAATGAAAGTTTACACCTACTCGGACTTCTAATTGCGGGCTCAACTATTTGGACCTCTTGATGATCTATTTTGTTACATCCTTATGTTAAGCAAATTTTTGCATTTATTTCTTGGTTTAAATTAAAATTTAAAATTATGCCTTCATGTTACTCAAATAACATAAAAATTTATGCATGCTTCCGTATATATTTTGAAGATACGCCAATTTTATTTTTTATATATAAAAGGGTTATCCATGTTATCCTAGGTGTTTTTAATACCTAAGATTACTAACAAATGCAAATATTTTCAATCCGTACATGGTTTCAAATGGGTCTCTGCACCATTTGGCGCACCGGGTCATCTAGTTGAATTAAACGCTAGATGGTCATGAGACAACACATTGTGCACTGCAGAGTGCAGATATCAGGCAATAGCGGAAGGAACTAACTGGCATGCATTCATTTAATTTGCGAATAACATCATACATGAGTAATAATGAACTAATTGTAGTATAAACTCCAAAACAAATCAAGTGAAACTCTCCCCGCCAAAAAAGAAAAAGAAATCAAGTGAAACTCCCTTTCTGTTTCGAAAATATTGTGATGCGAATTGGTGATGGTCTTCAAGGTTCTGCCTCTGTACCAACTTCAAACAGCAGTACAGATACTTCAACAATGGCAGCAACCAGTGTGCAATCCATCGTGACGAAACAAATGTCACCAAGGCATTAAGGCGACGAAACAAATGTCACCGAGACTTCGATGATGGCAGCACAGAAGATAGAAGGAGAATAACGGTACACAAGAAGAATCTTGGCCTTTTTGGGGAGACTTGAGGCAGGTGCTTATCCTAAGATAGCAAATGTGCTTGTTTCATACTCCCTACTTGTCATCAAAATGAACAAAAACAGATGTATCTAGAATTTAAATATATCTAATACATCTTCTTTTATCCATTTTGATCATAAGTATTTCCAAACGGAGGGAGTACCTTGATGACGCTCCGGCACTTCACAAATGGTTATGGATAGTAACTAGCACTGATGTACAGATACTAAAATCATTTAATCCCCTGCAAAGAGAAGGTTGCATTATTGGAGTAGACAAGTTTAGATGCTTGCACTGCGGCTATATCATCTCTCTTTAAGCACCATATATCACTATCAGCATAGACACTATACATGGCTCCATAGTAGGCACTAGGCACTATATGTTTTAAATCCATTTCAAACGCTATGAAGATAAGCAACGCCACCTAAATAGGACGTGACAACCTATGTTCTACCTCTTATACATTTTGGCAGTTCAGTTTGAACTGCCAAAACATCTAACATTCAGGAACGGAAGGGGTATTACCCCTGTTGTCACAAATTACACCAACAACTAGAATGGCACGCCCAAAAAACATACCAGGATTCAATTAGCCAACAAACCTGTAATGCACAGATATGCTTAGAACAGACATGATGTTGCCAACCATTCAAATGACTGGAAGCACATGGCAAAACAAACTCTTGTACGAGTTCAACAAAGAATTCAAGATACAATATATTAAAGGTTCCAGAACCAAAACATTATCTAGGGCAAAACATCATCCAAGGTAATCATCTAAATAAGAACACTCCCTTAAGATTCTGGAAATGGACCAACACAGTAGTAGCAAAGCTATGAGGAATCTTTGTGAAGCAGCTTATCGCTTCTTGGAGACACCAACAGTCTTTCCTCTCCTGCCGGTAGTCTTGGTGTGCTGACCGCGGACACGCACACCCCAGTAGTGACGCAGACCACGATGGTTCCTGGAAAAGAGCAGGGTTTCAAGCATAAGTGGTCGCTCACAATCTATGAGCTAGGACAATGCTACCGCACAGTGAAGTTTTAAGGAATCAGCCATCAGGCAAAAGCATACAGAACAGCTGGGTCACATACAAGGTACACTAGAAGGGTACACATGAATACTTTGACAGCCATCAATACCAGATTGCAAGACATAACAATTATGAATCTAAGCAAGTAAGGGCATAGGGCAGAATATAAAATCTAGATACAAGTAATAGACTGAATTGAACTGTTATAACCTAGAGCTGGCAGAAGTTCCAGGTAATAACCATTCATACAAGCTAACATTCTGTATTTCTGTAGAAAGAAGCAACAACTGGCTATATAAAAAAAGCTAGTCCAAATTTGTATGCGCACAGGCACGGGAAAGGCACGTCAGACACCAACTGTCCTCCTCATAGTGCCAGCAACGCAATCACAAACTAAAATAAATAAATAAAAAATAGCACAGAAGCACATGTTCTCTCAGAAAAATGCCTCAATTGTCCACATGGTTTAATAGAATGGATTATGTCAGACTCATCATCTGTTTTCATCATCACAGAGTTCTAAGAACTACAAATTACAAAGGCAGGTGTTAAAAAAAGTGTTTTCAACAGAGCAACAGTCCTAACATGTTCTCTCCGACAAATGCCTCATTTTGTCCCCATGGTTTAATGGAATGGATTGGATCGGACATCTAATCAGCGAGAACAAAAGAACCAAATGATTGATGTAAATGGGGGTATAGTAACAGGAAGCTCCTGGTATGAGAGCAGCCAGTGTCGCAAAAACCCATTTCCTTCTCATTGTTAGCCAATCTAACGAGAAACAAGGCCATGAAAGAAGACCAAGCATCAGATACCTCATGGCATCCCTAATAACCCTATCCAAACAAAATTCAGTTCAGTGCTAAGATATGTATGGACAAGTTGAATGCAAAAGCCATCTCAAAGAATGGCTTGTGCCAGAATCTTAGCCCAAAGATATCTCGGCAACGTACAGCGCTGATTTACACTATTATAAGAAGCGCACCAGAGACTCTAATTTATTGCCTTCAGAAGTTTGAGATTGAATCAAATGAAAAACAAGAAACAGAAACTACTGAGCATTACTTGCTACCCAGACATTTCAGACATTCTAGTGTTTAGGAGATTTGACTTGAGCAGAAAACTACGTCAATCAACAACCCTAGCTAATAGTAGCAAATTAAACTGTACACTACCAGGCAAGATACGAACGGTTAGCCCTGATATGTGAAGTGCAAGCATCACCAGTAGTCGAATCTAACACATAGCCACATATCAACCAATAGCAAGGGGCAAAAAGAAAAGGAGGGACCAGCGAGGTTATACCTGATCTTCTTGAGCCTCTCAAGGTCATCCCTGAGCTTCATGTCCACGGCGTTGGACACGACCTGGGAGAACCTCCCGTCCTTGTAGTCCTTCTTTCTGTTGAGGAACCAGTCCGGCACCTTGAACTGGCGCGGGTTGTGCACCACCGCCATCAGGCGGTCCATCTCCTCCGCGGAAAGCTCTCCGGCCCTGCACACCACCCACACAGAACACAGCGCACGGCTCAGGCCCCCGACCCACCCACCACGGCGAGATCTGGCGAGAAAGGGGGGCGGACGGTTCCTCACCTCTTGTTCATGTCGATGTCGGCCTTCTTGCAGACGATGTTGGAGAAGCGGCGGCCCACACCCTTGATGGAGGTGAGCGCGAACATGATCTTCTGCTTACCGTCGACGTTGGTGTTGAGCACACGCAGGATGTGCTGGAACTCCTCGCCCGCGATCAGCGACTGCGGCCGAAGAAGAGTCACGGACGTCAGCACACGAGAGGAGGCGGGATCCGCGAGAGGAGGAGGAGGACGGAGATGGCGGGGGTAGAGGCTTACCATTGCTGCAGTCGGCGGCGGCGACGGCGGCGGCGGCGTCGGCTGGGGCGCGAGGGGGCTGGAGGGGGAGGAGATTGGCGTTAGAGCGTTTTGGAGGTGGGGACGGGGACGAATTATATACCCGAGTGAAACCCTAGTGCGGACGGCTGTGATCTGCGGGCGGCTTTGTTGGGCTCTCTTTGAACGGGCCTTTTTCTGGACTTTCTCGGCCTCTTTTTGAACGGGCCGTAGGGAGGGGGAGCTTCGAATTCTCTCAGGCCAACTCCACCGCGCCGCGACCCCAAACGGACGTCCGTTTTGTCCAGATTTTGTCCGTTTGGGTAGGGCGATGGGGTCGTGTTCGGGCCTGTCCTGGGATGCGGTGGCCGTGCGCTCAGTGCGCGGACGCATCCCGGCCGCATTATGTCCGCGCACATTTTTCTTTTCAAGTCCTTAACTTTTTTTTCATTATTCATTTTTGGTACATGAAAAATACATCATCATATTTTGAGCATACCAAGAGCTCCGCCTCGCCGATACCTACGCCCTCCTTGAGCCACGCTTGCTGGGAAGCCGCTGATCGACGGACTCCTCCCACTCTGGCCGCCGATTCCGCACACGAGCTCAATGCCATCGCTCCTCCTCTGGTTCCCCGAGCGGCTCAACAGCTCCAGGGTGATCTTCGGGTCCTCCACATCACTTTTTCCCTGTCGATTGGTTGCTGGTTCGCCTGCCCGTGGTGGTCTGCCATTGGAGCTCGTCAGTAGCTCCTCCGGTGACCAAAAACCGGTGCCGCTGCCATTGGAGTATCATCCATGTTCGGGTGCGTGCACGCTCGCCCATGCTGCATGCTTGCCGGTGGAGCTCGTGCTCATGCTGACCTGCTCTTCTTCGATGCTCATCTTCTCTGAAGAAGAAGAAGAAGAAGAAGAAGAAGAAGAAGAAGAAGAAGGTACAGTATAATCTCTGGTCTTTTGCTCTTCTTCCCCTGTCGATTGATCTGTAGCGACTATCGTTGTTGTAATCTCTTCGTCATGTTGTTGCTTGCTGTATCAAAAATTAACTCATAAGATATGTGACCTAAATTAGGCATTCAAGATAACACTATTTATGCATGGCACATGTGTACATACGTGATAATTAAGTAACCGACTTGTGTTAAAAAATGCTACTGGTGTAACAGAAACTGCAAGACCAGTTTGTACATTTATCCTTACCAAAAGGGTCGGTGCTTCGTTCTTTTAGTTCCTTGTTCCTTCTCTTCGGTCGCAAAGCGAATAGTCCCACGAAAATGAGGGCAATCACAAGAACCCCACCGGCTACTGCGATTCCAGCAGCAACACCTGTACTGAACTTCGATATTTTGCTACCAGCAACTGACGTAGAATGTTTACACTGTTAGTTTCACACCGCCACGCTACAGAATGTTGAATGTTTAAACTGGCATAGAATGTTGGAATTTATTGCAATTTGTTCATACATGGAGTATTTTCAGCAAAAAACTTGAGTATGGCAACATTTTCTGCAAAAAAACATCTTGAGCATGAAGTATTCTCACCAACTTGCAAAGAGTATATAAGGGGTATTTTCACCGAAAATGCTGTTTGGAGGCCGAGCTTCATGGTGCTCTTTATCCTGCATGTCAATCTTTGTGGCTGTCAGGTGCGGCCCCTGTATTACTGTCGCGTATTTCATCCTCCAGCTGTTTCCAAGCCACCGTATTCTACCTTCAGCAAAAGTGCCATCCCATGTCAGACGTCCTACCACCTGTGGTAAAGGCTGTCGCCTCTACCACTGAGGGCAGCTAATTAAAGTCCACGGACAGGTAGAGTCATTTAATTAGGAGATCAATCCAGCCAAGACAACTGCCATCACACTCACACTACCTTGGCGCTATAATTACACCTCCAATATATTTTTGAGTTAAATTTTATCTGTGCAAACTGGAGCTTGTCTCCACCGTTTAACCTTGGTGACTTTTCCTGGTTTACTTAAAATGGATGAGAGCCCCCATGCTGATGTTTTGCTTGTATAATGATCATGTAAAATCGTTTGGAAAATGATTCAAAAAAAAAAACGTTTGGAAAATGACATGGATCAAATGTGCACCGAACTACCAAAATTTTATGTGGACGATATAAGCAATGCTCTGAATTTGACACCACAATCGGTTCATCCAAAAATATCATCTTCCGCAAAATACCTACATACCTCCCTCCCGACCACCACCTCCGACCGGCCTCTGCTCCAGCACTCAATGGATCATGGATGCAACAATAAAAAGAACAAACCTCGAACCACCTACATATAAAAAGATCCATTTTTATCCTTTATGTTTAAACTGTTTTAAACAAAAACACTTGCTTAATATCACGAGAGTGATATTAAAACATCGGAATCATCTAATTAAGTATTCTAAAGACCGCTATGCATGACTTTCATTGTAGATGGTACGAGATTAGAAGGATGCCGGTCCGTGCTATGAAATAGACCTATATAAAGGCAAACATCGAATCACCGACAAATCTTATTTTCAAGTTTTTGTTTTATCTATTATATTTTTCTTTAAGACAAACTGACCATCCATGGGCGCCATATTAAAAAAGCCGACACATCGTAATTGAGAATTCTAAAGCATCATCCGCACGACTCCTAATGTAGACGTCAGGCCACTACAATGCATACTTACTATCCCTTCTAAATTGTCAAACACCAAGCAAAATCTCAATACCAAGGGCCTTGTACAATATACCATATAATGGTGATGCGCATGTGGTGCCATACACACAAAATTATTTGATTTCAGCAGGACCTCGACCAAATTTTTCATCGACCAACTAACCATCCATACAAAATTGTCGTATGAATTGACTTATTTCAATTTTCTCGACATCCACGGCCCTAGCATGCTAGGAGACATTGTGAACCCTTTGGTCATATCCTCGTTCGGATCACCCCATAAATAGGGAATTAATCCATTTTCTTGACATAGCATGACAATACATCATATCGAGTATGCGACTACGTTTTCTAACCCGTTGGCCGTTTCCTACTTCCGAACATTCCATAGTTAGAGGATTTAATCCATTTTGTCGCAATAGCATGACAATGCATCATATCGAGTATGTGACTACATTTTCAGATATTTAAAAAATAATAACTCGCCAAGTATCCCAACCTTTTTATATCTTAATGTATATGAATTTTCTGTTGTAGTTCATTTTTTTGTTCTCTGATATCCGTTAAAAATAACAATGTCATATTTTGTTCTCAGAATTTTCAAATATAGAAAGCAATTTACTTGGTCAACACTAGCCATCTCAGCTGTATGCGTAGTCTCACTGTTGGGAATCCTTTACTTCCTGTCACGCTCAGCATTAAACTCAACCATCTGCTCTTATTAACACACACCGCAGTCCGCAGCCATCAGCACAGCTTGCCTACTTGTTCGTGCAATGAGACAGAACGGATACCCATATACACAACAAGCACACCAACGCATGGCACTGCTGTATTCCCACCAAACAGCCAGCGTATAGTAGTGTGAAAAGCAGGCCACGCAAATCACAACGTGACAATGGCTGGACGAGATAACAGGAGCCACGTAGCTCGGCCTCCAAAACGCCCCTCTCGTATTTTCACCAACTTACAAAGAGTATTTGAAATTTTGGTCACTACAGGACCACTACACTACTCCATGTCACTACTGTTCAGAAACAAACTTGGCTGAAAATTCAGTCATTCTAAAATTCTAATGCATTAACAACATTTAAATTCAGTTAACTATTTTTTTTCAGAAACACACACAACACAGGATGTGAAGATGACCCGACTATTTTTCAGAAACAGAATTCAGAGTGGTTCAAAAAGATCCATTCCACTGACAAAATTCAGTTAGCTATTTTAAGCTAAGACTAGTTCACCGAAACCTGTGCACACCATTTAAAATGATTTGTCAATTAAACATTTAAATAAAAAACTACAGTACATCATGACTCAATAGCTAGACTAGTTCACTGAAAGAAAAAAGAAAATGCACAAGGGTCTCAAGCTGAGACTAGTTTCTGATTTACTCATGATTGAAAATGTCAAATTGCTTTGCTTTACAACCAATGAGGATGCCCACATCAAGGAGTACTTTACTCTTTGTTAATTACCGTTACTTTACTCTTTCTTAGTCACAAACAAGCATGTAGAATGGTCTCGATTTGTTTACATGATGAGAGTAGCAGATAATTAAGCCGAACAAATAATTCAGGCAAGCTTAGCTTCTAGCTAGCTGCACCACAAGTGCTAGTGCAGCAGCAACTACAGTCACGAAGTTTCTATAGTAAGCGCGCCGTAGCACCGTTAAAAAAAAAGAAATAAAGTGTCTATAGTCCCCTATTATGGAAAGCTACACTACAAACCAAATGAAAAAGAATTAGCAGCATTCACTTGAACCTGGTTTGATTTGCTTAATTACCAGACAGCATGCTGATAAACGAACTCTAACACCGAGACGTGATGTCACCGCCTTAATTTAACCCAAGTAGAGGAGACCTCTGCATCAGCACTACAATGTAAGCTACCATGCCAGCATGACCTATGTCCCTAGTGAAGGAAATATGCCCTAGAGGTAATAATAAAGTTATTATTTATTTCCTTATATCATGATAAATGTTTATTATTTATGCTAAAATTGTATTAACCGGAAACATAATACATGTGTGAATACATAGACAAACATAGTGTCACTAGTATGCGTCTACTTGACTAGCTCGTTGATCGAAGATGGTTAAGTTTCCTAACCATAGACATGAGTTGTCGTTTGATTAACGGGATCACATCATTAGGAGAATGATGTGATTGACTTGACCCATTTCATTAGCTTAGCACTTGATCGTTTAGTTTGTTGCTATTGCTTTCTTCATGACTTATACATGTTCCTATGACTATGAGATTATGCAAGTCCCGTTTACCGGAGGAGCACTTTGTGTGCTACCAAACGTCACAACGTAACTGGGTGATTATAAAGGTGCTCTACAGGTGTCTCCGAAGGTACTTGTTGGGTTGGCGTATTTCAAGATTAGGATTTGTCACTCCGATTGTCGGAGAGGTATCTCTGGGCCCTCTCAGGAATGCACATCACATAAGCATTGCAAGCATTGCAACTAATAAGTTAGTTGCGGGATGATGTATTACGAAACGAGTAAAGAGACTTGCCGGTAACGAGATTGAACTAGGTATTGAGATACCGACGATCAAATCTCGGGCAAGTAACATACCCATGACAAAAGGGAACAACATATGTTGTTATGCGGTCTGACCGATAAAAGATCTTCATAGAATATGTGGGAACCAATATGAGCATCTAGGTTCCGCTATTGGTTATTGACCGGAGACGTGTCTCGATCATGTCTACATTGTTCTCGAACCCGTAGGGTCCGCACGCTTAACGTTACGATGACAGTTTCATTATGAGTTTATATATTTTGATGTACCGAAGGTTGTTCGGAGTCTGGGATATGATCATGAACATGACGAGGAGTCTCGAAATGGTCGAGACATAAAGATCAATATATTGGACGGCTATATTCGGACACCGGAAGTGTTTCGGGTGATTTCAGAGAAAACCGGAGTGCCGAAAGGGTTACCGGAACCCCCCGGGGAAGTATTGGGCCTTAGTGGGCCTGAGGGGAGAGAGAGGGCAGCAGCCCAGGAGGTGGCGCGCCCCCTCCCATGGGGAGTCCGAATTGGACTAGGGGAGGGGGGCGCGGCCCCTCTTTCCCTCTCCCTCTCCCTCTCTTTCCTTCCCCCTTCCCTCTTCCTAGTTGGACTAGGAAAGGGGAGTCCTACTCCTACTAGGAGGAGGACTCCCCCCTCCTTGGCGCGCCTCAAGGGCCGGCCGGCCTCCCCCCTTGCTCCTTTATATACAGGGGCAGGGGGCACCTCTAGACACACAAGTTGATCTTTGTGATCGTTCTCTTAGCCGTGTGCGGTGCTCCCCTCCACCATAATCCTCGATAATATTGTAGCGGTGCTTAGGCGAAGCCATGCGACGGTAGAACATCAAGATCGTCACCAGGCCGTCGTGCTGACAGAACTCTTCCCCGACACTTTGCTGGATCGGAGTCCGGGGATCGTCATTGAGTTGAACGTGTGCTAGAACTCGGAGGTGCCGTAGTTTCGGTGCTTGATCGGTCGGGCCGTGAAAAAATACGACTACATCAACCGCGTTGTGCTAACGCTTCCGCTTTCGGTCTACGAGGGTACGTAGACAACACTCTCCCCTCTCGTTGGTATGCATCACCATGATCTTGCATGTGCGTAGGAATTTTTTTGAAATTACTATGTTCCCCAATAGTGGTATCAAAGCCTAGGTTTTATACATTGATGTTGTGCACGAGTATAACACAAGTGAGTTGTGGGCGATATAAGTCATACTGCTTACCAGCATGTCATACTTTGGTTCGGCGGTATTGTTGGATGAAGCGGCGCGGACCGACATTATGCGTACGCTTACGCGAGACTGGTTCTACTGACATGCTTTGCACACAGGTGGCTGGCGGGTGTCAGTTTCTTCAACTTTAGTTGAACCGAGTGTGTCTACGCCCGGTCCTTGCGAAGGTTAAAACAGCACCAACTTGACAAACTATCGTTGTGGTTTTGATGCGTAGGTAAGAACGGTTCTTGCTAAGCCCGTAGCAGCCACGTAAAATTTGCAACAACAAAGTAGAGGACGTCTAACTTGTTTTTGTAGGGCATGTTGTGATGTGATATGGTCAAGACATGATGCTAAATTTTATTGTATGAGATGATCATGTTTTGTAACCAAGTTATCGGCAACTGGCAGGAGCCATATGGTTGTCGCTTTATTGTATGCAATGCAATTACACTGTAATGCTTTACTTTATCACTAAGCGGTAGCGATAGTCGTGGAAGCATAAGATTGGTGAGACGACAATGATGCTACGATGGTGATCAAGGTGTTGCGCCGGTGATGATGGTGATCATGACGGTGCTTCGAAGATGGAGATCACAAGCACAAGATGATGATGGCCATATCATATCACTTATATTGATTGCATGTGATGTTTATCTTTTATGCATCTTATCTTGCTTTGATTGACGGTAGCATTATAAGATGATCCCTCACTAAATTATCAAAGTATAAGTGTTCTCCCTGAGTATGCACCATTGCGAAAGTTCTTCGTGCTGAGACACCACGTGATGATTGGGTGTGATAGGCTCTACGTTCAAATACAACGGGTGCAAAACAGTTGCACACGCGGAATACTCAGGTTTAACTTGATGAGCCTAGCATATAACAGATATGGCCTCGGAACATGGAGACCGAAAGGTCGAGCGTGAATCATATAGTAGATATGATCAACATATTGATGTTCACCATTGATACTACTCCATCTCACATGATGATCTGACATGGTTTAGTTGATTTGGATCACGTGATCACTTAGAGGATTAGAAGGATATCTTTCTAAGTGGGAGTTCTTAAGTAATATGATTAATTGAACTTCAATTTATCATGAACTTAGTACCTGATAGTATCTTGCTTGTCTATGTTTGATTGTAGATAGATGGCTCGTGCTGTTGTTCCATTGAATTTTAATGCGTTCCTTGAGAAAGCAAAGTTGAAAGATGATGGTAGCAATTACACGGACTGGGTCCGTAACTTGAGGATTATCCTCATTGCTGCACAGAAGAATTACGTCCTGGAAGCACCGCTAAGTGCCAAGCCTGCTGCAGGAGCAACACCAGATGTTATGAACGTCTGGCAGAGCAAAGCTGATGACTACTCGATAGTTCAGTGTGCCATGCTTTACGGCTTAGAACCGGGTCTTCAACGACGTTTTGAACGTCATGGAGCATATGAGATGTTCCAGGAGTTGAAGTTAATATTTCAAGCAAATGCCCGGATTGAGAGATATGAAGTCTCCAATAAGTTCTATAGCTGCAAGATGGAGGAGAATAGTTCTGTTAGTGAACATATACTCAAAATGTCTGGGTATCATAATCACTTGACTCAACTGGGGGTTAATCTTCCTGTTGATAGTGTCATTGACAGAGTTCTTCAATCACTGCCACCAAGCTACAAAAGCTTCGTGATGAACTATAATATGCAAGGGATGAATAAGACTATTCCTGAGCTCTTCGCAATGCTAAAAGCCGTGGAGGTAGAAATCAAGGAGCATCAAGTGTTGATGGTCAATAAGACCACTAGTTTCAAGAAAAAGGGCAAAGGATAGAAGAAAGGGAACTTCAAGAAGAACAACGAACAAGTTGCTGCTCAGGAGAAGAAACCCAAGTCTGGACCTAAGCCTGAAACTGAGTGCTTCTACTGCAAGCAGACTGGTCACTGGAAGCGGAACTGCCCCAAGTATTTGGCGGATAAGAAGGATGGCAAAGTGAACAAAGGTATATGTGATATACATGTTATTGATGTGTACCTTACTAATACTCGCAGTAGCACCTGGGTATTTGATACTGGTTCTGTTGCTAACATTTGCAACTCGAAACAGGGGCTACGGATCAAGCGAAGATTGGCTAAGGACGAGGTAACAATGCGCATGGGAAATGGTTCCAAAGTCGATGTGATCGCGGTCGGCATGCTACCTCTACATCTACCTTCAGGATTAGTATTAGACCTAAATAATTGTTATTTGGTGCCATCGTTGAGCATGAACATTATATCTGGATCTTGTTTGATGCGAGACGGTTATTCATTTAAATCAGAGAATAATGGTTGTTCTATTTATATGAGTAATATCTTTTATGGTCATGCACCCTTGAAGAGTGGTCTATTTTTGATGAATCTTGATAGTAGTGATACACATATTCGTAATGTTGAAATCAAAAGATGCAGAGTTGATAATGATAGTGCAACTTATTTGTGGCACTGCCGTTTAGGTCATATCGGTGTAAAGCGCATGAAGAAACTCCATACTGATGGACTTTTGGAACCACTTGATTATGAATCACTTGGTACTTGCAAACCGTGCCTCATGGGTAAGATGACTAAAACGCCTTTCTCCGGTACTATGGAGAGAGCAACGGATTTGTTGGAAATCATACATACAGATGTATGTTGAGGCTCGTGGCGGATATCGTTATTTTCTCACCTTCACAGATGATTTAAGTAGATATGGGTATATCTACTTAATGAAACATAAGTCTGAAACATTTGAAAAGTTCAAAGAATTTCAAAGTGAAGTTGAAAATCATCGTAACAAGAAAATAAAGTTTCTACGATCTGATCGTGGAGAAGAATATTTGAGTTACGAGTTTGGTCTACATTTGAAACAATGCGGAATAGTTTAGCAACTCACGCCACCCGGAACACCACAACGTAATGGTGTGTCCGAACGTCGTAATCGTACTTTATTAGATATGGTGCGATCTATGATGTCTCTTACTGATTTACCGTTATCATTTTGGGGTTATGCTTTAGAGACGGCTGCATTCATGTTAAATAGGACACCATCGAAATCCGTTGAGACGACGCCTTATGAACTGTGGTTTGGCAAGAAACCAAAGTTGTCGTTTCTAAAAGTTTGGGGCTGCGATGCTTATGTGAAAAAGCTTCAACCTGATAAGCTCGAACCCAAATCGGAGAAATGTGTCTTCATAGGATACCCAAAGGAGACTATTGGGTACACCTTCTATCACAGATCCGAAGGCAAGACTTTTGTTGCTAAATTCGGAGTTTTTCTAGAGAAGGAGTTTCTCTCGAAAGAAGTGAGTGGGAGAAAAGTAGAACTTGATGAGGTAAGTATACCTGCTCCCTTATTGGAAAGTATTACATCACAGAAACCGGTTTCTGTGACACCTACACCAATTAGTGAGGAAGCTAATGATACTGATCATGAAACTTCAGATCAAGTTACTACCGAACCTCGTAGATCAACCAGAGTAAGATCCGCACCAGAGTGGTACGGTAATCCTGTTCTGGAAGTCATGCTACTAGATCATGATGAACCTACGAACTATGAAGAAGCGATGGTGAGCCCAGATTCCGCAAAATGGCTAGAAGCCATGAAATCTGAGATGGGATCCATGTATGAGAACAAAGTGTGGACTTTGGTTGACTTGCCCGTTGATCGGCAAGCAATTGAGAATAAATGGATCTTCAAGAAGAAGACTGACGCTGACGGTAATGTTACTGTCTATAAAGCTCGACTTGTTGCAAAAGGTTTTCGACAAGTTCAAGGGATTGACTACGATGAGACCTTCTCACCCGTAGCGATGCTTAAGTCTGTCCGAATCATGTTAGCAATTGCCGCATTTTATGATTATGAAATTTGGCAAATGGATGTCAAAACTGCATTCCTGAATGGATTTCTGGAAGAAGAGTTGTATATGATGCAACCAGAAGGTTTTGTCGATCCAAAGGGAGCTAACAAAGTGTGCAAGCTCCAGCGATCCATTTATGGACTGGTGCAAGCCTCTCGGAGTTGGAATAAACGCTTTGATAGTGTGATCAAAGCATTTGGTTTTGTACAGACTTTTGGAGAAGCCTGTATTTACAAGAAAGTGAGTGGGAGCTCTGTAGCATTTCTGATATTATATGTGGATGACATATTATTGATTGGAAATAATATAGAATTTCTGGATAGCATAAAGGGATACTTGAATAAGAGTTTTTCAATGAAAGACCTCGGTGAAGCTGCTTACATATTGGGCATTAAGATCTATAGAGATAGATCAAGACGCTTAATTGGACTTTCACAAAGCACATACCTTGACAAGGTTTTGAAGAAGTTCAAAATGGATCAAGCAAAGAAAGGGTTCTTGCCTGTGTTACAAGGTGTGAAGTTGAGTAAGACTCAATGTCCGACCACCGCAGAAGATAGAGAGAAAATGAAAGATGTTCCCTATGCTTCAGCCATAGGCTCTATCATGTATGCAATGCTGTGTACCAGACCTGATGTGTGCCTTGCTATAAGTCTAGCAGGGAGGTACCAAAGTAATCCAGGAGTGGATCACTGGACAGCGGTCAAGAACATCCTGAAATACCTGAAAAGGACTAAGGATATGTTTCTCGTATATGGAGGTGACAAAGAGCTCATCGTAAATGGTTACGTTGATGCAAGCTTTGACACTGATCCGGACGATTCTAAATCGCAAACCGGATACGTATTTTTACTAAACGGAGGAGCTGTCAGTTGGTGCAGTTCAAAACAAAGCGTCATGGCGGGATCTACATGTGAAGCAGAGTACTGCTTCGGAAGAAGCAAATGAAGGAGTCTGGATGAAGGAGTTCATATCCGATCTAGGTGTCATACCTAGTGCATCGGGTCCAATGAAAATCTTTTGTGACAATACTGGTGCAATTGCCTTGGCAAAGGAATCCAGATTTCACAAGAGAACCAAGCACATCAAGAGACGCTTCAATTCCATTCGGGATTTAGTCCAAGTGGGAGACATAGAAATTTGCAAGATACATACGGATCTGAATGTTGCAGACCCGCTGACTAAGCCTCTTCCACGAGCAAAACATGATCAACACCAAGGCTCCATGGGTGTTAGAATCATTACTGTGTAATCTAGATTATTGACTCTAGTGCAAGTGGGAGACTGAAGGAAATATGCCCTAGAGGCAATAATAAAGTTATTATTTATTTCCTTATATCATGATAAATGTTTATTATTCATGCTAGAATTGTATTAACCGGAAACATAATACATGTGTGAATACATAGACAAACATAGTGTCACTAGTATGCCTCTACTTGACTAGCTCGTTGATCGAAGATGGTTAAGTTTCCTAACCATAGACATGAGTTGTCATTTGATTAACGGGATCACATCATTAGGAGAATGATGTGATTGACTTGACCCATTTCGTTAGCTTAGCACTTGATCATTTAGTTTGTTGCTATTGCTTTCTTCATGACTTATACATGTTCCTATGACTATGAGATTATGCAACTCCCGTTTACCGAGGAACACTTTGTGTGCTACCAAACGTCACAACGTAACTGGGTGATTATAAAGGTGCTCTACAGGTGTCTCCGAAGGTACTTGTTGGGTTGGCGTATTTCGAGATTAGGATTTGTCACTCCGATTGTCGGAGAGGTATCTCTGGGCCCTCTCGGTAATGCACATCACATAAGCCTTGCAAGCATTGCAACTAATAAGTTAGTTGCGGGATGATGTATTACGGAACGAGTAAAGAGACTTGCCGGTAACGAGATTGAACTAGGTATTGAGATACCGACGATCAAATCTCGGGCAAGTAACATACCGATGACAAAGGGAACAACGTATGTTGTTATGCGGTCTGACCGATAAAAGATCTTCGTAGAATATGTGGGAGCCAATATGAGCATCCAGGTTCTGCTATTGGTTATTGACTGGAGACGTGTCTCGGTCATGTCTACATTGTTCTCGAACCCGTAGGGTCCGCACGCTTAACGTTACGATGACAGTTTCATTATGAGTTTATATATTTTGATGTACCGAAGGTTGTTCGGAGTCCCGGATATGATCACAGACATGACGAGGAGTCTCGAAATGGTCGAGACATAAAGATCAATATATTGGACGGCTATATTCGGACACCGGAAGTGTTTCGGGTGATTTTGGAGAAAACCGGAGTGCCGGAAGGGTTACCGGAACCCCCCGGGGAAGTATTGGGCCTTAGTGGGCCTGAGGGGAGAGAGAGGGAAGCAGCCCAGGAGGTGGCGCGCCCCCTCCCATGGGGAGTCCGAATTGGACTAGGGGAGGGGGGCGCGGCCCCTCTTTCCCTCTCCCTCTCCCTCTCTTTCCTTCCCCCTTCCCTCTTCCTAGTTGGACTAGGAAAGGGGAGTCCTACTCCTACTAGGAGGAGGACTCCCCCCTCCTTGGCGCGCCTCAAGGGCCGGCCAGCCTCCCCCCTTGCTCCTTTATATACAGGGGTAGGGGCACCTCTAGACACACAAGTTGATCTTCGTGATCGTTCTCTTAGCCGTGTGCGGTGCCCCCCTCCACCATAATCCTCGATAATATTGTAGCGGTGCTTAGGCGAAGCCCTGCGACGGTAGAACATCAAGACCGTCACCACGCCGTCGTGCTGACAGAACTCTTCCCCGACACTTTGCTGGATCGAAGTCCGGGGATTGTCATCGAGCTGAACGTGTGCTAGAACTCGGAGGTGCCGTTGTTTCGGTGCTTGATCGGTCGGGCCGTGAAAACGTACGACTACATCAACCGCGTTGTGCTAACGCTTCCGCTTCCGGTCTACGAGGGTACGTAGACAACACTCTCCCCTCTTGTTGCTATGCATCACCATGATCTTGCGTGTGCGTAGGAATTTTTTTTTGAAATTACTACGTTCCCCAACACCTAGATCTAAAGAAAAGGGTGTGAAACCAGATACAAGTTGTAGAAGAACTAGTTTCTATCTCATCTTGTTTTACATCTCCCTCTCTCTCCCAATCATGGCCAGATCGAAAGCATCAAACTTTAGCGGCAATCAGTAAACAAACGCCGATGAATTATTGACGCGTTACGTTGGCTCTAGATGTGCGAATGGGTCGCTTAATCTTCTGAAACTTTGGATCAAACTAGAAATGCCCACATCAAGGAGCAAATTGACAGTTTTGACAGTGAACTTTAGTCTGAATCTTAGCATCAAGTAGTTTTAGTACTCACCTCTGAATCTGAAATCTTGAAACAGGAGTGGACGGCCTTGGGGTGCTGGATGATGGTGCCGTGGCTGAACAAGAGTGGACGGCGTCGTCTACCTGCTGGCGACGATGATATGGGGTGGAAGGCGGCGTCGACTTGCTGGTGAAGGAGCTGCGGCGTGGCAGGGCCGCCGGCCGAAGATGACATGGGAGCGGCGGGGTGGGGCTATGGGGGGAAGGGATGAGGTCGACGGAGGCTAGCCGGCGAGGAGGTGATCCACGACGCGCAGGTGAACCAGGCGGCGACAAAATCGAACCTTGCCGCTTGCTCTGTTTTGGCAGGGGAACGAGGCGGCGGCATGGGGGGAGGCGACGACTACGTGGTGCGGCGGAGAGGTGGGTGGGGGAGCAAGGTGGCGTGGGGCGTGGGGCGGAGGGTCGGAGGCAGCGCCATCGCCGGAGTGGGGGAGCGATGAAGAGAGCGAGGAAGGAGACGGGGTGGACTGCGAGTTTGGTCGGGAAAGTTCGAAGGACTAAATTGCGAAAAAGCCCTTGCGACAAGAAGGGACTGCCACTACCGAACTCGCGGCCTAGGGCCGTCGGCATAGGTCATTTCCTGTCGGCATAGATATATGCCTACGGCTACCGTCGGCATAGCCCCGTCGGGGTAGATTACGTCAGCGTAGTCTTGTCAGACCGTCGGCATAGGGGCCTATGCCGACGGCCCAGCGACAGCCGTCGGCAGTGTTTTTCGCCTGATGGCAACGGACGGCACCGTCAAAAGCGCTGACGATTCACGGGAAGCCACATGGCAGAGGTATGCCGATGGCTTGGCCGTCGGCATAGTTGGAAATCTATGCCGACGGTAAAGTCGTCGGCATACCTCTGCCACGTGGCATTCCGTGGTGCCTCCTGGTGGTAGGGCTATGCCTACGGCTTTGCCGTAGGCATAGAAGGAATGCCACGTGGCAAGCCCTGGGCTCATCTATGCCGACGGCTTTGCCGTAGGCATAGTTTTCTTTTTCCCCCTGTTTTCTCTTTTTCAATTCATTTGACAGCATTTCAAAGCAGAATAATATGGGATTATGCAGAAATATGACAGTTCATCATCTAAACATACTCAAGTTCATCATCATCATTTAAACATAGTCAAGTTCATCATCTAAAGATCATCACCGGCGAAAGTTCATAAACATAAAAGTAGTGCAAGACATGGAACATCATTTCAAAGCAGAAACTAACAAGTAGAAACATGAAAGGTATGGCACGACAGCCACATGCACGGGTATCATCATCGACATCAAGCAAGACCACCTCCGCCAAAACCACCTCCGCCAAAACCACCACCATCAAGACTACCTCCGCCAAAACCATCACCGCCAAGACCACCTCCGCCAAAACCGCCACCGTGACCACCATCACTCTGCCAGATCGGAGTGACTGGGGTCGACGAAGGAGGAGTCGATCCACCGGTCCCCTACATGTTTGAGAGAAGGTTCTAACCGTAAATATGATATGATAGTGTTGAATGAATGAGAACTAGTTTGTTAGTAGTTAGGCAAATGTACTAACCGGACTATCACTGCCTAGTGCCACCCATTCATCGAACGTGGGCACGTGTGGGGGTTCTCCTGCAGGTGGTGGTGGGGGGGGTCCCATTTGTGGTGGTTCTGTGCGGTTACTCCAAGACGCTAACATAGCCTGGATGTTAGTTAAACAAGCAAACTAGAAGGTCAGAGGAATGAAAGTGCAAAAATTTAGCTTGGTTTTAAGAGGGCAAAACTAACCATCATCATCTGACGGTTGTAATCATCGTTTGTCTTCACTCGTTGCAAGTACTCTCGCACCTCGAGATTCCTATTCTCGACAAAGGCCTTATATGCCTACGTAATTTAGGTTGTTTCTAAGTTTGCAATGCTGAAAATAAACTAAGAATGCTAGAGAGAAAGAAGATAAAGGGGAAGTACTTACAGCATGCTGGCGGGCTAAGGGAGTCTGTGAACGCCCCGTACTCTCTAACTAGCTCGGGTTGGTAGCCCGAAGCCGTGTGTACGAGATCGAAGGAGTGATCAAGCCATCGAAACACGGATACCGGCCATGTGACTTCCCCTAGATGGCCACCACCGCCATGTCATCAATCTGAGACTGGGCGACCTCAGGAACAGGAACATCCGGATGCAACTTCTGATAGTTCTGAGTGTAAGACTCCAGGTGCTCCTCGGTCTTGCCGTAGTACTGGCTCTCGCCGTCCTTGCGATCACTCCGCTCGTGGGCCAGCTTCCATGACTCAATGTCTGAGAGCGGCCTCTTCAACTTGTCATCCTGCAATGTCAAACATAAGTTAGCCATACATCAGAACATGACGGTAAAGAAGAACAAAAATGCATCATGCATATAGATATACCTTCATGGCCTTGAAGCCCCAGTGGTTCCTATTTCCTTGGTCGTGTGTCCCGTCTTTTCCACGGTTAGCCCGGGCCTTGATGCTCTTGGCAGCAAACTCTGCATCATCGTCGAGCCACCTATCCACCAAACTCGCCCATCGTAATGCCTTCCATAGCACCAACAAGGAACAACCTATGCAAATTTTGGAAGCATGACATGTGAGCACGAAACATATAGTTGACTGCTTGAAACAATGAAAAGTCAGTAATAGTTACCATCATGAACTGCTCCCTGTTCAAGGTAAGTCATTGCCTCTACACTTGAGTTTTGGTCATCTTTTGGTGTAGGTAGATGTGGTAGTACTGCGAGATGGCAATCCAGCGCACCTCGTACTGCAACTGACGAGCTTTCTTCTTTGCAGCCGCAAGTAAGACCACGTCGGCTCTGGCCTTGTGCTCGTCAAGAACTCTATAGAGTTGCCGCAATCATGCATAAACCAGAAGCAAACAAGGCATGAGTTGAGTGATTCAATGATAAACTATGAACGAAACTGAAGATAAGTGATTCAAAAGAGAACTTACCCAAAATTTGGTGATCACGGCCTTAGTGGTCGTCCCATACTCCGCGTTGCTGCAAGCTTCGTAGTGGGCCTAGCTCGTGGCCAAAACCCGCAGCTTCGGGTCCCTGTCTGGCCGCGGGCAGAATAGGCCAGGCCAAAACTCCTTCAACAAGACAGTGATAAGGCCGTTCAATTTACGGCCCTTTCCACGAAGGATCCAGTTACTGCAAAAGAATCAAAGGATTGCCATGTGTACAATAAGAAAATGCCGTCATGTGTTGAAAATATGATTGAGAGGCACTTACTCTGTCCCCGCAGGTTCAATGAGACACTTGTGCGCCTCGATAGAAGGTGGTGTAGGTACTCCGACATTACCACGCAGCCACCCCTGCGGAGCACCCACTACAAGAAATCAGTTAATACATGACGGATTTTCGGTGAAGTTCTAAGAATTCATCATGAACTGGCCTAGTACGGCCCCAGAGCCCGCCGAAGCCCGCTGGAGCCCGTCTAACCCATTCCTCGTATAAAATCTAACCCTAAGCCTCTCCCTGCCCCCATCTCATTCTCCCTCCGCCGCCGCCCCCATCATCTCCTTCCTTCTCCCCGATCCACTCCTTTTCGTCATCCGCTCATCGACCGCTCCGACGGTCTCTCCTTCCTCCACCCAATCCCCACCTCCAGGCCACTCCCGTACTTCCTCCACTCGTAATCCTAGTGGAAACCATCACCCCTACACACCATCGTCTACTATCCCCTCCGCCCTATCTTCACGAGGATGGTTGATCCGCAACATGTGTTGCTGATCTGCCTAGTTTGACGGCGGCGGCAGCCCGACTGATGAGATCCGCGTCTTGGGCGCGCGTAGATCCAACATGGGCTCAACCCCCATTGTTGGCCTTGTTGGAGCGGAGCGACCGTGCGGTGGCCGGTCTATGACAATGGCTCACGGGAGGCCGTAGCCCTCGCCGCCACTGGATTCTGGTATGGCTCCCGCCCCTTCTGTTGGCTTCCTTGACACCATGGCCTCATTCTGCTGCTTCGACCACAGGTTAGGTTCATTTGCCTAAGCCGTTAGCCATAACAGCCGTTTGTGGGCATGGTGGTAAGCCTAAGGCTGGTGTGTGGCCTCCCTCTTCAATCGATTGCTTAAGCTTGGCTACTGCCTTCTCCAAATCTTAGGGTGTGTGTGTCCATGCTGACATGGCGGCGACAGCGTCTATCGAGGGCTACAACGTGTATATGAGTGAGATGTGTGTGCGTGCAGTAGCCGGTGTGTTGTGTTTGTGGGTTTCCTCTGAATCTTTAACACTGAATTTTCTCTGTATCTTTACACTGCAGGGTACCTAGTAGAGACAGGAGGCAGGTCGACCTCCTTGATTATGATCTCTGTTTTTTCGGATGTAGGTCTATGTGGTGCCGTAATTTTGCCGAGATACCCTGCCTGCACTGTAAAGATATAGAGAATTAATTTAGTTTAATTTTCTCTGAATTTATACGAGGCCTAGGTGGTCGGCCTGCCATAGTTTGTTGTACACACTGCCGGTGGTGTACTATTGCGGAGGTTGACCTGGCTTGTCTAATACTAGTAGGCAGGTCGACCTGCCATAGTTTCTTATACACGCTGTAGTTCACTGAATTAAACACGAGTTGAAGAAACTACAGTAGTTCATCAACCAGCTGCACTGGGCTATGTGGGCTTCTATCAAGATCTAATTTAGTTTAATTTTCTACCAAGATCTAATTCAGTTTATATTTTTTTGACAGTTTGATGTGTCTCTGTTCTGTAAATCAATATAATTAAATGTTCTATATGCATTCAGTTTAGTTTTCTATCAAAATATAATTCAGTATGTATCAATGTAATCAGGTGGTGAATAATTTCATCAAATAGGAGACATAATTTCTGTTAGTGTATTAATATGGCGACATGTTCTATTTAGAGGTTTCTCCATACACTTCTGTCCATATTGTCAACTGCAGCTCATTGAATATATATAACCAGAATTAAGTTTAATCTGAATCTAAGAAGAAAATTATGTTGGTACAGTGGCAGTCCTATATCTGTACTGCAGAGGTTTAAACTTGTTCATTTGTGTACTAAGCACATGTAGTACTGCTACTATTAGTTGTGCGCCTACTAGTACTAGAACCAATGCATGTAAGTTCACTCTCCCTCAACCTGGAGGCACGCACCAAGCTAGCAGTTGCCAACATAGTGACACATATTTCTTCAACTCATGTGCTCCCTGCCAGGTCGACCTCCATAGTAGTTTTGCCGACAAGTAAGGATTGATGTCTACTCTCTGATCCTAAATCTTTTCCTTGATGTTTTCCCATCTTTTTTATGATCAATTAACACTGTAATCTCCTTGATTATGATTTCTGTTTTTCAGGATGTACGTAGGTCTAGGCGGTGCCATAGTAGCTGTGCCGCTGCATGGCGCAAAATAGAGCTCGAGAGGGCGGCCATGATAACTGTGGTGGAGCTGCTCTGTGATCATCCAGGGGCTTGCTCTACTGCCACTCCTATGATTTCTCCGGTATTTACATTCCCCAGCTCAACTGCTACTGAACTGCACCTATTTAGTTGATTTAGTTCTGAGTTAGGCATTTTTCACCATGGTTTGATTTTTTACTAATTTGTTTGTGCCCCTTGGATCTTGGTGAAATTTATCATCTCATGCACTTGAATTAAAGTAACCCCAGTATGCATGTTTTTAAGAGCAATAGTTTATACATCTATCCAGTATCTCCTAAGAGAACCATTTGCCACTTAGTTCTATAGATTTATTAGTGGCCGCACCTTATAGTTATTTTGCATGCCATTTGAAGTTAACTTGTCAAGCAGTTGTTTTTTACTAGTGTAAGTGCCTCGGATAAACATTTAGTTTCACGTGTATACATCTTGACACATGAAAATTTGAATGCCATTTTGCCGTCGGGTTTATATGGCCTCAACTGCTACTGAGTACTTGTGTTCTCTGATGTATGTTCTATTGCGTTGTCACTTATCTGTCAACTTGATTAGACTTTCATTTAACCCACTTTTATTTGGATTAATTTTAGGCAACCTCACTTGATTAGATACTTTGTTATTCTCGTATGTAGGGACAGTAAAATTTAAGAAATTTGGACAACTGTTAATTTATTTTTGAAGTTTGTTCTTATTCTCTTATTTCTATTGTCTACTACTATCTAATGTTGTTGTAAATATGTTAGGTATGATTGGGTAGCAGGCTTCTTGGTGCTGGCCATCACAATCCGCCATGACATGATACTTACCATTAGGAGGGCTGATGACAAGAACCTGAATAACAAGCTCAATAGTATCATATGTTCTGTTGTTGTAAATTGGATTGTATTGGTTCCTAACCTTGTTGTGTGATATATTTTGGCAATATATTTTGTAAATTATCATTTCATGGAGGATTTTGTAAGTTGATGTGGTATATATAAAAATGGATGGATGCATATTGAATATTTGTGTAATATATGATCATTCTTTGGAAATACTTGGTCTTGGCCCAGAGTTGGTATTATGATTTGTGTAATGCATTAGGCTAAAATATGTACTGGTTCAAAATTGGTGCAGCAGATGTGTGGTAATGAAATTTAAATTGTGCCAAATTCCACAACGATTTATGTGACGAAAAATAATGTCCACGTAGGCAGCCACGTCATTCCAATTGGTCGATCGAAAATCCTACGTGGCGTTGGTCCTGTGACAGCTTGTTCCGTCATGAATGGTTGGGCCTATTTTGGGCTGGGTGGGCTTTAGGGCAGATCCATGACGGTCAAGGACTGTCATGGAAGGCCTAATGTCAAATTATGGTGCGATATACATGACGGATTTCAAATCCGTCATCGATGGGCACCCATGATAGTTTTGCACTGATGCGTGACGGACAAGGACTGTCACGTATTAACAGGTTTCTTGTAGTGACCCGATGGCAAGTCACCCCACAACTCGGGGTCAACCTCCCCTCCACCATCCTCCTCGCCCTCCTCCTCACCCTCCTCCTCCTCGCCATCAAGAACATACTCCTCCTCCTCAAACTCAGAAGGTGCCTCAGTATAGGAGGGCATTGAAGAAGACCCTCCTATTTCGGACACGGCCCGGAGTTTTTTGCCCCGGCTGCCTCTCCCCCACCTCCTCCTCCTCTAGGGGCTCTCCCCCCACTCCCTCCTCCTCTAGGGTCTTCTCCCCCGACCCCTCCACCTCCATGTGAGGTGTCATCCTTGCGTAGTCGGGAGGGAACCTTGTGGGCTCGTCCACTCCGAGTTAGTCCTTTGAATTTACTGAGGAAACTAGCGCTGCTGGACTTGCCCATGATTAGCAAACCTGCATTGAGAAGAGAATAAACAATTAGTAAGGATATCAAATAAACAAGCATACAGGAAAAACATTAATAACAAAAGAGCACATTAAGCATACTATTGTAATGATCATTAAAAGAACTTACATTTTCTAGAACCCATATGAATCATCACTATTGTAATCTATTTGTCGACCGGTCTCATCATCACTACCACGCATATCTTCTTCATTGTCTGATGGAGGTGGAGGCTCTTCCTCATCGTCAGCGTCTTCATTTAACTTTTCAAGCATAATTGTGTCTCTTTGATTCACAACTGCCTCACCATCAATCCATGCGTCGTCGTCGTTTGGGTCCAGGTCAACATAACCCAAGTAATCATCCTCGTTGTTTCAGACCACGTCATCATGTTCCTCTTGAAAGAACACTCCCTCGTATGTCATGGGGTTTATGTTGTAGTAATCATCATCGTCCGGGTCCGGTAGCTTACCATGTGGCGACACCTTGAACACAACTTCCCAACCCTTTAGGTACTCTTTCTGGCATGGGTAAGGCAGATAATATACTTGTGTGGCCTAGGTAGCGGCGATAAAGAGATCAGCTCCGGCATAGATGGTTGATGGTTTAACTTCAACTAAACCAACAGAAGGCGTATGTCTCAGACCCTTTTTGGGGTCGAACCATTGGCATTTGAACACAGTGAGACTTAGGGGTTCGTGGCCACGTTTGAATGTAAGCTCGTATATTTTTCCTACCCTTCCGTAGTAATCTACTTTACTATCTCCTTCAGTGAAGACTCCGGTATTTATGGTTTTGGGATCAGGCCGACTGTTCTGATGCTCCTCTGTATGGAAGCGATACCCATTCACATCATACTTTTGGCATGTCATGACGGTAGGGTCAAAACCCATGGAAACCCATCTCAATTCTTCATCCATTGATTCATTCAGATCATTTCCTACAAGTTTAATTGAAATTATAGGGTGCATGAGTTTAATTAAAATTATAGGGTGCCTGAGTTTAATTGAAATAGGTAATAGGGAAGTGTGAAACCTTACTTTCTCCATGAACCACACAACGAAATTTTTCCTTCCATCAGCACCCTAAGAGCAAGTGCCTCCGCTTCATTAGGAGGCAGCATTCCCGTCCACTCTTCATCAACAAATCGACTACAATAAGAAAAGCGGTATAAGAACTAGACAAAGTGAACATAACGAATTGACCTAAAGAATGGTGCAAAGGTATTACCTCATCCACTCATCCTCAACTTCCTTGATGTTGTGCAAGATATAGAACATGACATCCTCCCACTCATCTCGTGGCATGAGATAAGGTGTCGAGCATCCAGCCCTGCCACCTTGCCCGATGAATAGAGGCAACCTGGGTTTATACTTAGGTTCTTATGTATTGTATCAAGACACCTTATTGTGCAACGTGGTCTGGATAGTAGGCTGTCCTAAGGTCTGCCACCTCCTCTAGGATAACTGCCTCAACTATGGAAGCTTCAATCTTAGCTTTGTTTCCACATTTCTGTCTCAGATGCTTGTTCTATCTCTCAGGACCGTACTGCCAACGATTCTGCATAGGGCCCCCCAACAATACCTCGTTTGCGAGGTGCAAAATGAGATGTGTCATCGGAGTAAAGAATCCTGGCGGGAAGATCTTCTCTATCTTGCATATCAACTCCAGCACCTTCTTATGCATTTCTTTTATCTTCTCAGGACATACTTCTTTAGCACAAAGTGTGCGGAAGAAATGGCTTAACTCTGCAAGCACACGCCAGACACGCTCGGGAACATAGCCCCGAACCATCACCGGCATAATCCGCTCAATCCACACATGATAGTCATGACTCTTAAGCCCAGTCACTTTGCTCATTGAAAGATTGACCCCCTTACTTATATTCGACGCATAACCATCAGTGAACTTCACGACGTGTTTCAGCCACTTCAGTGCCTCCATCTTATGATCCTTTTTAAGTATGAAATCAACATCTGGCTTGAACCAAGATTTTCGACTGCTTGTGGGAGGCTGCATGTGTAGACGTGGTCTATCACAAATATTCTGTTGATCGACTCTAGCATTAACATTATCCTTTGTCTTATCAGGAATGTTGAGGATGGTGCAAAAAAGGGACTCTGCGACATTCTTTTTGGTGAGCATCACGTCGATGTTGTATGGAAGTTTGAGGTCCTTAAAATAGGGAAGCTGCATTTAGGGGGTAATGTGAGTCCAGTTGTGCGTCTCACCATAAGCTTCAAAACATTTTTTCCCTTTCCCTTTTCCTTTGCCCTCGCCCTCGTCTTCGCCTGTGGCTTTGCCTTTACCTTTCCCTTCGCTGGCAGGCTTAAGATCTTTTAGCTGAGCAAGCACATCTGCACCAGAAAACGTTGGAATCTCGTTTACTTCATGGACAACTTTGCCTTTTGTGAAGTTCTTCTTGTCTTCCCCATCAGGATGGTCTGGAGGGAGGAACCGTCGATGCAGGTCAAAGGCAACATACTTGCCACCCTTCTTCAGCCAAATGAAAATCAAGGCCTGCATGCACACTAGGCAAGGCATCTTTCCACTTGTACACCATCCGCAGAACAGGGCATAGCCGGGAAAGTCATGCATGCAATACTGTAGCCAAACTTTCATCAAGAAATTTTTCTGCAGATGCCGGTCGTATGTCAACCTCGGGAAGTACCAAGAATGGTGCAAATCATCCACCAACGGCTGCATAAACACACTCAAATTCTTCCCCGGATATTCAGGCCCCGGAATTATAAGCGACAGGAACATGGTCTTGCGTTGCATTATGGCGCCGGGAGGGAGATTGAGCGGAATAACAAATACGGGCCAGTAGCTGTATGGATTAGACGACATACCATATGGATTGAACCCATCACCTGTTATAGCAATTCTGACATTCCCAGCCTCGGCTGCTTCCTCCGGGTACTCTATATCGAATGACTTCCATGCTTCACCTTCTGATGGATGTACAATTTTTTTGGATTGTACCTTTTCCCTTCCTTGTGCCACTTCATCATTTTGGCAGACTCCTCGGTGATGAAAAGGCGCTGCAGTCTTTTTATAAAATCAAGATACGAAGAACCTTCACAGGGATTTTTAGCTGCTGCTTCTGACCATGCTCATCGACCACCTCAATATACCGAGAGGAACCGCACTTCCTACAGTAGTTGTCATCCGCATACTCATGCCTAAACAAAAGGCAATTCTTTGGACAAACATGTATTTTCTCATAATCCATGGAGAGCGCCTTCATGATTTTCTTCATAGCGTACATGGTTTTCGGCAGTTCATGGCCCTCAGGCAGGCTGTTAGCCCATACTCCCAGAAATGCTTCGAAGCAACCTCGGCTACAGCCGTACTCAGCCTTGACTGCCATCAGTTGCGAGATGGCATCCAGCACAGAAGCTTGGCACCCTCATAAAGAGGTTTCTTTGACGAGGCCAAGATATCCAGGAAGGCCTTTGCGGTTTCCTCCGGCTCCTCCAGTTCATTCGTTGAATGTGACGGAGGTGTCGGCTGTGCAGCAAAGACATCATCTAGCATGTCTCTAACCCCATCGTCCTCATAACCAGCGACGCGTTGTCGTATCACCTCATCTCTACCACGGTCCCGCTGGGCAAAGTTTATCGGCATATTAAAGTTGGCATAAATCCATGCGTGCGAAGGTGCTTAGTCATCTCACTCTTATCTCTGCAGATACGTCTCTTACATTTGGCACACGGGCATTCTGGCACCATCCTCATTGGACTACGGAATATCTCTTTCAAAAACACATCAGTTTTCTCGAACCACTCTGTTGTTACTTGATTCCGATGGAAAAACCCAATATACATCCACTGATTATCTGCCATCTCTACTTTATTGGAAGCCACACAACAAAATTAAGGATTCATTTAAATTACTCACATCAATATTTTATTTTTTAGAGTGTTGACGAGAAACGACATTTAATCCACCTACATCTCTAATAGGTAAAGATGGGTCCTAATCCCACCCAAGAATGTGTAGATTGAGTACATTGTCCATGCTCTACCCCATTCTGAGACAAATTTTTGGCAGCACCTCCCCGTTGTTCTCCAAATACACGTCTCGGCAAAATGCCGAGAGAATGTGCATCCGGAGAACAACAGGGAGGCGCCGCCGAAATCATGTCTCGGAACAGGGTAGAGCATGAACAACATACCCAATCTACACATCCTCGGGCTGTCAGTGCAAAGCCCTGGACAATCCGAAAGAGTTGCGGTGATAAATATGCAATTGAATGCATATTTATCGATGCAACCCTTTCGGACGGGAGACCTAGGTTATGCGACTTGATGTGAAAATTTAATCTAGTGACATGGAAAAAAAGTGGACGAGGTCATGGAACTGTTGCTCACCCTCCGATGTAGTCGATCAAAGGAGAGGGACGATCGTGGACCAACACCTCCAACATCGATGATCACTCCACGAAGATGGAACACCACAAATCCTGTTAATTACACTGAGTGAAAAAATAGGTCATCATCTCACATTAATCATTAACACTTTAAACTATAAAGAAAAATCATATTTTGTCAACTATCAAATTTGGAAGCACTTATCATATCGCAATTTAGGTCATCACCTCACATTAAGCATTGACACATCAATTTTTTTAGCAAGATCATCATGATGAAATAACCACTTGTCATATCCCAAATTTGAAGCACATCTCACATAGCTACTTAACAACATCACAAACTGAAAATAAAATCTTCGTTAACAATTTTATAAACTAAGTGACTCAAGTTGCTTTTTTAACTATGATAATTCATTTTTCCAAGATTCATCCATCTAGCAACCTGTAGCAAAATAATTCATTTTGCCGAGATTCCTCCATCCAACTAAGTACAACATTCATCCATCTAGCAACCTAACAACATCCAACATCCATCCATGCATCCATACATACATCCAACAGTAGCTAAATAATGCAAAAAAATGAAAAAAGGAGTGTTAGCTCACCGGGCAGAGGGGCGTCGCGGTGGTGGAGTTAAAGGTAGGGGCCAGCGGTGGAGGGGACGGGAGGGCCGGGGCGGGCTGGGGAAGCCCGGCCAACACATCAGGGGCGCGGGCCGGCAAGAGCCGCGGCCAACCGTGCTCGGGACCGCCGCCAGCGCTGCACAGGGTCTAGGAGGAGGGAGTAGTCCGGGACAGTGGGGAGACCGGCGGGGCGGTCGGGGCGCAGGGTTGGAGAGGGAAGGGGCGGGGTCGATCGAGGCGGCGGGGGGCTTGGAGAGGCAGGGGGGCTGGGCCGGGGTGGAGGCTAGGCGGCGCGGGGTTTGGTGGCAGCGGTAGGGGGGCTGGGCCGGGATGGATGCGGCGGCGGCGGCGCGGGTGTGGAGGAGGCGGCAGCGTGGGCGGGTGGAGGCGGGCGGCAGCGGTGATGCAGGATGGGAGGCGCAGGGGGTCGGGGAGAGATGAGGGGAACGAGTAGACTGGGCCGCCCCGGGATGGATAAGGTGAGATATGCCGATGGCTAAGCCGTCAGCATAGGAGAAGGCGCCACATGGCACCTATGCCGACTTCTTAGCCGTAGGCATATATATATATTGCAACAAATTTAAAATTTTAAAATAAATCTACTACTAATCCAGTAGTCTAACCCAGCACAAGACCCTACCCGAGGCTGCCGACACGGCCGTTTCCCCCCTCCGGTGTGGTCCACGGCCTTCGCAGACGTCTACTACTATGTCATCGCCGTCCGTGAGGGGGGCCACACCCCGGAGACGCGTGCCGCCTCTTCGGACATGCCACCCCGCATGTATGAGGGGCCGGTGCGACGCTCCGGTGGCATTGCTACCCCCAGGGCCCCCGTCCCGCCTAACCCTGGAGCGGTTGACCACGAGATCTAGCCCTTTGACTTCCCACGGGCAGGCTTTGACCAGTGGACCTCTCCACCCAGTTGTGCCAGGTCAGCACAGAGGGACATCTGGGAGCAACATCTGGGCCAACACAGCTACATCCCCTCCGTGTAGACCCGATGCGTCCGTTTCCCCCCTCCAGGTGCCGGCGGCAGCGCCGTCCGTGAGCTGGGAGGCCACGCCCCTCGGAGATGCGTGCCGGGCATTTTGCAACCGCCACAACACTTTCATACTTGTGAGAAGCCGTGTACGCAAGATTGGCGGCATGCTAGCCCACGGAGGCCGCCAGCCACAGTCGTACACATGCGAAGGGCAATCCGCGTAGAGGGAAGTGTTCGGATACTTCTCCATCACCAAAAGTTATGAAAAATTACCATCGTTCCTATAGCACATGTGCCCACGTCGTGTAAAAAACTCATGATTTTATCGCGATCCGAGTATTTAATAATATTCACGCTGCACCGTTACCGCAGAACATCTACTACTGTGTCATCGCCGTCCATGAGGGGGGCCACACCCCGGAGACACGTGCCGCCTCTTCGGACATGCCACAACACCACCCCGCATGTACGAGGGGCCGGTGCGACGCTCTGATGGCATTACTACCCCCCAGGGCCCTCGTCCCGCCTAACCCTGGAGCGGTTGACCACGAGATCTAGCCCTTTGACTTCCCACGGACGGGCTTTGACCAGTGGACCTCTCCACCCGGTTGTGTCTGGTCAGCACAGAGGGACACCTGGGAGCAACATCTGGGCCAAACCAACAGCTACATCCCCTTTGTGTAGACCCGACGCGTCCGTTTCCCCCCTCCAGGTGCCGCCGGCGGCGCCGTCCGTGAGGGGGGCCACGTCCTGGAGACGCGTGCCGCCTCTTTGGACATGCCACAACACCACCCCACATGTATGAGGGGCCGGTGCGACGCTCTGGTGGCATTGCTACCCCCTAGGGCCCCCGTCCCGCCTAACCCTGGAGCGATTGACCACGAGATCTAGCCCTTTGACTTCCCATGAAAGGGCTTTGACCAGTGGACTTCTCCACTCGGTTGTGTCTGGTCAGCACAGAGGGACACCTGGGAGCAACATCCAGGCCAAACCCATAGCTACATACCCTCCATGTAGACCCGACGCGTCCGTTTCCCACCTCCAGGTGCCGGCGGCGGCGCCTTCCGTGAGGGGTGCCACGTCTTAGAGATGCGTGCCACCTCTTCGGACATGCCACTGAAGGAAATATGCCCTAGAGGCAATAATAAAGTTATTATTTATTTCCTTATATCATGATAGATGGTTATTATTCATGCTAAAATTGTATTAACCAGAAACATAATACATGTGTGAATACATAGACAAACAGAGTGTCACTAGTATGCCTCTACTTGACTAGCTCGTTGATCAAAGATGGTTATGTTTCCTAACCATAGACATGAGTTGTCATTTGTTTAACGGGATCACATCATTAGGGGAATGATGTGATTGACTTGACCCATTCTGTTAGCTTAGCACTTGACCGTTTAGTTTGTTGCTATTGCTTTCTTCATGACTTATACATGTTCCTATGACTATGAGATTATGCAACTCCCGTTTACCGGAGGAACACTTTGTGTGCCACCAAACGTCACAACGTAACTGGGTGATTATAAAGGTGCTCTACAGGTGTCTCCGAAGGTACTTGTTGGGTTGGCGTATTTCGAGATTAGGATTTGTCACTCCGATTGTCGGAGAGGTATCTGTGGGCCCACTCGGTAATGCACATCACTATAAGCCTTGCAAGCATTGCAACTAATGAGTTAGTTGCGGGATGATGTATTACGGAACGAGTAAAGAGACTTGCTGGTAACGAGATTGAACTAGGTATTGAGATACCGACGATCGAATCTCGGGCAAGTAACATACCGATGACAAAGGGAACAACGTATGTTGTTATGCGGTTTGACCGATAAAGATCTTCGTAGAATATGTAGGAGCCAATATGAGCATCCAGGTTCTGCTATTGGTTATTGACCGGAGACGTGTCTCGGTCATGTCTACATAGTTCTCAAACCTGTAGGGTCCGCACGCTTAAAGTCTGATGACGGTTATATTATGAGTTTATGTGTTTTGATGTACCGAAGGTAGTTCGGAGTCCCGATCAGTTCGGGGACATGACGAGGAGTCTCAAAATGGTCGAGACGTAAAGATCGATATATTGGACGACTATATTCAAACATCGGAAAGGTTCCGAGTGATTCGTGTATTTATCGGAGTACAGGTGAGTTACGGGAATTCGCCGTGGAGTGTATGGGTCTTATTGGGCTTTAGGGGAAAGAGAGAGAGGCAGGCTGCGTGCCCCCCTAAGGCCTAGTCCGAATGGGACTAGGGGGAAGGGCTGCGCCCCCTCCTTCCTTCTCTTCTCTTTTCCCTTTCCTTCTCTCCTACTCCTACTACTTGGAAGGGCTCCTAGTTCTACTAGGAAAGGGGGAATCCTACTCCCGGTGGGAGTAGGATTCCCCTAGGGCGCGGCATAGAGGGGCTGGCCCCTCCCCTCCTCCACTCCTTTATATATGTGGCCAGGGGGCACCCTATAGACACAACAATTGATCTCTTGATCTCTTAGCCGTCTGCGGTGCCCCCCTCCACCATAATCCACCTCGATCATATCGTAGCGGTGCTTAGGCAAAGCCCTGCGTCGGTAGAACATCATCATCATCACCACACCGTCGTGCTGACGAAACTCTCCCTCAACACTCAGCTGGATCGGAGTTCGAGGGACGTCATCGAGTTGAACGTGTGCAGAACTCGGAGGTGCCGTGCGTTCGGTACTTGATCGGTCGGATCATGAAGACGTACAACTACATCAACCACGTTGTGCTAACGCTTTCGCTTTCGGTCTACGAGGGTACGTGGACACACTCTCCCCTCTCGTTGCTATGCATCACCATGATCTTGCGTGTGCGTAGGATTTTTTTTGAAATTACTACGTTCCCCAACAGTGGTATCAGAGCCTGGTTTTATGCGTTGATGTAATATGCATGAGTAGATCAGAAGTAAGTTGTGGGCGATATAAGTCATACTGCTTACCATCATGTCACACTTTGGTTCGGCGGTATTGTTGGATGAAGCGTCCTGAACCGACATTACGCGTACGCTTATGCGAGACTGGTTTTACCGCCGTGATATGCACACAGGTGGCTAGCGGGTGTCAGTTTCTCCAACTTTAGTTGAACCGAGTGTGGCTACGCCCGGTCCTTGAGAAGGTTAAAACAACACTAACTTGACAAACTATCGTTGTGGTTTTGATGCGTAGGTAAGAACGGTTCTTGCTCAGCCCGTAGCAGCCACGTAAAACTTGCAACAACAAAGTAGATGACGTCTAACTTGTTTTTGCAGGGCATGGTGTGATGTGATATGGTCAAGATGTGATGAGATATAAGTTGTTGTATAAGATGATCATGTTTTGTTGAAGTTATCGACAACTGGCAGAAGCCTTATGGTTGTCTCTTTATTGCATAAGATGCAAGTGCCAAATAATTGATTTACTTTATCGCTATGCGATAGCAATAGTTGCAAGAGCAATAGTTGGCGAGACGACCATGTGACGACACATTGATATAGATCAAGATGATGGAGATCATGGTGTCATGCCGGTGACGATGGAAATCCTGACGATGCTTTGGAGATGGAGATGAAAGGCACAAGATGATGATGGCCATATCATGTCACGTATTTTGATTGCATGTGATGTTTATCTTTTATACATCTTATTTTGCTTAGTTCGACGGTAGCTTTATAAGATGATCTCTCACTAATTATCAAGGTACAAGTGTTCTCCCTGAGTATGCACCGTTGCGAAAGTTCTTCGTGCTGAGACACCACGTGATGATCGGGTGTGATAGGCTCTACGTTCAAATACAACGGGTGCAAAACAGTTGCACACGCGGAATACTCAGGTTAAACTTGACGAGCCTAGCATATAACAGATATGGCCTCGGAACACTGAGACCGAAAGGTCGAGCGTGAATCATATAGTAGATATGATCAACATAGTGATGTTCACCATTGAAACTACTCCATCTCACGTGATGATCGGACATGGTTTAGTTGATATGGATCACGTGATCACTTAGAGGATTAGAGGGATGTCTATCTAAGTGGGAGTTCTTAAGTAATATGATTAATTGAACTTAAATTTATCATGAACTTAGTCCTGGTAGTATTAGCATATCTATGTTGTAGATCAATAGCTCGCGTTTAGCTCCCCTGTTTTATTTTTGATATGTTCCTAGAGAAAACTAAGTTGAAAGATGTTAGTAGCAATGATGCGGATTGGATCCGTGATCTGAGGTTTATCCTCATTGCTGCACAGAAGAATTATGTCCTTGATGCACCGCTAGGTGACAAACCTATTGCAGGAGCAGATGCAGATGTTATGAACGTTTGGCTAGCTCAATATGATGACTACTTGATAGTTTAGTGCACCATGCTTAAACGGCTTAGAATCGGGACTTCAAAGACGTTTTGAACGTCATGGACCATATGAGATGTTCCAGGAGTTGAAGTTAATATTTCAAGCAAATACCCGAGTTGAGAGATATGAAGTCTCCAACAAGTTCTATAGCTAAAAGATGGAGGAGAATAGCTCAAGCAGTGAGCATGTGCTCAGATTGTCTGGGTACTACAATCGCTTGAATCAAGTGGGAGTTAATCTTCCAGATAAAATAGTGATTGACAGAATTCTCTAGTCACCATCACCAAGTTAGTAGAACTTCGTGATGAACTATAATATGCAAGGGATAACGGAAACGATTCCCAAGCTCTTCGTGATGCTGAAATCGACGAAGGTAGAAATCAAGAAAAGCATCAAGTGTTGATGGTAAACAAAACCACTAGTTTCAAGTAAAGGGACAAAGGGAAGAAAGGGGAACTTCAAGAAGAACGGCAAGCAAGTTGCTGCTCAAGTGAAAAAACCCAAGTCTGGACCTAAGCCTGAAACTGAGTGCTTCTACTGCAAAGGGACTGGTCACTGGAAGCGGAACTACCCCAAGTAATTGGCGGATAAGAAGGATGGCAAAGTGAACATAGGTATATTTGATATACATGTTATTGATGTGTACTTTACTAGTGTTTATAGCAACCCCTCAGTATTTGATACTAGTTCAGTTGCTAAGAATAGTAACTCGAAACGGGAGTTGCAGAATGAACAGAGACTAGTTAAGGGTGAAGTGACGATGTGTATTGGAAATGGTTCCAAGATTGATATGATCATCATCGCACACTCCCTATACTTTCGGGATTAGTGTTAAACCTAAAATAAATGTTATTTAGTGTTTGCGTTGAGCATGAATATGATTGGATCATGTTTATTGCAATACGGTTATTCATGTAAGTTAGAGAATAATTGTTGTTCTGTTTACATGAATAAAACCTTCTATGGTCATACACCCAATGAAAATGGTTTGTTGGATCTCGATCGTGGTGATACACATTTTCATAATATTGAAGCCAAAAGATGCAAAGTTAATAATGATAGTGCAACTTATTTGTGGCACTGCCGTTTAGGTCATATTGGTGTAAAGCGCATGAAGAAAATCCATGCTGATGGGCTTTTGGAATCACTTGATTATGAATCAGTTGATGCTTGCGAACCATGCCTCATGGGCAAGATGACTAAGACTCCGTTCTCCGGAACAATGGAGCGAGCAACAGATTTGTTGGAAATCATACATACTGATGTATGTGGTCCGATGAATATTGAGGCTCGCGGCAGGTATCATTATTTTCTGATCTTCACAGATGATTTGAGCAGATATGAGTATATCTACTTGATGAAACACAAGTCTGAAACATTTGAAAAGTTCAAAGAATTTCAGAGTGAAGTGGAGAATCATCGTAACAAAAATAAAAGTTTCTACGATATGATCGCAGAAGTAAAATATTTGAGTTACGAGTTTGGCCTTCAGTTAAAACAATGTGAAATAGTTTCACTACTCACGCCACCTGGAACACCACAGTGTAATGGTGTGTCCGAACGTCGTAACCGTACTTTATTAGATATGGTGCGATCTATGATGTCTCTTACCAATTTACCACTATCGTTTTGGGGTTATGCATTAGAGACAGCTACATTCACGTTAAATAGGGCACCATCTAAATCCGTTGAGACGACACCGTATGAACTATGGTTTGGCAAGAAACCTAAGCTGTCGTTTCTTAAAGTTTGAGGTTGCAATGCTTATGTGAAAAAGTTTCAACCTGATAAGCTCAAACCCAAATCGGAGAAGTGCGTCTTCATAGGATACCCAAAAGAAAATGTTGGGTACACCTTCTATCACAGATCCGAAGGCAAGATATTCATTGCTGAGAATGGATCCTTTCTAGAGAAGGAGTTTCTCTCGAAAGAAGTGAGTGGGAGGAAAGTAGAACTTGATGAGGTAACTGTACCTGCTCCCTTATTGGAAAGTAGTTCATCACAGAAATCTGTTCCTGTGACTACTACACCAATTAGTGAGGAAGCTAATGATGATGATCATGTAACTTCAGATCAAGTTACTACCGAACCTCGTAGGTAAACCAGAGTGAGATCCGCACCAGAGTGGTACGGTAATCCTGTTCTGGAGGTCATGTTACTTGACCATGACGAACCTACGAACTATGAGGAAGCGATGATGAGCCCAGATTCCGCGAAATGGCTTGAGGCCATGAAATCTGAGATGAGATCCATGTATAAGAACAAAGTATGGACTTTGATTGACTTGCCCAAAGATCGGCGAGCCATTGAGATTAAATGGATCTTCAAGAGGAAGACGGACGCTGATAGTAGTGTTACTATCTACAAAGCTAGAATTGTCGCAAAAGGTTTTCGACAAGTTCAAGGTGTTGACTACGATGAGAGTTTCTCACTCGTATCTATGCTTAAGTCTGTCCGAATCATGTTAGCAATTGCCACATTTTATGAAATCTGGCAAATGGATAAACAAAACTACATTCCTTAATGGATTTATTAAAGAAGAGTTGTATATGATGCAACAAGAAAGTTTTGTCAATCCTAAAGGTGCTAACAAAATATGCAAGCTCCAGCGATCCATCTATGGACTGGTGCAAGCATCTCGGAGTTGGAATATACGCTTTGATAAGTTGATCAAAGCATATAGTTTTATACAGACTTGCGGTGAAGCCTGTATTTACAAGAAAGTGAGTGGGAGCACTACAACATTTCTGATAAGTATATGTGAATGACATATTGTTGATCGGAGATAATGTAGAATTATTCTGCAAAGCATAAAGGAGTGTTTGAAAGGAGTTTTTCAAAGAAAGACCTCGGTGAAGCTGCTTACATATTGAGCATCAAGATCTATAGAGATAGATCAAGACGCTTGATAAGTTTTTCAATGAGTACATACCTTGACAAGATTTTGAAGTAGTTCAAAATGGAATAGTCAAAGAAAGAGTTCTTGCCTGTGTTACAAGGTGTGAAACTGAGTAAGACTCAAAGCCCGACCACGGCAGAAGATAGAAAGAGAATGAAAGTCATTCCCTATGCCTTGGCCATAGGTTCTATAAAATATGCCATGCTGTGTACCAGATCTATTGTATACCCTACACTGATTTTGGCAAGGGGTACAATAGTGATCTAGGAGTAGATCACTGGACAACGGTCAAAATTATCCTTAGTGGAATAAGGATATGTTTCTCGATTATGGAGGTGACAAAAAGGTTCGTCGTAAAGGGTTACGTCGATGCAAATTTTGACACTGATCCAGATGACTCTAAATCTCAATCTGGATACATATTGAAAGTGGGAGCAATTAGCTAGAGTAGCTCCGTGCAGAGCATTGTTGACATAGAAATTTGCAAAATACTTACGGATCTGAATGTGGCAGACCCGTTGACTAAACTTCTCTCACAAGCAAAACATGATCACACCTTAGTACTCTTTGGGTGTTAATCACATAGCGATGTGAACTAGATTATTGACTCTAGTAAACCCTTTGGGTGTTGGTCACATGTCGATGTGAACTATGGGTGTTAATCACATGGTGATGTGAACTATTGGTATTAAATCACATGGCGATGTGAACTAGATTATTGACTCTAGTGCAAGTGGGAGACTGAAGGAAATATGCCCTAGAGGCAATAATAAAGTTATTATTTATTTCCTTATATCATGATAAATGTTTATTATTCATGCTAGAATTGTATTAACCGGAAACATAATACATGTGTGAATACATAGACAAACAGAGTGTCACTAGTATGCCTCTACTTGACTAGCTCGTTGATCAAAGATGGTTATGTTTCCTAACCATAGACATGAGTTGTCATTTGATTAACGGGATCACATCATTAGGAGAATGATGTGATTGACTTGACCCATTCCGTTAGCTTAGCACTTGATCGTTTAGTTTGTTGCTATTGCTTTCTTCATGACTTATACATGTTCCTATGACTATGAGATTATGCAACTCCCGTTTACCGGAGGAACACTTTGTGTGCCACCAAACGTCACAACGTAACTGGGTGATTATAAAGGTGCTCTACAGGTGTCTCCGAAGGTACTTGTTGGGTTGGCGTATTTCGAGATTAGGATTTGTCACTCCGATTGTCGGAGAGGTATCTCTGGGCCCACTCGGTAATGCACATCACTATAAGCCTTGCAAGCATTGCAACTAATGAGTTAGTTGCGGGATGATGTATTACGGAACGAGTAAAGAGACTTGCCGGTAACGAGATTGAACTAGGTATTGAGATACCGACGATCGAATCTCGGGCAAGTAACATACCGATGACAAAGGGAACAACGTATGTTGTTATGCGGTTTGACCGATAAAGATCTTCGTAGAATATGTAGGAGCCAATATGAGCATCAAGGTTATGCTATTGGTTATTGACCGGAGACGTGTCTCGGTCATGTCTACATAGTTCTCGAACCCGTAGGGTCCGCACGCTTAAAGTTCGATGACGGTTATATTATGAGTTTATGTGTTTTGATGTACCGAAGGTAGTTCAGAGTCCCGGATGAGATCGGGGACATGACGAGGAGTGTCGAAATGGTCGAGACGTAAAGATTGATATATTGGATGACTATATTCGGACATCGGAAAGGTTCCGAGTGATTCGGGTATTTATCGGAGTACCAGTGAGTTACGGGAATTCGCCAGAGAGTGTATGAGCCTTATTGGGCTTTAGGGGAAAGAGAGAGAGGCAGGCTGCGCGCCCCCCAAGGCCTAGTCCGAATTGGACTAGGGGAAGGGCTGCGCCCCCTCCTTCCTTCTCTTCTCTTTCCCTTTCCTTCTCTCCTACTCCTACTACTTGGAAGGGCTCCTAGTTCTACTAGGAAAGGGGGAATCCTACTCCCGCTGGGAGTAGGACTCCCCTAGGGCGCACCATAGAGAGGGCCGGCCCCTCCCCTCCTCCACTCCTTTATATACGTGGCCAGGGGCACCCCATAGACACAATAATTGATCTCTTGATCTCTTAGCCGTGTGCGGTGCCCCCCTCCACCATAATCCACCTCGATCATATCGTAGCGGTGCTTAGGCGAAGCCCTGCGTCGGTAGAACATCATCATCATCACCACGCCGTTGTGCTGACGAAACTCTCCCTCAACACTTGGCTGGATCGAAGTTTGAGGGATGTCATCGAGTTGAACGTGCGCAGAACTCGGAGGTGCCATGCGTTCGGTACTTGATCGTTCGGATCGTGAAGACGTACGACTACATCAACCGCGTTGTGCTAACGCTTCCGTTTTCGGTCTACGAGGGTACGTGGACACACTCTCCCCTCTCGTTGCTATGCATCACCATGATCTTGCGTGTGCGTAGGAATTTTTTTGAAATTACTACGTTCCCCAACAGCCACAACACCACCCCGCATGTATGAGGGGCCGGTGCGACGCTCCGGTGGCATTGCTACCCCCCAGGGCTACCGTCCCGCCTAACCCTGGAGCGGTTGACCATGCGATCTAGCCCTTTGACTTCCCACGGGCGGGATTTGACCAGTGGACCTCTCCACCCGGTTGTGTCAGGTCAGCACAGAGGGACACCTGGGAGCAACATCCGGGCCAAACCCACAGCTACATCCGCTCCATGTAGACCCGACACGTCTGTTTCCCCCCTCTAGGTGCCAGCGGCGGCGCCGTCCGTGAGCTGGGAGGCCACGCCCCAGAGACGCGTGCCGGGCGTTTTGCAACCGCCACAACACTTTCAGACTTGTGAGAAGCCGCGTACGCAAGATTGGCGGCATGCTAGCCCACGGAGGCCGCCGGCCACAGTCATAGACATGCGAAGGGCAATCCGCGTAGAGGGAAGTGTTCGGATACTTCTCCATCACCAAAAGTTATGAAAAATTACCATCGTTCCTATAGCACATGTGCCCACGTCGTGTAAAAAACTCATGATTTTATCATGATCCTAGTATTTAATAATATTCACGTCGCACCGTTACCGCAAAACATCTACTACTATATCATCATCGTCCATGAGGGGGGCCACACCCTGGAGACGCGTGCCGCCTCTTCGGACATGCCACAACACCACCCTGCATGTATGAGGGGCCAGTGCGATGCTCCGGTGGCATTGCCACCCCCCAGCCCCCCCGTCCCGCCTAACCCTAGAGCGGTTGACCACAAGATCTAGCCCTTTGACTTCCCACGGGCGGGCTTTGACCAGTAGACCTCTCCACCCGGTTGTATCTGGTCAGCACAGTGGGACACCTAGGAGCAACATCCGGGCCAAACCCATAGCTACATCCCCTCCGTGTAGACCCGACGCGTCCGTTTCCCCCATCCAGGTGCTGGCGGCGGCGCCATCCGTGAGCTGGGAGGCCACGCCCCGGAGACGCGTGTCGGGCATTTTGCAACTGCCACAACACTTTCAGACTTGTGAGAAGCCGTGTACGCAAGATTGGCGGCATGCTAGCCCATGGAGGCCGCCGGCCACAGTCGTAGACATTCGAAGGGCAATCCGCGTAGAGGGAAGTGTTGAGATACTTCTCCATCACCAAAAGTTATGAAAAATTACCATCGTTCCTATAGCACATGTGCCCGCGTCATGTAAAAAACTCATGATTTTATCGCGATCCGAGTATTTAATAATATTCACGCCGCACCGTTACCGCAGAATGTCTACTACTGTGTCATCGCCGTCCGTGAGGGGGGGCACACCCCGGTGACGCGTGCCGCCTCTTCGGACATGCCACAACACCACCCCGCATGTATGAGGGGCCGGTGCGACACTCCGGTGGCATTGCCACCCCCAGGGCCCCCGTCCCGCCTAACCCTGGAGCGGTTGACCACGATATCTAGCCCTTTGACTTCCCACAGACAGGCTTTGACCAGTGGACCTCTCCACCCGGTTGTGTCTGGTCAGCACAGAGGGACACCTGGGAGCAACATCCGGGCCAAACCCACAGCTACATCCCCTCCGTGTAGACCCGACGCGTCCGTTTCCCCCCTCCAGGTGCCGGCGGCGGTGCTGTCCGTGAGGGGGGCCACGCCCTGGAGACGCGTGCCGCCTCTTCGGACATGCCACAACAACACCCCGCATGTATGAGGGGCCGGTGCGACGCTCCGGTGGCATTGCTACCCCCTAGGGCCCCCGTCCCGCCTAACCCTGGAGCGGTTGACCACGAGATCTAGCCCTTTGACTTTCCACGGACAGGCTTTGGACAGTGGACCTCTCCACCCGGTTGTGTTAGGTCAGCCCAGAGGGACACCTGGGAGAAACATCCGGGCCAAAACCACAGCTACATCCCCTCCGTGTAGACCCGACACGTCTGTTTCGCCCCTCCAGGTGCCGGCGGTGGCGCCGTCCATTAGGGGGGCCACACCCCGGAGATGCGTGCCACCTCTTCGGACATGCTACAACACCACCTGGTTGTGGTAGGTCATCCCATAGAAACACTTGGGAGCAACGTCCCCTCCGTATAGACCCGATGCGGCTGTTTCCGCCCTCCAGATGCCGCCGGCGGCGCCATCCATGAGGGGGGCACACCGCGGACGTGAGGGGGTCACACTCCGGAGACGGGTGCCGGGCGTTTGCAACCGCCACAAAACTTCTGTCGGCATAGCTATTTTTGATTTTAATAAAATATAAGGACCTATATTCAAAAGAACATGACGACACATTATTAACATGCTTGAAAAAAATACAAACTATATATATATTCATAATCTATGGAAAAAAATAAAAACTACAAATATATTCATATAATACATAAAAAGCATAAAAACATATGTAAAAAAACATGTAAAAAAATAACTATGCCGACGGCATAGAGACGACAGGGTTTAGGTGGGTGCCGAGTCGCGGATCGGTGACGTGGTGCCTATGCCGACGGCCGCCGTCGGCATAGCTACGCCGCGGATCAGTGACGTGGCATGTGGAGATATGCCGACGGCCGCCCGTCCCGACCGCTGGCATAGGTTTGACGGCGTTAGCCGATGGTCACGGGCGGGGTCGCCGGGCCCATTTGTATGCCGATGGCTCGTTTATCCCGACGGCTGCTGTCGGCGTGTCCGTAGCTGTACCGACGGCCGTTCTGTACCGACGGCTGCCGTCGGCGTAGATCAGGGTAGCCCGACGGCCAGGACTAGGCTGTCGGCATAGCTCCAAGTAGGCCGACGGCATCCGTTGGCATAGTTTTGGCCGTCGGGGCAGGACCGTTTTCCGGTAGTGTACGTACCCAGACATCACCAACTTTGTACTCAAGAACCCTCAAAAAAAAAAAACTCTGTACCCAAGAAGTCGCTACACGTGATGGGCAACGGGAGGACGAGGCACGCACCTTGCTTGATGAGGTGGAGTATTTTCGTATCCATGAAAATCTCGAAGTACCTAAAATTTCATCGATAAGCTTCCTGGAGGCTCCATGCACAACCTTGGGCTCAATGTGCAACACACCACTAGATTCGTTGCCACCAAATTCAAGCTCTTCTCGTGCATGTGCGATGCTAGTGGTCGCGATCTTGACGACCAAGTTGGTGCAAAATAAGGGTGCCTATTTGTTGTCCGCACATATGCTGGGCGGCATGATGTTGGATGCATACCATAGCCAGCCTCAAGTGATGCTCGTGGTTCTACAATTAAAATTGCATGGACTAAAGTTTCCCATCCGGCGAAGATGATGCTCACACTGGCATGTCAGAATCCTCTAACGAACCAAATCAAGAGGGAAGTACGCAAACACAAAAATGGATTTTAATCGTTCGGAAATATCTAAAAGGACGACATACATTGTAATCTACAAATGGAAATTAACTTCGTAAACAAAAGATGTACTATTTCTATGAGAAAATTTAAAAACCTTATGGACTGCCTAACATTTTTGCAGAAAATGTATAGCTTTTCAATTTAACTATAGAGTTTCATTCTGAAAGGCAATGAAAAAAGTCACCGAATTAACTAAATAAATAAATAAATAAATAAATAAATATATATATATATATATATATATATATATATATATATATATATATATATATATAAGGGGAGCAAAAGTCCTATGTGTGCACAACTGAAAGAAATCCGTGATCTAGAGTTGCCCAAACCCACCCAAGGCATTGCTAAAAACATACCCAAATCCACACCAATAATAACAGAGCGTTATTTGGGGAGGGATGTCGAGAAAAAGAACAATGTACGAAATATTGTGTCACAAATGCATACTCAATTTAGGGTTATGGGTCCCTCCTCACTCTCCCACCTTGGGGGGGGGGGGGGGGCTTGCCTATAAAAGCATTAATTGTAAGTGTTTATAAACAACATTAATGACGTTAATAACAATTGTTTAGGAAGAACTTTATATTCCGGATAGCCTGAACTGGCTAATTATCGAAGTAAAATTTTGTAGTTGTCCCTATTCACCTCCACTCTAGGGCTATCTTGATCCTTTAAACAACCAAATCCTATATCATATATGGAGTAGTACACCACATCCTATAGGTTTCATCGATTTTAGAGTTTGGAATGCACTCTAGTATTTAGTGATACACATAAGGTTAGCCTAACCAGTACCCCGCTAGATATCTGGATCCGCCCTAGATGTAAACATAGTGCAGATGAATTATTGGGAGAACCCCGTATAGAGTGCAATTGTACAAATAAATGACCCGCTTAGGAAATCTTGAAGATTGCATTTCAAAAAGGAATAATAAAAACTTGAAGCAAACCAGGCCCTGGAGCTATTTCCTAGAACATATAAGTAGAACCTAAGGCTTAGAGTATGGCAAATAAAGGAGCCGAATGCTGGCTATAAAGGGATGCTATGTCATCTAAAGTTTCATGAAAAAACACTCATATAATATATTTGTTGTTAGATTGGCTCTAACCATCTAATTTATATTTTTTGAATGAGAGAGTAGTCCATGACGTTAATATAGAAACAATGGTACACAGCATGTTACATAATAAACCTAAATTGCATCTCGTTTAACGCTTGCATGTATGAGGCATATGATTATAAGGGAGTTGCGTGCAAACTACTTTTTTTGGTCCATGTGCTATAGCTTCACTCTCTCTTTTCTCTTCTCATCCTTCTATGGATTTTAACACATGAGACACACTCTAGCCTGCTAGTAGGACATATTATGCTTGCTTTTAGAAATATGTATTCATGCCATTATATGTGGCCTCGGTTATCTCCTCAACCCACTGCCATGCATGTGAACATGTACTGACGAGTTGTTCGATCGAACAAGATATCGAGAGTCTAGCAGGAGTGCTAGCGTCACCCCACTTGTCCGGGTCAATATTGGCATGCATCCACAAAGGATAATATTAATATGGGGAGTTCAATTCAAAATTAGTTACTAGTATAGCTCTTAAGAGTTTTCTCTCTCGAAAAAGCACTAAAATATATTAACCAAATTAGTAGTACAAACAACCCTAGAATTTTTGTTACATCAAGGTATCTGGAGACCGACCGTCTTCTTCCTACTGAATGGGTAGATGATGTCTCGCCGCACGCCGCTCCATTTGCGGAGCAAGCCTGCCGTTGTTGTTAGTGGATGTGAAGTCATTACGGGCATAGTCCCGTCGGACTATTGTCCCAATGAAGGCATTCACAACTAGACGAACCGCATATGAGATAGAACCATACCTCCATTATTTGTGGCATGCCTCACATCAGCATCGAAGCATGAACCAACGTGAAGGGTACAAGGTAGGAGGCCAGAGGTAAGCTGCCACCGCCACACCTACATACCCTGCAAAGCTAGCTTCACCATTCAGAAAGGATAGTAGGAATCTACATTTATGAGTCATTGACGTCGCCCATTGTGATGAGACGGCTCGAGAACTTATTCATCAGGCTGGCGCCGCCACCGTCATTGATGATGCGCCACCATGTAATCCTAACTCGAACGTATATATGGGTTGGCACCAAGACACTAGGGTTCCCCATCCCTCATACCGTGATAGAGGCGGGCGAAGGTGGGGGGGAACCCATGAGCTCAACACCAACAATGTTGGATGGTGGTGAATGGTGGCTCATCTTAATTGCATCTTAGGGAAGATGGGAAGGCCCACAGGTTCGACACTAGTCATGTTTTTTCCTTTGCCATCTGCTATTAGCTTTAGAGTTGCAAATTAAATAAGGGCGACGCTATACGTCAACTTGATCCTGGATGATAATTGGATCATATCAGCTGCCTCAGAAGCCGTCTGATCTCTCCCTGCACCAGCCGTGCACCCCATTAGTTTGTAAATGTCTTGTGTTGCATTCATGGATTACAAAACGAGCCGTGTTGTGCTTCGTTGTACTATTTTCAATGGTTCATGTAAAAAAAATTCCATTACAATATGGTCTATGTTGCTGCCCCATCCTTTACAACATGGTTAGTGTTGCAACAGCAACATGGGCTATGTTGCAATCGCAAACTGAGCTCCCACGGGGAAACACATCATGTGTCACACGTTGTACCCGTCCTTTGCAACATGGACCATGTTGCAACTACAACACAGGGCATGTTGCAATCCTTAGGCCGAGCTCTCACACAGACATGCGTTATGTGCCTCACACTATCCTCATCTTTTGCAAACATTGCCTGTGTTGGTGACTGCAAGAGCGTCATGTTGCAATCCGGGCTGAGCTCCTATAGGACATGTGTCACACACGCGAGACGATGGACAACACGACAGAAATTCGTCCATTTGAGCATTAGCCTTTTGCTTCAAATAATGCTCGATCTCGAACTCTCATATGGACATGGTATGCAAATCGCTAATGAGGCAACGAGAATATTCAAATTGTGTGAGCCCGTAGCTTGGACTGGCTCTTGAAACGTGGGCTTTGTTTTTCGAACCATGTACCGCTATCGCGTAAGGCTGGTCATAGTGGGGAGTAACTTAGACTAGTATCATGCATATGACACTAGTCTAAGTTACCACCTTCATAATACAAAGTAACATAATAGTAGTATCATAGATGGCTTCATTTATTAGCTCGTAGACTCATCTTGTCTTAAAAAGCGCTATGTTACAGTAACATATTATGTTACCACATCTCATTAATTACTTGCCATATAAGCAGAATTGTCTTGAAGTGTGTTATGTTACTAGCTAAGTTAGTCCCACTATGACTAGCCTAAAGATGATAGATATCCCCTACGACTAAAGCTAGACCAGGCACAGATTTTCATGGTCGAGAGAGATGTAAAAGTTGGCTGGATGATTCTGGTCGGTGATGCTTCTCCCGGACAACTCTAGTTTGAGGAGTTCAACGAGATGTACGTACATAGTCATGCCAAGAGAATAGTCCTTGTGTCACGTGCAACCTCGTCAATCTCAATCAGTAATGCAATTAAGCACGCGTGTGCGAGGTAAGTAAAACCTGCCAAAGGAGAATCTCGGTGGCCGGAAACGACCGTACGTGGAGTAGCTCGTCCAAATGAACAGCTTCCATCGGAAGCTCGGCGACACCTTCGCCGGGCGACCAGAGGAGATGGAGGTATCGATCGCCCAAGTTTTGCAAGCTAGCTCGATGAAATTTCTACTACCAGGACATGTCATGTACAGCACGTACGTAGTCCTGCCCGACCGGCTGATTGTTCTGTAGTACGGGTTGGTGGCAACGTGTAGTGCGGTCCGTGCTGTGGTCAAGTCGCCGATCGACTCGTCCAGCACCATGGCCGGTGACCGGAACCACCGGCTGAGTCACCGCCGCCCGCTTGATTAGTATTAACCGCATTAAATTAATTAAGGTGGGTCAGCTGGACCAGTTCTTCAGAAGCAACTTGCAAGCACACTTTTTTCAAAAAAAAAAAAATCCAGAAAAGAAGGATCACCCCCTGACCTCTGCATTATTGCGACACACGAAACCGTTCATTTATTTAAGTTTAATAACAATCTTCAGCACGGAAGTAACTTGCGAAGCATAGTGTGCGTGTTATATATGCACTGCATTTTATTAATGAAACACCATTTGTTGATGAGAGAGTTGTGTGGATTCTAACATGGACGTTAAAACAGAAAGAAAGAAAAAAGTACCATCCCGCTCTATCCCAAACCGTCACCAATGGTGGTTTGTACGGCCATCTCTCAAATCGTCGTGCTTGGATCATCTTCTTTGGCGGTTCAGGGAACCCCTCGCCCCAACCCTAACCCCCAAATCCCCAAATACACTCTCAATGGAAGTCTTGGAATATTCATGAATTTGCTGATCAACAAGCTGAGATTGTCTCTGAACTTGGAAACAGGGCAAGGTACTAGAGCACGGAATGATGCCTCTTGGAAAAAATCAACCGGAGACACGAAGATGGGTGGAAGAAGTACTCTCACCTTCTTTTAGCAGAATACTGAAGCCAACAACGTGGTCCATAACATTCAGCCGTGAGGTCAGGAGGTTGTAGGTCTTGATGTCAACGTGCTTGCGTGCCTAGCGAGATCTAATGCCCCAGTTACCTTTTACTTTCAATTTGCATGTTTTTGTATTCTAGATATGCCTGACATGTGCTTGAATCATGTATAATCTTGTATCTTTGAAATGGAACACTAGACAGAGAGCCCATCATGATTGAAACAAACCTTAACCCGGGTACCATTAACCTCCATCCTCGCTTCCACCATCGTGGCCATGTAGGCTCCACTCCACATTGCTACCGCCTTCGGCTCTGTCTAAACTCATGCGACCTTTGATTTGACTATCATAAGTAATGAGCGAACAAGACAATGTACAAATCAATTGTGATTTCACAAACTTGCAATCACCAGAGCTTTAATGCAACTGAAAATTAATCAACATAGCTTTATTGCAACCAAAAATTTAGAAAGAGATAGTGCGAAGAACGCGCCCCATGCAAATTATGCTGGGGAATAACGAACCCCCTACCATGCCCACTGCCATGGACGCTTAACATATCATGCACTCCAAGCACCCCTTGTCGACATCGCCATCGTCAAGATCCTCCCCAGTCCTCCTTGTGTGTTGACTCTAGAAGTCAAACTTTCAAGTGATCTTGCTCAAGTTCTTGCCCTTGTCCCATGTACCTGTTCTCCATAAACGTTTGTGATGTTTTTTTATCGTTCCACACATTATAATTGTATAATGAAAGGCCCGGGGGAGTACCACTGTGTTTATAATTATCTACAATCTACACAACTTGCACATTAAAGGATGTCGATCTTTTGATACATCATTCCATTGCAACCCACATGCATTTAGCTAGATTAAGACGGCCGTTTGGATATGGTCGGGTCTTGAGAGGGTTATAAACTTATGTGAACTGGATCGCCATGGTCTAGGTTAATTAATACGAAACCCTTTACCTACTAAAAAAAGAGATGATATAAACCATGTGCTCCAATCTGGTGCGTATCTCACGTGCGGATGTGATGCTCATGCACACTCACCTCTTCCTTGTAGGAAAAAAAGGTTGCATAATTGCATTGTTGTTTGACTTACTGGTCAATCAAGTTATTACCAGGGGCAAAACCCTTGGAAAAAGTTGAGAAGTTCCGCTGGTTGATCATGCAATTGAGATCATTCGCTATCCCTGCTCGATAGCGTTGTCAACGTCAAATCCTATCCCACCACAGAATACCATTTTGCATACATGTTAATTAGAACCCCCAAAGTCCACCCCCCACCTAGAAAAAGAAGAAGTTATAGGGCAGAACACAAACATACAAACATGTGGCGCCGTCTTGTAGCTGCCGGTGGTAGCTAGATTTGGTTTCAGTATTTTTGAAACTGATTAATCGACAACGAACTCATCTTCACGATGTGAGAGAGGGACTATTCTTAATCTTCAAGGTTGGTTGATTGGTACAAAATATGTAATAATTAGATCATGCATGCACATCCATATTCCAGTTGACCAGTTCTATGCGTAAATAGGAAACTCTGCGTGAGGCACTCATACACCTAGTACTAGAGTTTGTGTCATGAAAAAAACCCAGGTACATGTCTAATTCGCTCTCTGAAGGAGCATACATCTTGAGAAGCACAAGCTCTCTTATAGTCAAATTAATGTTAATTTGGAAAAAAGATCAATGCTTATGCCTGATCTAGATATATAATAATTAACTAATCCAATCTAGCGGCCGGTTCATAAACTTTGAAAAGTCTTATTCCATTAGCTATAGCTGGGTAATTGAGGGGCAATAGTACTAGTATATTATAATGCGTGTAGCTAACCAAATTCCATGCTCATAACTTTCAACGATGCTGATGATACGATAGCCAACATGTTTGAATCCAGTGGAGATTGACCTCAACCACGACTGCTACGCCACCACAGAACAGTAATCCTTCCATCCCCCCCCCCCCCCCCCCCCCCCCCGCCCTCTCTCTCTCTCTCTCTCTCTCTCTCTCTCTCTCTCTTTCTCTCTGATCCAATCAACCATTCCATCGCCTATAAAAGGAGAGCCAACGCCAACGCCAAGAAACACAAACACACATGTAAATTCAGATCGATCGAAATCTAACCTCTAGCTAACAGGTAACAGCTAGCTATATATATATATACTAGCTAGTATCTCCTACGTTCGTCAGCGATAAACCGCGATGAGGGAGCTGATCCGGCGGCTGAGCTTCTCGGATCGGGTGAGCGATGGCAACAACGGCGGCGTGCCGCGCGGGTGCGTGCCGGTGCTGGTGGTGGGCGACGGCGAGGAGGAATGCGAGCGGTTCGTTGTGAGGGTGGAGGCGCTGCGGCACCCGTCGCTGTCGGCGCTGCTGGAGATGGCGGCGCAGGAGTTCGGGTACAAGCAGGAGGGCATCCTCCGCGTGCCCTGCGCCGTCCACCAGTTCAGGCAGGCCCTCACCACCGCCGCCGTCTCCAAGAACTACTAATTAGTACTAATTAATTCTTAGTTAATCCATCGGTTGACTTCTTCGGGTAATTAAGGAGCGATTCCTTGGTGCTGTTGAATAGTTGACTCTCCTACACCACGTTTCTTCTCTCTTTGCCTTTTGATTTCTCTGGTTGGTCAATGACATGAGAAGGTTGCCATATGTGTGCACTTTGTAATGCACATTGTAATTTACGGATAGACATCCTGTCATATAAATAACAAGTGAAATAACTGATTATTCGGTACGAGCGTGGCTATTCTACACCCACAGACATTGCATCCCCGCTACACCCATGATTGAAAACTTATCATAAAGAAATAAAAAAATCCGGAACTTTGCAGATCTGATTAGAGCAAATGTTTTAGGTGCATGCAAACTTTCGTGGCCAAATGATATCCGAGGAGCTTTGTACAAAAACAAAGTTTGTGCTCAAATATAAAATCTGAAAAGTGGGTGAAGAGCAAGAGTTTGTATTTCATTTCATATGGAGTTCATTCGTTGCTATTTCGCGATCAAACTTTGCAAGCTAGTAAAAGATTTGCTCATAAGCAATGCCAAAAAGTTTCTGATTTTTTTAAAAAGTTTCAATTTTATTTGATTTTACTGTTCATTGCGTGGGTGCATCAAACGTGGGTGCAACCACTACTTTCTCTGTTCGGCATATATGCACCTGTTTCCTTTCTAATATTGGTTCTTTTTTGGCAGTTTTCTTATCAAATGAGAATGAGAGTGGCATGTTTACTTCTCATGATGCAGAGGCCTGAGATATACGCCACACTTTTCGTTTTTCACATTACATGTTTATTTCCATCTATTTATATATAAAAAGTAAATGATGGGTTAATTAGAAGCAAGAGAATTAGTCTATCCCTAAAAAAATTAGTCTAAAAAATTCCACGTTAATCAGAAAATACTAGCCCTAGATCTGGTTGGTCTTTTAAAATTATAATCATCTGACTGTTAGATATGCGTAACATATATAGCATCGTGGTAACAGACAAGTCCTTAATGTGTCGTACCTTTATTTATTTTACATACATGGTAACGTGCCAGACCTGGTCTCTCACGAAAAACATTTTTTTAATAAGATGAAGGAAAAACTCACGTATCCATCAGGTAAGCACACATCTCCCACGCCCTTTTTGTAGGTACCCATCCCACGTCCTTAATTCAGGGAAAAAAAAGAGGAACTTCGTCTTTAAAAAAAGATAAAAGCAACGTACAGACTATTATTACCTAACCATAAATATCTCCCATCTCGCTCACGTCATGATGCCTATACTACAAAAAAAGACACTTCTGTGATGATACGTGTTTGTCATAGTAAGTCACGTTTTCTGTCATTGTAGGATCGAAAGTATGTCTACATGGGGGTGGGGGGGGGGGGTGGGGGTGGGGGTGATTAGACTACTTGACCAAATAAAAATCTAGCATTTTCCCAATTTTAGTTCTTGGCAAATTTTAGCAGCATAGCACAAGTCAAGCAATCAACCTACACATGCAATTCTAAGAGTATAGCAGCGGAATGTAAAACAATTGCATATGAAGGTAAAGGGATGAGTTTGATAGAGCAAACGCAATGTTGACACGGAGATTTTTGGCGTGGTTCCGATAGGTGGTGCTATCGTACATCCACGTTGATGGAGACTTCAACCCACGAAGGGTAACGGTTGCGCGAGTCCACGGAGGGCTCCACCTACGAAGGATCCACGAAGAAGCAACCTTGTCTATCCCACCATGGCCATCGCCCACGAAGAACTTGCCTCACTAGAGTAGATCTTCACGAAGTAGGCGATCTCCTTGCCCTTACAAACTCCTTGGTTCAACTCCACAATCTTGTCGGAGGCTCCCAAGTGACACCTAGCCAATCTAGGAGACACCACTCTCCAAGAAGTAACAAATGGTGTGTTGATGATGGACTCCTTGCTCTTTGTGCTTCAAATGATAGTCTCCCCAACACTCAACTCTCTCTCATAGGATTGGATTTGGTAGAAAGAAGATTTGAGTGAAAAGCAACTTCGGGAAGTCTAGAGATCAAGATTTATGTGGTTGGAATGGAATATCTTGACCTCAACACAAGTGTAGGTGGTTCTCTCTCAGAAAATATGTATAGGAAGTGTAGGCATGTTCTGATGGCTCTCTCCACGAATGAAGAGTGGGTGGAGGGGTATTTATAGCCTCCACACAAAATCTAACCGTTACACACAAATCACCAAACTCGGTGGGACCGAATCATGAAACTCGGTCAGACCGATTTAGTTCAAAATGTGAACGTTAGGATTCTCGGTGGGACCGACATGTCAACTCGGTGGGACCGATTTCGTTAGGGTTAGGGCATAACGTAATCTCGGTGAGACCGGTTACACAAACTCGGTGAGACCGATTTTGGTAATGGACTAACAGAGAGTTGGCCAGGCAAACTCGGTGAGACCAATTCGCTCATCTTGGTTGGACCGAAGTGTTACGAAAGGGAAATAGAGAGTTTACATTGCAATCTTGGTGGGACCGATCGCTCATCTCGGTTTGACCGAAACGTTACGAAGGGAAACAGAGAGATTACAATCCCATCTCGGTGAGACCGAGATCCCTATTGGTGAGACCGAAAAGACTAGGGTTTCTGGCAGTGGCTATGTCAACTGAACTCGGTGGCGCCGGATAGAAAGAATCGGTGGGGCCGAGTTGGATATTTGGTGTGGGACATATGTGGATATGAGAAAGTAGTGGAGGGTTTTGGAGCATATCACTAAGCATTTTGAGCAAGCACCTCATTAAGCAACACCTCATCCCTTCTTAATAGTATTGGCTTTTCCTATAGACTCAATGTGATCTTGGATCACTAAAATAGAAAATGTAGAGTCTTGTGCTTTGAGCTGGAGCCAATCTTTTATCCTTAGCATTTTGAAGGGTCCACTTTCTAATCTATGCCATGCCAACCATTGAGCTTTCCTGAAATATTCATCTTGGAATAGCATTAGCTCAATGAGCTATATGTTGTTAGGAATTACTAAAACCATCCAGGGATAGTTGCACTTTCAGTCATGCATGTACATCCATGACAATTTTATGATAGAATCAAGATAGTCATACCTGTGCTGCCGTAGAAGTGTTCCATGACATTACCAAAATTATCATCACAGAAGTGTCCACTTCCATGACGATAAATTGCGCGTCATAGAAGTTCTTTCGTCAAGGGTGACCGATACGTGGCATCGACCGTAACGGGTCGCCGTTAAGCTATCGGGTCCGGTTTTGGATCCGAGAACCCGTTAACAGCCCGGACCAATGGGGATTTTCCACGTGTAAAATTCTTATTGGCCGGAGGAAACACGTGTTGGCTCAACATTCGGACAAATGTCATCCACTCATTGGACATTAGGCGCCTATGATACGTCGACACGTGGCACGGCCCAACAGAGGCCCATTCCGATGAAAAGGCCGGCTCAGCTAAAGGCCCACCATGTTTTTTCAGACACTTGTGGGCTGGCCCATTAACAACCTGCCATCTTTTGGGCCAAAATGAGGCCCATAGCATATCAGGCCCGTTCACATCCTGCCATGTTTTGGGCCAAATTACGGCCCATATCGGATCATGCCTGTTAACATGCCACTATTCTTTTGGGCCCATTCTAAGACAGGTTTGTATTTCAACCTGTTAAATACCCATTAACCAGTTCGGCCCGATAATAGTTTCGGCCTGTTAGCGGCCTGTGGTGCATCTGGGACGCTGTCGGCCCGGTTTAACTTTAGGCCCTTTAACAACCCATGCAAAAACTGGGCTATTTCTTGCCCGGAGTAACTTTAGGCCTCTTAACGGCCCGTAGTCTTCGTGGATAAATTTCAGCCCAACAGGCCTATCGGCCTGTTAATGGCCCGTGGAATAGTTGGGCCTAATTACAGCCCGCGTTGAATCAGGCCTGCTTACAGCCCATCTGATAATGGCCCATGACACTTTTGGACCTATGGCCCGCATGGATACCAACCTGCTTAAAGCCCATAATTTTATTGGGCCAAATTGGCCCAAGATATATTTTGGCCTGTTAACTGCTCGTCCTATTTGGGCCAAACATGGGCCTTAGGCCATTTTGGCATGTATTGGCCCATGAATTTTTCGGCCCAACGCTGGACCAATCTAGGTTTTAGCCTGTTAAAAGCCCATGGTATTCTCTGGCCCAGCTGGCTAGAACTTTACTTGGCCTGTTAAAGGCGGGAAACTACTATTGGTTTAGATCTGTTAATGGCCCAAGATGATTATAGGCCCACGTTTTGGCCCATATGAGTAACGAGCCGGCCTGAAGACCGACAACAATAAGATCCACCGAACCTTCCGGCCCAAATTACATCATACCGACCAAAGAATAAACCTAGACTATACAATAACAAAATTACAACATATTACATCCATTGGGAATCAAAGTTCGCTACCAGTGATAATAAAGCCAACGTGACCGCGGATTACATATACTGGGCATCAAAGGTCGCCACCAGTGCATATAAACACGCCGACAAAAGAATATACAAAATTGAGAGCACTTCAGAAGGCACTAGGCCTTTACAGGACGGGCCCCGCAAGTAGCCGAACAAGCTGATGAGACCTCAGTTGTGTCAATGATAGATGCTCCATCCCTAGCTGTATGGCACGATAGTGCGCATGTCAGTCCGCTGACATCTTCTTTGCATCTTTGACTTCAAGTCAGAGCTGAGCTTAAGCAATCCTTTTCGCTTTAAGTTGAGACTGAAGCAGTCGGACTGATTGAGGCAGTGACTGCATAGAAGTTGTCTCACACCTGCTAGTGAGTAGCTTCAACTCACTGTCTTCATCAAGACAGGACCTTGGGGTCATCTCGCTATCCTCAATATGATTTGGCTCACTATCTTCCCTAAAGTTCTGCCTGGCATAAGAGATACGACTCTGAAAGAGAAACAAGGAGACACGTAACATGTTTCACAATTATATAAGCAAATAAATGGATCTGTTCTGCATAAGGAACATGTTTTTACAACTACAATTTAAAACTAGTAGTTGTTACAAACATCCAATCAGATGTAAACAGCAAAGTAAACAATAGTGGAGGAAATGATGCCTACCCAACTCTATACTAGAACAAAGTTTGAAGGCTTGAGAAGGATGAACTTACATTACATGTTAACACGGGCTGGACAAAGCCCATCTCCATGTTAATGGAAGGATAATTCGACAAATTCCTCAAAGAAAATTCTTTATAAGCGTTGACATTTTTCTACATTTTGCAAAGAGCAAATATAGATCAAATAATATTGGAAGAAACAGAGGATAATGAAGCTCAGGTGCAGACTGATGATACATAATCAAATAGCAATTAATTAAGTACATGGTTACAAGGCAAAAGGTACTGTCAAGAGGAATGCAGACATCAACGTGTGTAGTGGCATTGGCTTTATTCAACATTTTGGTAAGAGTAAATGTAGATATGATAATTTGGAGAAAGTGGAGGGCAGGGCAGATAAGATGCAGAGTAATGCTAGACAATCAACTATCTCGCGATGCAAGTACAGTAATACCACCACCGTCCGTTATTACTTTTCGCTCAAATGGATGTATCTAGCACTATTAAGTTCTAAATACATCCAATTTATCAACAATTAATTCGATACATAGGGAGTACATGACAACAGGTACATACATGAGCAATCCAAAATTTCGTAACCATTGTGTCAATTCTACATTTATCTAAGAGTAAATATAGATCTTATAATTTCAAGCAAAGGGAGGATAAGGAAGCGGATATTTACAGTGATGCTACATAATCAAACAACAATGAGTGTACGTATGTTGGCAAAGGGCAAGAGGTACTGACAAGAGCAATGCAGAGCCCAGTATTGTTGTGAGATCCTATGATCCTTTGAGCAAGGAGATTCATTTGAAATTAGTTTTCATACAAGAGAGAAGGTAAGGCACATGAAGAAACTTAGGAGTTCAAATTTTGAATTGATATCATAGACAGTAACTGACACTGGGCTGTTAGCAGTTCTAATAGGGGTTTGGTCAGTGGAGTAGGGGTAGAGTGTGGTACAGTTGGGCTTGTGTTTTCTGTGGCTGCTGATCTATCTGATTTATCAGGTATCACTACCTTTTCCAAATACCTAGTTTGTACTCCTTGAGGATCTGCAGTCACCCTCTTCCTTTTGGACATCTATTACGAAAGAACAACATTTGACTGAAAAACATAGTATGACGACACATGGAATAGGTATGGCATATACTCATATATGATGCTTAAACTAAGCAGATGGTGTAACAAAGTAGAAGTAATGCAAGAGGTCAGATGCAAAATATGTGCGACCAATACAACCTTGCCAAGTTAGAGCAAGCACCTTGATGGGTGAATAAGATAGGCCATCCTCCACCATGCCAAGTTTGTTAGCCAGTGGATTGTTCCGCAATATTCCTCTCATGCACCCATTCTCATATTCATTTTGATAATGTTTAGTACCTCACATGCATGAAAACATAAAAACAAGTGAGATTATCTTTGTAATGCAGAAGTGATTCTAATCCAATACTGCCTCCCTGTAAACCCCTTTGTGCTATCTCTGCAATTCTTCTAAGAGATGCCATGCATACCGTAACTTGGTGTGTGCATTAATATAATGTGGCCTACAGCTCAAAATATGAGAGCTCCAAAAGTGATGATACTTCGCAGATGAGAGCTTCAACATATAGTAAAGAAGAACAAGTCAACCTGGCCTGGCAGATTCAAAATATACTAAGGGAGAACAACTCGACCTGACCAGTCGACCGCAAATATCTCTTCTACTCGTCCCAACAAGGAACATACTTATTAAAGAAGAGAAGAGGATCATCTTAAATAAGAGCAGAAGATCAAGCAGATTGAAGATATTACAAGTCTTTCTATACAATGCCGGTTGCCCACCCATGATGAACCAGAGCGCACAGAGAAATAATATTCCTTCCGGTATCTCCATATGTGGCTCACATGCATTTCGAAACTAAAGTAGGAACATTTAGCTGACCAATTAAACATCTCTCAGTTTTACTAATATCAGATTTGAATTTGTACAACTAAGCTTGTTTAGCTCAATGGGTGGAGAAGTGCTATTACGACACGAACCACGTAGGCTAATCGTGGTGGTCATCATAAAATGGGGAAACCGTAAGCATGATGAGTATAGTGTTGACCGTGGCAGTGGGATGGCAGATCTGAAGTTGCAAACCACACAAAGGGTAGTTAGCAACCGATCTTTGCTTTGAAATAAGAACTAAGATTTGGTATGGACAAGAAAGTACAGTGAACAAGTGACAAAGAAATGCAATTCTGCTGTCTCTCTATATGTCACGACATGCATTTGGAAACTCAAGTGGGATCCTTAGCTAACCAATTAAATGTGTCTGTTAACTAATATCAGTATCATATCACAATCATATTTGAATAACTATGCCCTGTGTTGTTTAGCTTGATGGGTGGAATCATGCTAGTATGACAGAAAGCACCTACACAGATCATAGTAGAGTAGATAAAAGGGGAAAACCCTAAGCATCAAGTGTAAAATCAGGAAAGTGAAACTAGCTGGACCAGTGGGTGGCGCACATGCTTTTCGAAACGAATATAGGAACATTAGGTGACCAATTAAACGTTCTCTGTTTTAGTAATATGAGCATCATATCAGATTTGTATTTCAACACCTAAGCTTTGGAATTATGAGTGGCATGTTGTTTTGCTTGATGGGTTGAGGTCTTGAGGAGCAGTGCTAGCACGACACGAAGCACCTACGATGATGGTAGTGAATATAAAGGGGGAAAACCATAAGATTTACAAGTATAGTGACCGTGCCATGGCGGATCTGAAGGTGCAAACCGGACAAAGCTACTTCACAACCAATGTTTGCTTTCAACTAGCCACTATGATTTCATACGGACAAGAAAAGTACAGTAAACAATTTACGATCTATTTTCTGGGTGAGATCAATTACTTAAGCACATATGGAAGAGTACCACCTCTCTTGTGACGTCGTGTAGGCCCCTGCTGATACGTTGAGGGTGCTGCAGGTACGATGGCTATCGGCGGTGGGGAAGAAGACTTTAGGCGACAGACGGCCGGGTCGGGGGATAAATCCTGTTGCCGTGGACGAGGCGGTCATAGGAGTGGCAACGGAAAGGTGGACGACGGCGCCGATGAAGCGAGAGGACGCGATGAAAGGATCCTGGTCCAGCACCGTGGATGAGAGACGTCCATCTGTTGCAGTGTACAATGAGGTAGCGGCTCCGGCAAGGTGGAGGATGGGGTGACGGACGGAGGAGGCTGGCCGTAGTGGGGAGGTTGTTGTGGCGCCGACGGTGTATGAATGGGGAAATGGAGGGGGGTGAGGGAGTCCTAGACTAAGGGGTCCTCGGGGGTCCGGCCTGTTAGCCATGGGCCGGACTGATGGGCTGTAAAGATAGGAAGACCGAAGACTGCACCCGTGTCCGGATGGGACTCTCCTTGGCGTGAAAGGCAAGCTTGGCGACTGGATATGTATATTCCTTTCTTTGTAACCGACCTTGTGTAACCCTAGATCCCTCCTCGTGTCTATATAAACCGGAGGGCTAGGTCCGTAGATAGGCCGAATACTCATTATCATAGCCATACAAGCTAGACCTCTAGGGTTGAGCCATTACGATCTCGAGGTAGATCAACTCTTGTAATACTCATATTCATTAATATCAATCAAGCAGGATGTAGGGTATTACCTCCATAGAGAGGGCCCGAACCTAGGTAAACATCGTGTCCCTTGTCTCCTGTTACCATCGACCTTAGATGCATAGTTCGGGACCCCCTACCCAAGATCCACCGGTTTTGACACCGACATTGGTGCTTTCATTGAGAGTTCCACTATGCTGTCGCCAAAAGGTTTGATGGGCCCTTCAATCGTCGATAGTGACACTGTCCAAGGAGAAACTTTCCTCCCCGGACAGATTTTCGTGTTCGGCGGCTTCGCACTACAGGCCAACTCGTGTGGCCACCTGGAGCAGATAGATAGCTACGCCCTGGCCATCAGGTCAGATTTGGGAGCTTGAACTACGTTGCGGACATCTATGGAGACTTGATCTTCGCCGGATTCGAGACCATGGCTGCCACCCCCGGTCACCCCAATGATCATGACCTAAATCTATAATCAGACCGCATCTAGGAGATCGCCCCTGTAACTGCTCTGGCCTTAGAGCTGGAGCAGATTGCGCCATCCGAAGACGGGAGGACCAACCCCACCACAGAGGCCACAGATTCCATGGCGTTGGATCCGCACATAGACTTAACCTATCACGACGTCCTGGTCACCGGAACTCCAGACTCGTCTCCGGCCGTAAGTTCCGAACCACGTGAGCCCGCGGACGCCGAACTTGATCGTTTATCAATCTTCGAGTTTAGCGCCGCAGATATCTTCCAGCACTCACCTTTGGGCGATGTGCTAAACTCATTAAAAACACATCCTTGGCAGAGGACTCACAGCCAAACTATATCCGGTTCGAACTAGGGGCTGATGGTGGAGAATTTTGCTTCCCACCCGCCATCCACTTCATAGCCACGGTCGAGGATTTGACTGACACACTTGATTACGACTCCGAGGACATCGACGGTATGGACGACGATGCCGAAGAAGAAGAGGCCCAGAACCCGCCGTTCACCGGACACTGGACGGCCACTTCCTCGTACGATGTATACATGGTGGACGCACCAAAGGAGAACATCGGTGATAACAAGGAAGATCCAGCTGAGGATAAACCTTCCGACATACAATCCAAGCGCCGGCGTCAGCGGCGCCGCTCTAATTCACGCTGCAGTAAAGACAGCAACACCGGCACTGGAGAAGATAACACTCCAGATGGTGCCGAAGACAATGAAGACCCCGTTGGAACAGCTAATGAGCAAGATGAACGGGAAGATGGGCAGGCTAGCCCTGGTAAGCAAGCCATGCATGAAGACTTAGAGGACGGAAGTTATCTTCCACTCTCCAAGGATGAGGTGAGCCTCGGCACCGACGATTTCATCGTGCCCGAGGAACCTCTTGAGCAGGAGCGCTTCAAGCGCCAGCTAATTTCTACTGCAAGGAGCCCGAAAAAGCAGAAGTAGCAGCTTCAAGCTGACCAAGATCTTCTCAATGATAAATGGACTGATGTCCTAGCAGCCGAAGAATACGGCCTCAAGCGCCCAACCAAAAGCTACCCAAAGCGCAAATTGCTACCTCAGTTTGACAAGGAGGCGCCGGAATACATACCTCCATCGTACAATGCGGCTGACCAACCACCACGTGGCCGGGACAAAACGACAACTCACGCCGAACACCAGCCAACCCCGCCTCATCGCACAGGAAGAGGTAAATTAGCCCATGGTCATCCATATGACCTCCGGCAAAGCCTGAACAATAAAGCAGGACATACTAGATCAATCTACGGATCGTGAGGACGTGCCTCGACACGCGACGACAGCCACCTGTTCGAACGTGACAAACTTAGTCATGCGCGGGCTGAAAACCGCAAACGGACTTCACGAGAGCTACGTCACGATACGACCCGATATAGAGGTGCCGCACACCCTCATTGCTTCACTGATGAGGTCCTGGATCATGAATTCCCAGAAGGGTTCAAACCCGTGAATATAGAATCATACGATGGAACCACGGACCCCGCGGTGTGGATCGAAGACTTCATTCTCCACATTCATATGGCCCACGCGATGACCTCCATGCCATTAAATACCTCCCTTTAAAACTCAAGGGGACAGCTCGGCACTGGCTCAATAGTCTGCCTGAACACCAGCGTCTACCTGGCCACGCAGCAGCGGCGGCGGGATGGTGGCGTCAATGGGGCTCCTCCGTCCGCTCTAGGACTCCACACTGCCAAGGGGGCAAGCTCCTCTGTCCGCTCTAGGACTCCACCACCAAGGGGGCACGCCCTTGCATCCGGTAGGTGCTCGAGCTTGTCAAAGGTGCCCCTCCCCTTCCCCCTCTGGATCCTATTTGCTGATGAATTGCAGGTCCAAGTCACTATCTTTGAGCAAGATTACAGATTTTTGATAATTATACTGAACGTATTGGCAGAGTTCATATTTAGACTGAATGTTTACTACTCCTGTCAATAGCATACTGAAATTTTTAGACAATTTAATCTTGAAGTATAAACTGAATGTTTAGACAGAGTTCTTATTCATGTCTAAGTATAAACTGAATGTTGCTCGTCTTTAGTAATGCTACCTCGTAACGGCAGGATTCCTGGCGCACCATGGTCGTACATCTGTTTCGCCCCTCATTGGCCCGTTTTTAGTTTGGCAGTGTTGGGGATTGGGATGTGCTGATTAGGTGCGTGCTTCTTCTATGTAGAAACTAGTTGATCTACTGCTTGGCAGAAAAGGAGGACATTTACATTTTCTCAAACTACACTCAAACCAATTAGAGTTAGGGCTTTACACTTTAGAAGAACTGAGCTCTGAATAATCATCTATTTTAATAAAAAAATGAGGGTTTCCGCTTGAATGGAAGAAGCACCTTTTGCTATTCCCTTTTTGTGTCCGCTAACAATACTAAAATGTCATCAAGCTGAACTTACAAATGATTCCTCTATGAGCTCCAGTTTCATGTATTGTCTGTCTTTGCTGCACTTCCATTTTCATCATTCTATAGCAGCTAAAACATGGCGCGGCATTGTCACCTCCAGAACAATGGAGAAAGACTTGATCAGAGTTCTTATTCAGAGTTCTGGGCTTCAGAGCTCGGTCTAAATTTGTACTAGTTTTGAACTGAAAAAACAGAGAGATCTAGGTGTGAACTATGAACTAGGAGCTGTACTCACATTGCACATAAAGAAGATGATGTAAACTGTCTTGGTGAATTTGTTCCAATTGCAGAAAATTCAGTCATTCTAACTGCGCATAAAGTAAATTTTAGAATGACTGAATTTTAGAATTTGTTCCAATTGCTGAAAATACTCCATATTCAAGTTGAAAATGTCTATGGAGGATTTTAGAAAGTGTCATTTGTAATCAATGTGCTATCTTTTGAGTTGCTGTATTAATATAGGAGTACTCTGTTTAGAACATGGAGCAAATTCAATAGACATTTTTACAAGAATTCAGTAGATTTATTTTGTACTGAAAACTTTAGACTTGCTTTTGTACTGCTCCAGCTTACTCAAAACTTTAGAATATGTTCAGTTTTCAGTTAACTCCATACAAGGGACTCTTGCTTTTTTTTACTAAAGCTAGATTGCAATTGCAGTAGAACATAATCTCATATCATCAGTAGATGATATGATGAGATTAGCAAAGGCCTTGCTTGCCAAGCATACAGATCAGCAAAGGCCTTGCTTGCCTCATTAGTTGTTGTAGTTGTCAAGCAAAAATTTCAGTCCACTAACCCAAATTAATTCAAATAATTCAAAACTGTCTGACAATGATACTTCACTTAATGTCGTAATGGTACCACATTCAGCAGGCAAGAATCTGAAGGACTTATTGGATCATGGAGCAAGGGATAAGTACATATTCTTCTTGCAGTAAGTGGTTTAGCTGTTGTTAGCTGGACATGCAAAATTCTCCTTACTATTGTTAGCTGTTGAACTTTGTACTACTCCAATGGTAGATTTTGGGTAGTTAAACATCTCTACTCTCTTATTTCCGCTTATTGTTTTAATATTTTGCCAGATCGTTTTGCGGATGATAGTCCATTAGTTTGACAACATTCTGTCTAATAAATCATGGTACAAACAATTTCTACAGCCATTCTCTTGTTTGTTCCTCTAGTACTGATAGAGGTCCTAGAGCTGTGGATGCATCTATGTGCTTGTGAATCCATGCTAAATTGGAATGGAGTACATTTTTTAACACAAGTCAGTTACTTAATTATCAGGTCTATACTCATGTGCCATGCATAAATTGTGTTATCTTGAATGACTGATCTAAGTCACATATCTTACGACATGATGAAGAGATTGTTGGAAATATGCCCTAGAGGCAATAATAAATTAGTTATTATTATATTATATTTCATTGTTCATGATAATCGTTTATTATCCATGCTAGAATTGTATTGATAGGAAACTCAGATACATGTGTGGATACATAGACAACACCATGTCCCTAGTAAGCCTCTAGTTGACTAGCTCGTTGATCAATAGATGGTTACAGTTTCCTGACCATGGACATTGGATGTCGTTGATAACGGGATCACATCATTAGGAGAATGATGTGATGGACAAGACCCAATCCTAAGCCTAGCACAAAGATCATGTAGTTCGTATGCTAAAGCTTTTCTAATGTCAAGTATCATTTCCTTAGGCCATGAGATTGTGCAACTCCTGGATACCGAAGGAATGCTTTGGGTGTACCAAACGTCACAACGTAACTGGGTGGCTATAAAGGTTCACTACCGGTATCTCTGAAAGTGTCTGTTGGGTTGGCACGAATCGAGACTGGGATTTGTCACTCCGTGTAAACGGAGAGGTATCTCTGGGCCCACTCAGTAGGACATCATCATAATGTGCACAATGTGATCAAGGAGTTGATCATGGGATGATGTGTTACGGAACGATCAAAGAGACTTGCCGGTAACGAGATTGAACAAGGTATCGGGATACCGACGATTGAATCTCGGGCAAGTACAATACCGCTGGACAAAGGGAATTGAATACGGGATTGATTGAATCCTTGAGATCGTGGTTCATCCGATGAGATCATCGTGGAGCATGTGGGAGCCAACATGGGTATCCAGATCCCGGTATTGGTTATTGACCGGAGAGATGTCCCGGCCATGTCTGCATGACTCCCGAACCCGTAGGGTCTACACACTTAAGGTTCGATGACGCTAGGGTTATAGGGAAAGTTGTACACGGTTACCGAATGTTGTTCGGAGTCTCGGATGAGATCCCGGACATCACGAGGAGTTCCGAAATGGTCCGGAGGTAAAGATTTATATATGGGAAGTCATCACACGGTCACCGGAATAATTCAGGTGTTACCGGTATTGTACTGGGACCACTGGAGGGGTTCCGAGGGTCCACCGGGAGGGTCCACCTGCCCCGGAGGGCCTTATGGGCTGTGTGTGGAGAATGGACCAGCCCCTTAGTGGGCTGGGCGCCTCCCCCCTAGGGCCCATGCGCCTAGGGTTTGGGGAAACCCTAAAGGGGGGCGCCCCCCTTGCCTTGGGGGCAAGGCAACCCCCCTTGGCCGCCGCCCCCTCCTCAGATTGGATCTGAGGGGGCCGGCCCCCTCTCCCTTGCCCCTATATATATGTGGGAGGTGGGAGGGCAGCCGTACCCAAGTTCTGGCGCAGCCCTCCCCCTCTCCCAAGTCCTCCTCTTCTCCCGCGGTGCTTGGCGAAGCCCTGCAGGATTACCACGCTCCTCCTTCACCACCATGCCGTCGTGCTGCTGCTGGATGGAGTCTTCCCCAACCTCTCCTTCTCCCCTTGCTGGATCAAGGCATAGGAGACGTCACCGGGATGTACGTGTGTTGAACGCGGAGGTGTCGTCCGTTCGGCACTAGGATCATCGGTGATTTGGATCACGACGAGTACGACTCCATCAACCCCGTTCACTTGAACGCTTCCGCTTAGCGATCTACAAGGGTATGTAGATGCACTCTCCTTCCCCTTGTTGCTAGATTACTCCATAGATTGATCTTGGTGATGCATAGAAAATTTTAAATTTCTGCTACGATCCTCAACAGTGGCATTATGAGATAGGTCTATGCTAGTTTCTATGCACGAGTAGAACACAAAGCAGTTGTGGGTGTCGATATTGCCAATTTGCTTGCCATTACTAGTCTTATCTTGATTCGGCGGCATCGTGGGATGAAGCGGCCCAGACCGACCTTACACGTACTCTTACGTGAGACTGGTTCCACCGACTGACATGCACTAGTTGCATAAGGTGGCTAGCGGGTGTCTGTCTCTCCCACTTTAGTCGGATCGGATTCGATGAAAAGGGTCCTTCTGAAGGGTAAATAGAAATTGGCATATCACATTGTGGTTTTGGCGTAGGTAAGAAACGTTCTTGCTAGAAACCTATAGCAGCCACGTAAAAACTTGCAACAACAATTAGAGGACGTCTAACTTGTTTTGCAGCATATGCCTTGTGATGTGATATGGCCAAAAGGATGTGATGAATGATATATGTGATGTATGAGATTGATCATGTTCTTGTAATAGGAATCACGACTTGCATGTCGATGAGTATGACAACCGGCAGGAGCCATAGGAGTTGTCTTAAGACCTGCGTGTCAACATAAACGTCATGTAATTACTTTACTTTATTGCTAAAGCGTTAGCCATAGTAGTAGAAGTAATAGATGACGAGACAACTTCAAGAAGACACGATGATGGAGATCATGTTGATGGAGATCATGGTGTCATGCCGGTGACAACGATGATCATGGAGCCCCGAAGATGTTGGCCATACCATGTCACTATTTGATTGCATGTGATGTTTATCATGTTTTACATCTTATTTGCTTAGAACGACGGTAGCTTAAATAATATGATCCCTCACTAAAATTTCAAGAAAAGTGTCCCCCTAACTGTGCACCGTTGCGAAGGTTCGTTGTTTCGAAGCACCACGTGATGATCGGGTGTGATAGATTCTAACATTCGAATACAACGGGTGTAAGCCAGATTTACACACGCAATACACTTAGGTTGACTTGACGAGCCTAGCATGTACATACATGGCCTCGGAACACGGAAGACCGAAAGGTTGAGCATGAGTCGTATAGAAAATACGATCAACATGAAGATGTTCACCGATGTTGACTAGTCCGTCTCACGTGATGATCGGACACGGCCTAGTTGACTCGGATCATGTTTCACTTAGATGACTAGAGGGATGTCTATCTGAGTGGGAGTTCATTAAATAATTTGATTAGATGAACTTAATTATCATGAACATAGTCTAAATTGTCTTTGCAAATATGTTGTAGATAAATAGCTCACGTTGTAGCTCCCTGTTTCAATATGTTCCTAGAGAAAGATTAAGTTGAAAGATATTGTAAGCAATGATGCGGACTAGGTCCATAGTCCGAGGAGTGTCCTCACTGCTACACAGAAGGCTTACGTCTTTGATGGACCGCTCGATGTGCAAACCCCTACAACGTCGTCTGTGGATGTTGTGAACACCTGACAGACACATCCTGATGGCTACTTGATAGTTTAGTGCACCATACTTTACGGCTTAGAATCGGGATTCCAATGACGTTTTGAACGCCATAGAACATATGAGATGTTCCAAGAGCTGAAATTGGGATTTCAGGCTCATGCTCATGTTGAGAGGTGTGAGACCTCTGACAAGTTCTTTTGCCAACAAGATGGAGGAGAATAGCTCAGCTAGTGAGCATGTGCTCAGAATGTCTGGGTGCTACAATCACTTAAATCAAGTGGGAGTTAAACTTCCAGATAAGATAGTGATTGATAGAGTTCTCTAGCCACTATCACTAAGCTACTAGATCTTCGTGATGAACTATGACATGCAAGGGATGGAGTTGATCCCGGAGCTGTTCGCGGTGCTTAAGACCGCAAAAGGTAGAAATCAAGAAGGAGCATCAAGTGTTGATGGTTTAACAAGACCACTGGTTTCAAGAAGGGCAAGGGCTAGAAGGGAAACTTCATGGATGGCAAACCAGTTGCCGCTCTAGTGAAGGAACCCAAGGTTGAACCCAAACCCAAGACTAAGTGCTTCTATTGTAAGGGGAACGGTCACTGGTAGCGGAATTACCCCAAATACATGGTAGATAAGAAGGCTGGCAACTTCAACAAAGTATATACGTGTTATTAATGTGTACCTCACTAGTACTCCTGGTAGCACCTGGGTATTGGATACCGGTTCAGTTACTATTATTGGTGACTTGAAGCAAAAGCTACGGACTAAACGGAGACTGGCTAAGGGCGAGGTGACGATGTGTGTTGGAAGTGTTTCCAAAGTTGATGAGATCACCATCGCACGCTCCATCTGCCTTCGGGATTAGTATTGAACCTAGATAAATGTTATCAGGTGTCTACGTTGAGCATGAATATGATTAGATCATGTTCATTGCAATACGGTTATTCATTTAAATTAGAGAATAATGGTTATTCTGTTTACATGAATGATACCTTTCATGGTCATGCACCCTATGTGAATGGTTCATTGAATCTCGGTCGTGGTAATACACATGTTCACGCCAAAAGATGTAGAGTTAATAATGATAGTACCACTTTCTCGTGGCACTGCCGCTTAGGTCATATTGGCGTAAGATGCATGAAGAAACTCCATGTCGATGGATGTTTGGAGTTACTTGATTTTGAATCACTTGACACATGCGAGCCATGCCTCATGGGCAGGATGACTAAAGACCCCGTTTTCAGGTACAATGAAACGGGCAAGTAACTTGTTGGAAATCATACATGCTGATGCGTGTGATCCAATGAGAATTGAAGCGTGTGGTGGATATTGCTATTTTCTCATCTTCACTGACGATTTGAGTAGATATAGGTATATTTACTTAATGAAGCACAAGTCTGAAACGTTTAAAAAGTTCAAGCGATTTCAGAGTGAAGTTAAGAATCATCATAACAAGAAGATCAAATTCCTACGATCTAATCAATGAGAATTTCTGAGTTATGATTTTGGTAAACACTTAAGACATCATGGAATTGTTTCACAGTTGAAGCCACCTGGAACACCATAGGGTAATGGTGTGTCCGGACATCGTAATCGAACCTTATGAGATATGGTGCGATCTATGATGTCTCTTACCAATCTACCGTTTTCATTTTGAGGTTATGCATTAGAGACAGCTGCATTCACTTTAGATAGGACACCATCTAAGTCCGTTGAGATGACGTCGTATGAACATTGGTTTGGCAAGAAACCGAAGTTGTCGTTTCTTAATGTTTGGGGCTGCGATGCTTAGGGCTTCAGCCGGAGAAGCTCAAACCCAAAGCGGACAAACACATCTTCATAGGATACCCAAGGGTGACAGTTGGGTATACCTTCTATCTCAGATCCGAGGGCAAATTGTTTGTCACTAAGAACGGGTCCTTTCTCGAGAAGGAGTTTCTCTCGAAAGAATTGAGTGGGAGGAAGATAGAACTTGATGAGGTTGTCGAACCTTTACTTCAACCAGAAAGTGATGCAACACAGAAAGATGTTTTCTGTGGCACCTACGTCTGTTGAATAGGAAGTTAATGATAGTGATCATAAAGCTCCGGATCAAGTTGCTATCGAACCTCGTAGGTCGACAAGGATATGTACTACTCCTAAGTGGTACGGTAATCCTATCTTAGATATCATGTTGTTAGACAACAATGAACCTACGATCTATGGAGAAGCGATGGTGGGCCCATATTCCGACAAATGGTTAGAAGCCATGAAATCCAAGATAGGATCCATATATCAGAACAAAGTATGGACTTTGGTGGACTTGCCCGATGATCGGCAAGCCATTGAGATAAATGGGTCTTTAAGAAGAAGACGGACGTGGGCGGTAATGTTACCGTCTATGAAGCTCGACTTGTGGGAAAGAGTCTTTTCACAAGTTCAAGGAGTTGACTACAATGAGAATTTCTCACCCGTAGCGATGCTTAAGTCCGTCGGAATCATGTTAGCATTAGTTGTATTTTTCGATTATGAAATCTTACAGATGGATGTCAAAACAAGTTTTCTTACCAGTTTTCGTAAGAAAAGTTGTATGTGATACAATAAAAGGTTTTGACGATCCTAAGGATGCTAAAAGGTATGCTGGCTCCAGCAATCCTTCTATGGACTAGAGCAAGCATCTCGGAATCGGAATATATGTTTTGATGGAGTGATCAAAGCTTTTAGGTTTATACAATGTTTGCTAGAAACTTGTATTTACAAGAAAGTGAGTGGGAGCACTACAACATTTCTGATAAGTATATGTGGATGACATATTGCTGATTCGAAATAATGTAGAATTTCTAGAAAGCATAAACAGTTGTTTGAAGAGTGTTTTTCAAAGGAAGACCTGGATAAAGCTGCTTACAAATTGGGCATCAAGATCTATAGAGATAGATCAAGACGCCTGATGATACTTTCAAAGAACGCACACCTTGACATGTTTTTGAAGGAGTTCAAAATAGATCAGTCAAAGAAGGGGTTCTTACCTGAGTTGTAAGGTGTGAAGTTGAGTAAGACTCAAAGCTTGACCACGGCAGAAGAAAGAGGAAGGACGAAGGTCGTCCCCTATGCTCTTGTCATAGGCTCTATACGGTATGCCATGTTGAGTACCGCACCTGATGTGTGCCTTGCCACATGTCTGGAAAGAGGGTACAAAGGTGATCTAGGACGGGATCACCAGATAGCGGTCAAAATTATCCTTAGAAGAATAAGGAAATGTTTCTCGGTTATGGAGGTGATAAAGAGTTCGACATAAAGAGTTACGTCGATGCAAGCTTAACACCTATCCGGATAGCTCTGAGTAGAGATACCGGATACGTATAATGGAGCAACAATTTGGAATAACTCCAAGTGGAACGTGGTAGCAGCATCTATGATATGACATAAAGTTTTGCAAAATACATAGGGATTTGAATATGGCAGACCCGTTGACTACAACCTCTCTCACAAGCATAGCATGATCAAACCAAGAACTCTTTGAGTGTTTATCACATAGTGATGTGAACTAGATCATTGAGTCTAGTAGACTCTTGGATGTTGGTCACATGGCGATGTGACCTATGAGTGTTAATCACATGGTGATGTGAACTAGATTATTAACTCTAGTGCAAGTGGGAGACTGTTGGAAATATGCCCAAGAGGCAATAATAAATTAGTTATTATTATATTATATTTCATTGTTCATGATAATTGTTTATTATCCATGCTAGAATTGTATTGATAGGAAACTCAGATACATGTGTGGATACATAGACAACACCATGTCCCTAGTAAGCCTCTAGTTGACTAGCTCGTTGATCAATAGATGGTTACAGTTTCCTGACCATGGACATTGGATGTCGTTGATAATGGGATAAAATCAATCCTAAGCCTAGCACAAAGATCGTGTAGTTCGTATGCTAAAGCTTTTCTAATGTCAAGTATCATTTCCTTAGACCATGAGATTGTGCAACTCCCGGATACCGAAGGAATGCTTTGGGTGTACCAAACGTCACAACGTAACTGGGTGGCTATAAAGGTTCACTACAGGTATCTCCGAAAGTGTCTGTTGGGTTGGCACGAATCGAGACTGGGATTTGTCACTCTGTGTAAATGGAGAGGTATCTCTGGGCCCACTCGGTAGGACATCATCATAATGTGCACAATGTGATCAAGGAGTTGATCACGGGATGATGTGTTACGGAACGAGTAAAGAGACTTGCCGGTAACGAGATTGAACAAGGTATCGGGATACCGACGATCGAATCTCGGGCAAGTACAATACCGCTGGACAAAGGGAATTGAATACAGGATTGATTGAATCCTTGACATCGTGGTTCATCCGATGAGATCATCGTGGAGCATGTGGGAGCCAACATGGGTATCTAGATCCCGCTGTTGGTTATTGACCGGAGAGTTGTCTCGGCCATGTCTGCATGACTCCCGAGCCCATAGCGTCTACACACTTAAGGTTCGATGACGCTAGGGTTATAGGGAAAGTATGTACGTGGTCACCGAATGTTGTTCGGAGTCTCGGATGAGATCCTGGACGTCACGAGGAGTTCCGGAATGGTCCGGAGGTAAAGATTTATATATGGGAAGTCATCATACGGTCACCGGAATATGGGCTATGTGTGGAGAAGGGACCAGCCCCTTAGTGGGCTGGGCGCCTCCCCCTAGGGCCCATGCGCCTAGGGTTTGGGGGAACCCTAAAGGGGGGCGCCCCCCTTGCCTTGGGGGGCAAGGCAACCCCCCTTGGCCGCCGCCCCCTCCTCAGATTGGATCTGAGGGGGCCGGCCCCCCTCTCCCTTGCCCCTATATATATGTGGGAGGTGGGAGGGCAGCCGCACCCAAGTTCTGGCGCAACCCTCCCCCTCTCCCAAGTCCTCCTCTTCTCCCGTGGTGCTTGGCGAAGCCCTGCAAGATTACCACGCTCCTCCTTCACCACCATGCCGTCGTGCTGCTGCTGGATGGAGTCTTCCCCGACCTCTCCTTCTCCCCTTGCTGGATCAAGGCATAGGAGACGTCACCGGGCTGTACGTGTGTTGAACACGGAGGTGCCGTCCATTCGGCACTAGGATCATCGGTGATTTGGATCACGACGAGTACGACTCCATCAACCCCGTTCACTTGAACGCTTCCGCTTAGCGATCTACAAGGGTATGTAGATGCACTCTCCTTCCCCTCGTTGCTAGATTACTCCATAGATTGATCTTGGTGATGCGTAGAAAATTTTAAATTTCTTCTACGATCCCCAACAGAGATTACAACAACAACAGTCGCTACAGATCAATCGACAGGGGAAGAACAACAGAAGACCAGAGGTTATACTGTACCTTCTTCTTCTTCTTCTTCTTCTTCAGAGAAGATCAGCAGCGAAGAACAATAGGTCAGCACGAGCACGAGCTCCACCGACAAGCATGCAGCATGGGCGAGCATGCACGCACCCGAGCGTGGGTGATACTCCAATGGCAGCGGTGCCGGTTTTTGGTCATTGGAGGAGCTACTGATGAGCTCCAATGGCAGCAAGCGGCAGACCAGCACGGCCAGGCAAACCAGCAACCAATTGATAGGGGAAAAGTGACCTAGAGGACCCGAAGATCACCTTGAAGCTATTGAGCCACTCTGGGAAACCAGAGGAGGAGCGATGGCGTTGGGCTCGTGTGCAGAATCGGCGGCCGGAGTGGGAGGAGACGGGATTGATTCTGTTGATCAGCGGCTTCCCCGTAAGCGTGGCTCAAGGGGGGCGTAGGTATCGGCAAGGCAGAGCTCCTGGTATGCTTGGGAAGGACTGAGGAGGTGCGACGGCGCCGAGCCCCTGTGTGGACGCTGCTGCCGGAGGGGGAGGAGACGGGCTCGTTTTTGGAGTGGGGGCAGCTCCTGTGCGGAAGCAGCGGCCGACAGCAGGGGAGAATCTGCAGCATAAGATGCAGCAGCGGTAGGAGCTCCACCGGCAGCAGCGACAGGAGCTCCACCGGCCTGGAGCCCGGCCGGCGGCAGGATCTTCCCCTAACCTGAGCCTGTGTGCGGGTTGCTTTGAGAGAATTTGAAGTTGCAGAAGGGTGTTTTTGTAAAAAATGCAGTAGTTCAAAATTGAAACCCCCTGCGACATGAATTTCGGGACGGAGGAAGTATGATCATGTATATAGGCATCACGTCCGAGACAAGTAGACCGACTCCTTCCTACATCTACTACTATTACTCCACACATCGACCGCTATCCAGCATGCATCTATAATATTAAGTTCATATGAACAGAGTAACGCTTTAAGCAAGATGACATGATGTAGAGGGATAAATTCATGCAATATGATAAAAACCCCATCTTGTTATCCTCGATGGCAACAATACAATACGTGCCTTGCTGCCCCTACTGTCATTGGGAAAGGACATCGCAAGATTGAGCCCAAAGCTAAGCACTTCTCCCATTGCAAGAAAGATCAATCTAGTAGGACAAACCAAACTGATAATTCGAAGAGACTTGCAAAGATAACCAATCATACATAAAAGAATTCAGAAGATCCAAATATTGTTCATAGATAATCTTGATCATAAACCCACAATTCATCGGTCTCAACAAACACACCACAAAAGAAGATTACATCGAATAGATCTCCATGAGAGAGGGGGAGAACATTGTATTGAGATCCAAAAAGAGAGAAGAAGCCATCTAGATAATAACTATGGATCCGAAGGTCTAAGATAAACTACTCACACTTCATCGGAGAGGGTATGGTGTTGATGTAGAAGCCCTCCATGATCAATGCCCCCTCCGGCGGAGCTCCGGAACAGGCCCCAAGATGGGATCTCGTGGATAGAGAAAGTTACGGAAGTGGAATTAGGTTTTTGGCTCTGTCTTTGATCGTTTGGGGGTACGTAGGTATATATAAGAGGAAGGAGTACGTCGGTGGAGCAACATGGGGCCCACGAGGGTGGAGGGCGCGCCTCGGGGGTAGGCGCGCCCCTACCTCGTGGCTTCCCTGTTGGTTGCTTGACGTAGGGTCCAAGTCTCCTGGATCATGTTCGTTTCGAAAATCACGTTCCCGAAGGTTTCATTCCATTTGGACTCCTTTTGATATTCTTTTTCTGCGAAACTCTGAAATAGGCAAAACACAACAATTCTGGGCTGGGCCTCCGGTTAATAGGTTAGTCCCAAAAATAATATAAAAGTGAATAATAAAGCCCAATAATGTACAAAACAGAAGATAATATAGCATGGAGCAATCAAAATATATAGATACGTTGGAGACGTATCACACCCCGGCGGCGGGGGCCACTTCGGACCCCCTTGGCCTTCCCGGTGACCTTCTCTGGCGCCTTATAATGCGCCGGCACCAGCATCTTCGCTAAACGCGGGATGACCGGTTCTTCTGGCAGTGGAGCCGGACATTGGATCAGCTTCGTCTTCTCCGTCCACTCCTGAAGAAGCCATGATAATAAAGGTTTAGACCTCATCCTTGAAACAAACAAGTAAGGGATGCAGTAAGAATAATATACCTCATTGGCGAGGTGGTTGATGTCATGCCCACAGTCCGAATCCGTGGCCGACGGAGTTTCTTTGCTCTTAAAAAGCAACCTCCAGGCATCTTCATGAGTGGTTTCGAAGAGCCTCTTCAGGGTACGGTGTTTCTTCAGATTGAACTCCCAAAGAGGGCGGCTTCGGCTTTGGCATGGAAGAATCCGGCGGACTAGCATCACCTGGATTATATCGACAAGTTTGATATCTCTATCCACCCTGCTTTGAATGCACGTCTGCAGCGCCATCAGCTCATCTGATGAACACCAGTTCGGGCCCTTCTCGACCCCAGAGGTGAGTCGCATGGGAGCGCAAGAGTTGAATTTGGCAGTTGCGGCCCAGGTGGTGCCGCGGGGCTTTGTGATATAGAACTAATGTTTCTGCCATTCCTTTATAGTCTCCATGAAAGTGCCTTTCGTCCAGGAGACATTGGCTAGCTTGCTAACTATGGCGCCTCCGCACTCCGCATGTTGGCCGTCCACCACTTTCGTCTTCAGGTTGAAGACCTTGAGCCGCAGCCCGAAGTGGGGTTGGATGCGAAGGAAGGCCTCACACATGGAGATGAATGCCGAGATGTTGAGGATGGAGTTTGGGGATAGATCATGGAAGTCTATCCCGTAGTAGAACATCAGCCCGCGGACGAAGGGGTGGAGTGGAAATCCTAACCCACGAAGGAAATGGGGGATGAATACTACCCTCTCATTAGGCTTCGGCGTGGGAACAGTTTGTCCCTGGGTCGGAAGGCGGTGGGCGATTCCCTTTGCCAGGTACCCGACCGCCCGAAGCTCGGCAATGTCCTCCTCCTGGATGGAGGAGGCCATCCACTTGCCTTGACCTCCGGATCTGGATATGGTTGAGTACTTACTCGAGACGAAGAAGATGAGAACTCGGGCGCTGGAGCTCAAGAGCGGAAGGGTAGAGGAAGAAAGAAGGCGTGGGTGGAGAAAAGGGATTCCTGTCTCCTTATAAAGGCGGTAAATATTGAACGCCTCCCTACTCACCTTAAAACTCGCCTATTCCCAAGGGTTGTGTAAATGGCACGGTTGGGTTACCCACGCCCGTAATGATGAGAATCCCACAATAAGGGGACACAATCTCTGCTTTGACAAGACGTCCCAATGGAAACCACATCTCGAAATACTAGATGGCAGACAAAATGGTTCGATATAGTGACCGCGCAGACGTGATGTCACGTTGTAAAAAAGTTGTCAGCAGATTGGATTCGTAAACTATAATATTATCTCTACGGTTGTGTGTGGTGTGAGTTACAGATCCGGACATATCAGTACATCCAAAGAATATCTGGGAGTTTAGAAGGAGGAACCCGCTTTGCAATGCCGAAGACGGATCTACGCGTCGGATACCTTGTCATTGAAGCCAGGTTCAGGGGCTACTGAGGGAGTCCTGGACTAAGGGGTCCTCGGGCATTCGGCCTGTTAGCCATGGGCCGGACTGATGGTCTGTAAAGATACGAAGACCGAAGACTGCACCCGTGTCCGGATGGGACTCTCCTTGGCGTGGAAGGCAAGCTTGGCGACCGGATATGTAGATTCCTTTCTTTGTAAACGACCTTGTGTAACCCTAGATCCATCCCATGTCTATATAAACTGGAGGGCTAGGTCCGTAGATAGGCCGAATACTCATTATCATAGCCATACAAGCTAGACCTCTAGGGTTTAGCCATTACGATCTCGAGGTAGATCAACTCTTGTAATACTCATATTCATCAATATTAATCAAGCAGGACGTAGGGTATTACCTCCATAGAGAGGGCCTGAACCTGGGTAAACACCGTGTCCCTTGTCTCCTGTTACCATCGACCTTAGATGCACAGTTTGGGACCCCCTACCCGAGATCTGCCGGTTTTGACACCGACAAGGGGTTATCTCAAACTTTGGGACGCGCTTGTCTGAAATGTGTGAAAGTTACAAACTTATCCCCCGTTTAAAATATCGGACATCATGTCGGTTGGGGATAGGACGGCAATCTCGCATCTCCCAAATATTTGCTGGTAGCGATTTCAGGCAAGGAGAGGGTGTTTTCCCGCCCATGATGTATGAACGGGGCTGACAGGTAGGGCGGTTGTGTCATGTCTGAGGGAAGTCACACATCTGTCCCTATTTAAAATATTTTCCTACATAGATTTCCGGCGAGGAGAGTTTTTTTGCCGCCTACCGTGTATGAATGGGGAAATGGAGGGAGAGACAGATGTCTTTCGGACAAGCTTGAATAAAATGTGTTTTGCCGCCCACGTTTGGCGCCCACCGTGTCAGAATGGGCTCAGAGGCGGTCGTGTCACGCCTGATTGAAGTTACTAGTCTACCCCTATCGACAGCAGTGTAAATCCGGTCGATAAGGATGTCAAAGTGTCAGGGGTAGACAGTAATTTCCATCTCACAAACACTTGCTTCGGGCAGCCCACAAATGATAGTGTGTGTTTAGCCGCTTAGTTCAAAACTTGCGAGAATTAGCATTCACGTTTTCCCTGGGCCCTAGCAACTAAATTCAAATCCAATTTGTATTCGATTACGAATATCCACCGATAATTCTAGTTTTGTTATTTATTTCTTCAAAACCATAACAAAGATTTATTCCACCTTTATATATGATTATGATTTAGAAATGTTGTGATCTTCGAATTCAGCAGGTTGGAGACACTTCGAGTCAAATAGTTATTTCATCCAATACAATATGCTCACACGAAAAGCAGTTCACCTTATGTCAATCATACAAGTATTGAGGATTACCTCGCCTAAAAAATTCGGATCATTACAACACATGGACAACATAGGGGGTCTTACAACATAATCAATTCAGAGACATGACACAACATGCAAGTACACTAATCTATTGACAATTTCAACTGGTATCTAAAGAAGAACTGGGATTACCCTGGGCTTCAGATAGCAGAAACAGAAGGAACTCCTCCGTCTTCAAATGCAGCATTCTTACTTCCTCCAATTCTTGGGTTGCTTGCACAATGTGTGCAGCTAATTGCATAATTTCCAGCCTCAAGATCAAGATTACCTCATTCATGGCAGCCACACCATCTCTTTCTGCCACTAGTTTAGCCTCAAGAACTATAATATCTGTGCTCATACTGCTCTCCGACGGTGTTTCCTCTGAACTTCTACCATCTGGTAACATGGATGGCACACTGCTTCCACAAATAGATTCCGGGGTTGTGCATTGTGTCCTAGTGTGAACGGCATCGTGAAAGGTTTCCACTGGACATAAGTAAGAGATAGTTAACGCATGATTAAGGTAGTAAGCTTACATGGTAAACGACATACGAATTATTGCCGAGCATGGCAAGCTATATTTAAATGGTTCAAAGAAGCATCAGCCGAAAAGAAATTAAAATGGTAAGATGAAACTTGAAAGGGAGTGTACCACCGCTATATTTAAGTTGCCAAGGCATCTAAGCAGTTCAAATAATCTGAGAAAGCACTTAATAGTGTGGCCTCATATAAACTACAAAGACAGTCTTGTGATGAAGTTCAGAGGAAAAGTTAAGGACTCAAATGAACTAGGCATGCATTTCTTTATGATAGTACAGCAGGCACTGCTGACATATTGGCCAACTCAGGTATAGCCTAACAAGTAACAAACAAGCATTTGAATCAAGCAATACAGCAAAGAAGACAACTGAACTATTTGTAATTCTGTAGGATTACAGGTTGAGGGTACAAGCCAAGAGAGCAACCCACACGCATTACGTTTCACATGCACTAAAACACAGTAGCTTACCATATGTTGCTGTGAAGACTCGGTGCTGTTGCAATGTTGTTTGAAGATATCGTCAACAACCCGTGGTTGCAAATCTAGTTTGTCGGATTTCGGGTTCCGGCAGACCCTTGAGGTTTGAACACTGGGGTGCGCGTGGAGATTTCGGCTCCTACCTACCTGCACCCCTCCGCCACGCTAGGATCAAAGCTATGAAAAGAACAACACAAGGGACACAGGGTTTATACTAGTTCGGGCCACCGTTGTGGTGTAATACCCTACTCCAGTGTGTGGTGTGTGGATTGCCTCTTGGGCTGATGATGACGAACAATACAAGGAAGAACAGCCTTGCGAGGGTCTGTTCTTGGCTGGGGCAATGAACTGTTGGGAGGAGTTCAGCCACCTTTCTCTCTCTCTCTCTCTCTCTCCTTCCAACTGGTCGACCCTTTGCCATGTGGGTGTCTGGCCCTATTTATAGGGGCCCTGGTCCTCTTCCCAAATATCGAGCGGGAAGGGAGCCAACAATGGCGGGCTAATTTGAAGGGGGACAACAAGTATCAACTATCCTGACAAAAGTAGTCTTCGTCTGCGCAAAGCTCTGGTGATGACGCCGTCCCGGGCTCCACGGTGACCTCCATCTCTTAGTCCTCCTGGTCTTGGTCTCGTTGCACTGAAATGGCAACCTTTGCCTGATGCCTCGGTACTCCGCGGCTGCACTTGCCCCCTTTGCACCAAAGAGGAAAGGAGGACGCTGCGCAGCTGGCACCCGCCTGGCGCCCTGAGTCGTCATGGCTTGCGTCACGGACACCTCGCGAGGTACCCCGCCTTGATCTCTCCGCCTCCTCGTGAGCCAGCCTGACGAGGCCGTGCCTGAGGAAGCTCCGTGTCGTCCGCCCCGCAAGGCTTGGTCCCTCACGAGGGTCTTGAGTTTGTGTTGGTGCAGATGGACCGTGTTGGGCCCCCTTTGAGCCACGCCGCAGTCCGCAGGCAGGAAAGTCTGGGGACCCCCGTTCCCAGAACACCGACAGTAGCCCCCGGGCCCAAGGCATGCCCGGACTTGGCCGTGCAGGGAGGCAGAAGGGCAAGAGCGAAGCGCCGCGGGCCCTAACAGCCTGCGGCCTTGGGCGCCGCGTGGTGGTTGATTGTACGTGGGCGTCTCCACTTCCCCATGGCGCCTCGGCAACTGCACGGATTGGATAAGTACCTGCATGCAAGGCGGGTCATAATTACCTGCGATCGCGGGGGCCGTTGGTTGGCCATCGCCAGCATAAGTATGGACCGGCGCGCGCCCTTCCAGTTCATCCTCCCTTGCTTCTCCTTTTTCTTCATGGCCCCGTCGAGGAGGTTCTCAGCCGCCGAGAAGGGGAAGGCTTGCCAGGTTGAGCCCGCCTCTCCCCCACCCAAGCGCTGCCGAGGGCGCCCTCGCAAGCATCCTTTGGCCACCACGGTGGCTCCCCGCGGCCATGGAGGCGATCTTCAGCACAGCGACGGGTGGATTGCTGCAGCCAGGGGGCGCGCTCCGGCTGCGCGTCCCCCCAGGCCGCACGTTCGTGCTGCTGAAGCGCTGCCGGAGTTCATCGTGTGGTCGGCGGAGCTGGCTAGCACCCGGCTTCCGCTTCCTCGCTTCCTCCTCGGTGAGCTCCCGGGCGGCGCCCCGGGCGGCCTCTGGCTCCAGGCCGACGGCTGCTGCAGCCGGGCCTCATGGATCTCTCTGGAGGTCTCCGTGGCCAGGAGCCTGTCCCTGGCCCGCGGTTGGCAGACGTTTTCCCGCGCGCGTGGCCTGAGCCGTCGGTGCATCCTACACTTCAAGTTCGACGGCGACGCCACCCTCTACATGAGGGTGTTTGGGGAAGATGGTCGCCGCGCAGGGTGTTGCCCCGAGGGTGACGACCGCGGCTGGGAACCCAGCTCCGGTGATGATGGAGAGCAGCGCTCGCACGGCTGGCGGCGCTCGGGGTTCCCCAAGCTTCTCCGGTTCTTCTTCGGGCGGCGACTCCTCTAGCGGTGGCTGCGATCAGCTTCCACGTCGTCGTATCTGCTTGGGGGGTGACAACGTGTCCGCCCGCCGTCGCGCCCTGGTGAAGCGCGAGAGGGAGTCCGCCTGAGCTCCGGAGGCAGCTCGGGCCTTCCCTGCAGGCCGGTGTGAGGAGAGCCGCGCTGGATTTGTTCTTCCTTTTCCCTTTTTCCTGTGTAATAAAGACAATAGTGCGGAGCCCCGCGGGGGCGTGTTTGGGTTATTGCTTGTCAATCATCATTTTGCTTTCGTTACCGTACTTTCCGGCTATGTGTCCGAGCGTGGATAGTTCCTGGCCCCGGCCGTGGGGGGGGGGGGCGACCGACCCAGGCCCTTTGTTTGTGTCGCGGTGCCCGCGGGGCACAGACTGGAGGGGTGCTCCTGTAAGGGGCCCAGGTCGCGAACTCTTTGGGTGACTAGGATAGGAACACTCGCGAGGGCGCTCAGCTCTCCCCCTCGCGAGGCCTTGCACAAGAGAAATCGAGGCAGGAGAGTGAAAAGCTGAAGAACCGCAAGCCAAAGACGGCAACAACTTCAATGAAACTTCAAACGAAGAGGAACAAGCCAACTGCGGAAAGCAAATGAAAAGCCGCGTCCGGCACCTAGTCTAGTCTTCGACGTCTTCTCACCAGCGCGGAGCTAAGTGCTGCCACTAGGCGTGGGAGGGAGCCCCAGGGCCTGAGGCCGGCGCTCCTGAGACTCCGGGGCGTGTACAGCCCCAACTCATTATTACATGAGAGTGTCACGGGCGGCGAGCTTCACAGGCGTTGGCCTTCTTCACAGGCTCCGAGCCTTTTCCAAAACGCGATAGCTTCTCAGGCACTCGCCTTGCTTCACAGCTCCGGGCCTTTTCCAAAACGCGATAGCTTCACAGGCACTCGCCTTGCTTCACAGGCTCCGGGCCTTTTCCAAAATGCGATAGCTTCACAGCCACTCGCCTTGCTTCACAGGCTCCGGGCCTTTTCAGGGGTAGAACCTCCGGAGGTGCTGGATGTTCCATGCATTCTGGACCGGCACTCCCTCCTGAGTCTCCAAGCGCGCGGAGCCGGGCCTGGAAACATGAACAACCTTGAACAGGCCCTCCCACATGGGAGAGAGCTTGTGCAATCCCTCGCTGGAGAGAACCCGCCTGAGCACGAGGTCTCCTACCTCAAGAGTCTTGGGGCGGATGTTGCGGCAGTGATATCGCCGCAGTGCTTGTTGGTACCTCGCCGCTCGCAGCGTGGCTTCCCAGCGACGCTCCTCCCCAGCACGAGGTCCGTCCCCCGCATGGCGTCCTGCTGCGCCTCGTCGAACGCCAGGACCCGCGCGGAGCGATGTCTAACCTCGTGAGGGAGGACTGCTTCTGCTCCGTAGACCAGGAAGAACGGGGTCTCTCCAGTCGGCTTGGTCGCGGTGGTGCGGATGGACCACAGCACGGACTGCAGTTCATCGTACCAACCTCTGCCGCAAGCCTCCAACTTCTTCTTGAACGTCCTGGTCTTGAGGCCCCTCAGGACCTCCGCGTTGGCTCGCTCGGCCTAGCCGTTGCTTTGGGGGTGCGCCACTGAAATGTAGCATATCTGCGTTCCAAGGTTAGCACAGTATGTTTTGAAGAGGTTACTGGTGAACTGCGAACTGTTGTCCGTGATGATGCGATTCGGCACCCCGAACCGGCTAACGATGCCCTTGATGAACTTGACTGCGGAACCCGCAGGAATGGTGCGGACAGCCTCCACTTGAGCACACTTGGTGAACTGGTCCACGACAACGTAAAGGTAGCGGTAGCCCCCTGGAGCCTGAGGAAACGGACCCAAGATGTCGAGCCCCCAGACTGTGAATGGCCACGAAAGGGGGATAGTCTGCAAGCCCCCTGCCGGCTGATGGATCTGCTTGGCGTGGAACTGGCAGGCCTCACAAGCTTTCACTAGTTCAACAGCGTCATTGAGCGCGATGGGCCAGTAAAACCCACTGTGGAACGCCTTGCCAACGAGGGTCCGTGATGAAGAATGATGTCCGCAGTCTCCGCCGTGTATATCTTCAAGTGGTTCCTTCCCTTGCTCCCTGGAGATGCAGCGTAGGGATACATCGTTTGGTCGCTTCTGGTAGAGCTCTACATCTTTGATGCAGTATGCCGTGGCCTGGCGCGCCACTCGCTCTGCTTCCTCCTCCTTCTCAGGCAGGGTCCCTTGCGTTAGGTAGCTCCGGAGCTTCGTGATCCAACATCCCTCCCGAGGTTCCATCGTCAGGAGCAGGCGTGCTCCCGAGGCTGGGACACAAGCCGGAGCTCCTGAGGTAGGTGGCTGAGGGAGCTCCTCCCTGGGCTAAGCCATGTTTGATAATGACGGTAAGGCTGAAGGCTTGAAGAGCCGCTCCTCGAAAACGCCAGGCTCCTGAGGTAACCGCCTGGACACGCGTTTGGCGATGTCGTCGGCTTCCTGATTGGTGCCACGGGGCACATGCTGCAACTCCAACCCCTAAACTACTTCTCCATCCTGCGGACCTCTGCAAGGTAGGCCTCCATGTGCTCATCCTTCGGCTCGTACACCTTGTTGGAGAAATTGACAAGGAGCTGCGAATCGCCCTTGATGGTGAGGCGTTTCACCCCCAAGGCAGCTGCGGCCTTCATGCCCGCTATTAAACCTTCATACTCCGCTATGTTGTTGGAGACCTTTTCGCCTTGCTGGAAACAAAGCTGCACGGCATAATAGAGCTTGTCCTGGGTGGGCGATATAAGCACCGCCCCAGCCCCTGCGCCGTGTCTGGAGAACGCCCCATCGAAGTACATGACCCAGCCTTCTGGCGCCTCGCTTCCCGGGGACAGGGACCGATCCTCGCCGGCCTTGAGGCCTGGCGCCTCCGTCCATTCTGCCACAAAATCCGCCAACGCTGCTCCCTTGATGACTCTGGTCATGCTGAATTCGAGCTGAAACGCTTGCAGCTCTATGTTCCACTCAGCGACCCTCCCAGCTGAATTGGGGCTCCTGAGCACCCTCTCCAGGGGTATGACGAGACGACCTTGATGGGGTGACCCTGAAAATAGTGCCGCAGTTTGCGCGAAGCCACCAGTAGCGCGAGGAGGAGTTTTTGAGGCATGGGGTACGTGCTCTTGCATCCCGCAACACTGTGCTGACAAAGTACACTGGGTGCTCAACGAGGTGGAGTGCATCAATGCTGGTGGCTCCCTTCGGAGACTGTGGCGCCTCTTGAGGCAATGAGGCCTCCTGAGACTGGCCATCTGGAAGAGGGGCCTCTTCCGCCTCTGGTGTGCCCCTCTACGGTGGCTGATCCTCCTTAGCCGTGATGGCGGTTTCTGTGGGCCTTCCTTGTCCCTGTTCTGCCTTATCCCGGGCTGCTGCCGTGGTTTTGATCCTGCGCTCCTCTATGACTGCTACCAATGCTGCGCTGGCGGAGTAGGGAGTGGTGGCGAGGTAGAGCACCAGGGGCTCCTGAGGGCGCGGGGCCACCATGACCAGTGGGCTGGTCAGGTATCTCTTGAGATCCTGGAACACCTTGCTGGCCTCTTCAGTCCACTTGAAGGGCCCCTTTTTCTTCATTAGCTGGAAGAAGGGCAGGGCTCGTTCCCCCAACTTGGAGATGAAGCGCCCTAGCACGGTCACGCGCCCCGTGAGCTTCTGCATTTCTCTGAGGGTCTTTGGCGGGCTCATGTCTTCCACCGCCTTGACCTTCTCCGGGTTAGCCTCGATGCCTCGGTGGGACACGAGGAAACCCAAGAGCTTGCTCGAGGGGACTCCGAACACAAACTTCTCTGGGTTGAGCCGTAGGTTCACTGCGTTGAGGCTCGCGAAGGTTTCCTCCAGGTCTTGTATCAAGGTCCTGGCCTCCTGAGATTTTACCATGATGTCATCGACGTAAGCTTCAACATTCTTCCCGAGCTGCGGGCCCAAGGTGATATGCATCAGCCACTGAAAGGTCGCCCCTGCGTTACGCAGCCCGAACGGCATGCAGGTGTAACAGCACACCCCGCACGGGGTTAGGAAGGCCGTCTTCTTGACGTCTTCCACCGCCATCTTGATCTGGTGATACCCAGAGAAGGCATCCAGGAAGCATAATAGGTCGCATTCCGCAGTGGAATCAATGATCTGGTCGATGCGGGGGAGCGGGAACGGATCTTGTGGGCACGCTTTGTTGAGGTTGGTGAAGTCGACACACATGCGTTCCTTCCCTCCCTTCTTCGGCACAACGACAGGGTTGGCCAACCAGTCTGGGTATCGGACCTCACGAATGACCCCAGCAGCCTCTAATTTGCGGGTCTCTTGGACGATGAAGGCCTGCTTTTCTGTGGACTGCCGCCTGGTCTTCTGCTTCACAGGGCGCACGTTGGGGCACACGTTGAGGTGATGCTCGATTACGCTCCTGGGGATCCCTGCCAACTGGTCCGGCTCCCAAGCGAATACCTTCTTGTTTGCACGCAGGAACACGACCAGGGCCTCCTCCTGCTCGGGTTTGAGGTGGGCACCTATGGTGAAAGTGGCATTGGTGGACCCGTCCTCATCGATGGGTACCTGCTTGGTTTCTACCTTGTCTTGGGTGAACAACTGCTTCTTCTTGGCGGGCGCAGCCCCCTTGGGCTCGGGGGCCCCCAAGTCAGCAGGATGTGCCAACGCTGCTGTCCTGAAGACGAGCTTGAGCACCGCAGAGCGTCACCGGTATCCCCGTGCACGGTGAGGACACCGCTGCTCCCGGGCATCTTCATGAGGTTGTACGCCAAGTGCGTTGCGACCATGAACTGGGCCAGCGCTGGGTAGCCGAGGATGGCGTTGTAGGGGAGGCCGATGGGGGCGATGTCGAAGTCGACCAGCTCCATGCGGAAGTTGTCGTAGGTGCCGAAGGTCACTGGGAGCCGGATCTGCCCCAAGGAGCTGGACGACCTGCCCCCAACGCCTGAGAAGGGCCGGCTGGGCTGCAACCGTTCCAGGGGTATGCAGAGGATGTTGAAGGCCTCGACTGAGAGCACGCTGAGGCCCGCCCCACCATTGATGAGAGTTCTGGTGACGGCCACCTGGCAGATGGTGGGGGTGCATAGCATGGGGAGCGCGCCCGAGCAGGCCGAGTTGGAGGGGTGGTCCTTCGGGCTGAAGCTCAGGCCTGTCTCGGGCGCCGCCCGATCCAGGGGATCCCCCTGCCACGTGGAAGCGGCGCTGACCCGGCGGATGAACGGCTTGACGTGGTAACTTGTAGGCGGCGCCTGTGAGCCGCCCAAGAGGGCCGCGACGACTGGGGGTGTTGGTGCAGCGCGATAGGCGGGGAAGAGGTTGCGGGGTTCCATGGGCGCGCGGAGCACGCGGGACAAAGAACCAGCTGGGGTGAGCGAGTGAGTTGCGGTGCGGCCGTCTTGCCGCACGGACAGATGCCGGGACGATGCTTGCCGCTCGTCTCCCGCCGGGCCGGTGGCAGCATTGACAGCAGGTGACGGGGAATGGCGGGGACGCCCGCCGACAGGGGCCGTCTGGGCGACGCGGGAAGCAAAGGCGGCCCGGCGTTCTGTGCGGGCCCGACGAGCGTCAGACATGGGCGTGATGGTCGGAGGAGAATGGAGCGGTGGAAGACGAATTCCGGCGCACCCCTACCTGGCGCGCCAGATGTTGGATTTCGGGTTCCGGCAGACCCTTGAGGTTCGAACACTAGGGTGCGCGCGGAGATTTCGCCTCCTACCTACCTGCACCCCTCCGCCACGCTAGGATCAAAGCTATGAAAATAACAACACAAGGGACACAGGGTTTATACTGGTTCAAGCCACCATTGTGGTGTAATACCCTACTCCAGTGTGTGGTGTGTGGATTGCCTCTTGGGCTGATGATGACGAACAATACAATGAAGAACAGCCTCGCGAGGGTCTGTTCTTGGCTGGGGCGATGAACTGATGGGAGGAGTTCAAGCCACCTTTCTCTCTCTCTCTGCTCTCTCTCTACGAGCCCTTCTTCCTACCACCCACCCCTTTGCTCAGTGGGTGGCTGGTCCTATTTATAGAGGCCCTGGTCCTCTTCCCAAATATCGAGCGGGAAGGGAGCCAACAATGGCGGGCTAATTTGAAAGGGGACAGCAAGTATCAGCTATCCTGACAAAAGTAGTCTTCGCCTGCGCAAGGCTCTGGTGATGACGCCGTCTTGGGCTCCACGGTGACCTCCTTCTCGTAGTCCTCCTGGTCTTGGTCTCGTTGCACCAAAATGGCAACCTTTGCCTGATGCCTCGGTACTCCGCGGCTACACTTGCCCCCCTTTGCACCAAAGAGGAAAGGAGGACGCTGCGCGGGCTGGCACCCGCCTGGCGCCCTGAGTCGTCATGGCTTGCGTCACGGGCACCTCGCGAGGTACCCCGCCTTGATCTCTCCGCCTCCTCGTGTGCCAGCCTGACGAGGCCGTGCCTGAGGAAGCTCCATGTCGTCCGCCCCACGAGGCTTGGCCCCTCGCGAGGGTCTTGAGTTTGCGTTGGTGAAGATGGGCCGTGCTGGGCCCCCCTTTGAGCCGCGCCGCAGGCCGCAGGTAGGCAAGTCTGGGGACCCCCGTTCCCAGAACGCCGACATAGTTTGTATTTATTCTGCCCTCATTAGGTAAATTAATTTAATCGCATGCACTAGTTCGAATTGATCATCAATGCTTCATCTAGACTAATGAAAGAAGGGTGTGTGCTTACACGACAATATATTTGCTTCACTATATTTTTATGCTTGTTCGAGGTGCCAACCCCAAAAGAACAAATATTTTTCTTGATGGGGTTGGCAGCTCCATAATTAATCCTTACTTATGAAGCCTATTATTCCAAACAAGTTGGAGTAGGCTAGATATGAAACCCTTTCACGAGGACTTCCCAGGAGGTCATCCATCCTAGTACTACTCTCGCCCAAATGGGTTTCATACCCCAAAGACTGGCTAGTTTTTAATTAGTCATGCAACTTGGGAAGATCAAGAACACACAAAAAGTAATGAACAGAGGCTCGGAGCAGTGATGTAATAGCTAGCATCAGAAAATGTAGGGTAAAACAAACAAAAAGCAGCGGAACCACATGCTAGTTTGCTGATGTGTAATTAAGCACATAGAACATGAAGCAGTCTGATGGAACATCCAGGTGGCATCAGAACAACACCATTATCATAAATATAGCATATGCAAGAAGTAAAATAGTAGGCAGTGATATCTAGGAAGTACAGTAATACTTAGGACAAAACTAAAGCATATTAACTATATGTGCACTGGTATGTAATTTAGCACATGTAACATGTTCACTGCCAGAAGTATGGCCCTATAGGTGCAAGCAGAATAACGCGTCTCATGAAAAATTGAATGATGCCCTGAAGAAATTCAAAGGTGTGGTGCTTATGCTAAGAAAGTGAGCGTAGGCGTCGACTGTTGGATAATAGTACTTGATTCTCGGTGGCGTATGGGTATCGTTGTCATACTTGATAGCTAAGGATCGTCGATGGTGCTCGTGTTGCGGTTGAGTTTGGGAAGGCTGTCACCATCGCTGAAGCAGCTCCGGTGCTTCGGTTGCGGCACCTGTCGACGTACAAGAAAGCTCATCTATGGTAAGTGAACAGTTCCACGATGAAGAAGAGAAAAATCGAAGGAGTACAAATCATAATAACCTGACGAGGCTACAGCGTCAGTAAAGCAGGGCTGATGGAGTTGAATATGGCGTCCGTGGAGCGGGTCCGGTGCAGTGGATGAAGGCTTCGGCGGGCGCGGTGTACAGTGCTTTCGGTGAGGTGGATTTGTTGCGGCGGACGAGGGCTTGTATGAAGGGCCAGCGATGGGGCGGATGAGGGAGTCAGTGAAGGGCCTACACTATGGTGGACGAGGGCGCCGATTAAGCAGATCCGATGCGGTGGACCATGATGTCAGTCAAGGAGATCTGGAGCGGTGGACAAGCCAGTCGGTGAAGCGACTCCGATGAAATGGTGAGTTGGCAGTTGGGGGTTCCAAGGTGCGGAAGGTAGATCCAACGGGGTGTGAGGTCCATCGCTGTGGCGGAGGACTAGATTCCACGGCTTGCCGTGGTTGGGGGCGGGGGGTGGTTGGGGAGGGGCTCTGGGGAAGAATGTTGGGGGCAAAGTGGGGAAAACAATGAAGTTAACAAAGCAGCCCTTTTCCGTTCATGTGGCAGGGGTAAAACAGGAATATCGTGATGTATACTACACAACCTTCTTCTTGTAGACGTTGTTGGGCCTCCAAGTGCAGAGGTTTGTAGGACAGTAGCAAATTTCCCTCAAGTGGATGACCTAAGGTTTATCAATCCGTAGGAGACGTAGGATGAAGATGGTCTCTCTTAAGCAACCCTGCAACCAAATAACAAAGAGTCTCTTGTGTCCCCAACACACCCAATACAATGGTAAATTTTATAGGTGCACTAGTTCGGCGAAGAGATGGTGAAACAAGTGGTATATGGATAGTAGATAAAGATATTTGTAATCTGAAATAATAAAAACAGCAAGGTAGCAAGTGATAAAAGTGAGCGTAAATGGTATTGCAATGCTAGGAAACAAGGCCTAGGGTTCATACTTTTGCTAGTGCAAGTCCTCTCAACAATACTAACATAATTGGATCACATAACTATTCCTCAACATGCAACAAAGAGTCACTCCAAAGTCACTAATAGCGGAGAACGAACGAAGAGATTATGATAGGGTACGAAACCACCTCAAAGTTATTCTTTCCAATCAATCCGTTGGGCTATTCCTATAAGTGTCACAAACAGCCCTAGAGTTCGTACTAGAATAACACCTTAAGACACAAATCAACCAAAACCCTAATGTCACCTAGATACTCCATTGTCACCTCAATTATCCGTGGGCATGATTATACGATATGCATCACACAATCTCAATTCATCTATTCAACCAACACATAGAGCCTCAAAGAATGCCCCAAAGTTTCTACCGGAGAATCACGACGAAAACGTGTGCCAACCCCTATGCATAGGTTCATGGGCGGAACCCGCAGGTTGGTCACCAAGACATACATCAAGTGGCACGTGGTATCCCATTGTCACCACAGATATCCACGGCAAGACATACATCAAGTGTTCTCAAATCTTTAAAGACTCAATCCGCTAAGATTACTTCAAAGGGGAAACTCAATTCATTACAAGAGAGAAGAGGGGAGGAGAAACATAAGATCCAACTATAATAGCAAAGCTCGCGATACATCAAGATCGTGCCAAATCAAGAACACGAGAGAGAGATCAAACACATAGCTACTGGTACATAACCTCAGCCCCGAGGGAGAACTACTCCCTCATCGTCATGGAGAGCAGCGGGATGATGAAGATGGCCACCGAAGAGGGATTGCCCCCTCTGGCAGGGTGCCGGAACGGGTCTAGATTGGTTTTCGGTGGCTACGGAGGCTTCTGGCGGCGGAACTCCCGATCTAATCTCCGTTCTGGAAGTTTTAGGGTACGACGATATATATGGGTGCAGGAAGTACGTTGGAGGAGCCACGGGGGCCCCACGAGGCAGGAGGGTGCGCCCCCCACCCTCGTGGGCAGCTCCATATCTTCTGACGTGGGGTCCAAGTCCATCAGGTGTGTTTCCTTCCAAAAATAACTTCTCCAGTTGATTTCGTTCCATTTTGACTCCGTCTGATAGTCCTTTTCTTCAAAACACTGAAATAGGCATAAGACAACAAATCTGGGCTGGGCCTCCGGTTAATAGGTTAGTCCCAAAAGTAATATAAAGAGTGGAAAATAAAGCCCAATATTGCCCAAAACAGTACATAATATAGCATGGAGCAATCAAAAATTATAGATACGTTGGAGACGTATCAAGCATCCCCAAGCTTAATTCCTGCTCGTCCTCGAGTAGGTAAATGATAAAAAAGATAATTTTTGATGTGAAATGCTAGTTGGCATAATTTTAATGTAATTATACTTAATTGTGGTACGGATATTCAGATCCATAAGATTCAAGACAAAAGTTTATATTGACATAAAAATAATAATACTTCAAGCATACTAACAAAGCAATCATGTCTTCTCAAAATAACATGGCCAAAGAAAGTTATCCCTACAAAATCATATAGTCTGGCTATGCTCCATCTTCACCACACAACATATTTAAATCATGCACAACCCCGATGACAAGCAAAGTGTAAGTGCATCTAGTGCCACCCCTAGTTGGTTTTGGAGTATTGACGACAAACCTAGTTGAGGGACTAATGTGTTCGTGAGAATTGCAGGATAACACAGGTAGAAGTCCCTCATTGATTCGGTTTTACTACCAGAGATGACCCCCAAAAATGTATGAAGACATTGAAGTCAAAGGTGGTATATGAAGACATTCACTTTGAAGAGTATGACAAAAGAATACATGTTATGAAGCCTATGGAGCTCGAAGACTTAGATCTTTCGTAGTCCTTTTTCTTTTGTGTTGAGTCATAGGAACCACCGTACTGTTAAGTGGGGTCCAGGAGAACCAGTCAGAATGACTGAAGTGATGCCTAAACCAAAAACCTATGTCTTCGAGTGAAGAAAATGAGAGCGAATCTTGTCCAGAGCCGGACAAGTCAGCTTTGCTTGTAGCCCAAGTAAAGTTGCCATGAGAGTTTGAAATCTGACCGTTGAGACACGTGTCAGTTCCTTAGTGACCCAGGGTCATTTCGGACAAATCAGGTCAGGTTGCCAAGTGGCTATAAATAGCCCACCCCCTACAACCACAAACGGTTGGCTGCTCAAATTTTAGTGCACGGCTTTTGTCGTTTGAGAGCAACCCACCTCGAAGCCTTTGAGAGAAAATTCCTAGCGAGGAGAAAAGCCCTAACCACCCAGAGCCAGAGAACATTGGGCATCACTTAAGTCTTCTTGTCTGTGTGATCTGAAGACTTATTACACTTGGGGACTGTGAATCCTCCAGATGGTTAGGCGTCACGTTCAGAGCATCCAAGAGACATTGTGGATTGCCAGTGAACGAAGTCTGTGAAGGTTTGGGAGTCTACCTTGAAGACTTACCAGAGTGATTGGGCGAGGACTATGTGACCTTAGCTCAAGGAGAATACGGTGAGGACTTGGTGTCCTGAGCTGCGTGTTCAGGACTGGGTGTCCGGGACTGTGTGTCCTAAGGTTTAAATACCTAGCCGCTCCGACCAGACGTACAATTGTCACAGCAACTGGAACTGGTCCAACACATCATTGTCTTCAACGAGTCACCGGTTTCATCTTCACTTCCTTTTTCTTACGGTTACTCATTGTGAAGCCATTGCATGCTTCCTCTATCTTTTGTCTTCACAACATGAATGTATGATATGTTTGGCTTCATAACTTCTTCCTACCTGATCCTTATTACACTGCAGTTGTTTGTCATTGTGCTTTCACTCTATTGAATACTTGACCATGGCTGGCCTAGTGTAATCTAACTTCTGCTGCATAGTGATAGGCATAATCTCCGCTGTTTGTCTTCATAACTTCCACGTTTTGAAGACTTTCATAAAATTCGCCTATTCACCCCCCTCTAGTCGATATAACACACTTTCAATTGGTATCAGAGCAAGGTGCTCCCTTGTTCTGTGTGATTCGGTTTAACCACCTGGAGTTTTAGCTATGTCGACTGCAGGGATAATCAAAGTCTCCGCTGTGTGCCCTGTCTTCGATGGAACTGAATATCCCTACTGGAAGAATAAGATGCGCATGCATCTTGAAGCCATTGACGTCGACCTATGGTATGTCGTCGAGAACGGTGTTCCCAAGGCTGGAGAAGGTGTCACTGCTGCTGATGTCAAGAAGTTCACTCAACTGGACTCTACTGCCATAAATATCATCTGTGGTCATCTGACAAAAGGACAGTATGGCCGTGTGAGTGCCTTGAAGACATCCAAGCTAGTCTGGGACTGGCTCTCCAAGGTCAATGAAGGCATATCAACCCAGAGAGATCAAAGAATCAGTGTTCTTCGCAACCTCTTCAACCGCTTCAAGCGAAATGACAATGAGAATGTCCAGCACACATTTGACCGGCTCACTGACATCACAAATGAGCTTCAAGCCCTCGGCGCCACTGAGATCACCAAACATGAAATCGTCAAGACGCTGCTGAGATCACTTGATAGTTCGTTTGACATCCTAGCCCTGATGATTCAAGAACGTCCTGATTTCAAGACACTCGATCCATCTGACATACTTGAGAGGCTCAACACACATGAGTTTCAGCTTTCTGAGAAAAGAGATATCTACGGTCCAAACTATGGGCGAACTCGTGCCTTGAAGGCAAAAGCTGTTTCCTCATCTGAAGATGAATCTGACAGCAGTTCTGATGATCCTGAAGACATTGGAAGGGAACTTGCAATGCTAGTGAAGAAGTTCCAAAAATTCACCAAGAAGAAAGGCTTCAGAAAATCTTCACGATCAAGCTCAAGGAATGATGAAGCTTCTGCTCATGACTACAAGAATAAAACATGTCACAAGTGCAAGAAAACTGGACACTTCATCTCTGAGTGTCCACAGTGGGACAATGAGAACAGAAGGAAGAAGAAGAGCAAGGAATATGATTCTGATGACAAGAAGAAGAAGAAATACTCAAAGTCTTCTTCCAAGTCTTCCTCAAAGTCTTCATCACACAAGAAGAGCTCATCTGGCAAGGCACGTGCGTTTGTTGGCAAGGAGATGGATTCAGAGGAGGAGTCCGCTTCTGAGGAGGCAGAGGTGGAGTCTGAGGAGGAGTCTGATTCTGGCATTGCGAGTCTGGCTACAGCATACGTCACCAAGTCCATCTTCAACATTGAAGACAATAACTTCATCACCGACACCGATGCAAATGACAAGAACGACTCCACTCCTACCTACTGCTTCATGGCACGCGGTGCCAAGGTAAACACATGCACTACTCGCTATCAAACATCTAGTGACGATGACTCTGACTGTGATTCAAAACCCAGCTACAAAACACTTACTAAAATTGCAACTGAACAACAGAAAGCTATGGAATATATTCAAAAACTGTTAGACAGAAGCGATGATCTGTTGGGTGCTGAAATGACTCGATCTGAATCCTTAATTGAAGACATAAAAAATCTTCACGTTAAGTATCAGGAACTTGAAGATCGTCTTGATACTCTCTCAACAACTCATGAAAAGCTTTCCTATGATTATCTTCAAAGGAAGCAAGAACTTGAGAAATTGAGAGCGGCTCATGAAGATCTTCAAAAGGAAAACGAGTCACTTCGCACTGAACAGATCAGTTCCGCTCAGGAAGGATTTGAACCACCATGTCTTAAAATGCATTGAGCGTGATAATGCTACTTCTGTTGCTGAATGTTCCACTGCTACTGCTGTTGCAATATCTTCAACTGTTGATATGGTAACTAACCCCTCTGCTGAGGATACCACTGCTATTGCTGATGAGAATGCTAGGTTGAAGACATTGCTTGAAACAGGGATGTACAAAAGTCTTAAAGGACATCAGACATTATGTGATGTCCTCAAGAAGCAGATTCTGAACCGAAACCCTAGGAAAGAGGGTGTTGGGTTCGTAAGGAAAATGAATGCAGATGGCTCTTACTGGAAACCTGAGCAGTACCGCAAAACCACATGGGTTGCTGCAAAGGAACTTTCAGCAGATCCATCCAATTTATGTGGCTTCACTTGTGCTAACCCCATTATCATTGATGAATCCTTTGATGCAAACTATAAACTATTTAAGAATCAGAATGGTGAAGTGTTTGCCAGGTACATTGGTACTAACTGCAGGAATGGACCACCTATGAAGAAGATCCGGGTTCCGAAAAAGTGTCTGGAGAATCTTCCTGTGAATGTCTTCATGATACCTCACTTGAAGAAGAAAAACCTCAGACCAAAGGCCTCATACGTTCCAAAGGCTTCATACAAACAGAGGACTCACCTGAGTCACACTAACGCAAATGTTTTGCAGGGAAACCATACTCAGGCATATGAATATGAGAGCGGTTCATCGAACCGTCATGTTCATATCACCAAAAATTATTCTGCTTATTCCTATGAGTATTATTGTCCACCTGCAAGACTGTTTGCTAAGGCTTCAAAGCCAAAATTCTCAGATGCTGCACTTAGACTTATTGCTTCTAAGCCACCCTTGAAGATGTGGGTGGTTAAGAAAGCTTAACTCTCTTTTGCAGGGAAAGGTCTCCAGCAGAAAAACAAAATCTTCTGACGCTATTGCTGGGGACCTTAAAAATCTTGTAGGGCACAAGATAAAATGCCCGAATGGCATCATTATGTACTTTGTTACTGAATCGTATGCTACTCTCCCTATTAGTCCTAATCTGGATCTAAGTTTTCATAACCCACTGGTTCGTCAAATGTTTTTGCTTCACAATTCTCTTCGTGAAGCCTATCCCCCTAACTGCTCTGTAGGGTACGACACCAGCGACTTCAAAGTCTTCAGAATGGATTATTGACAGTGGGTGTACAAATCACATGACTGGCAAAAGAAGCCTTCTTACGGACTCAACCTTACGTCCATCCGACAAGAGCCACATCACATTTGCTGACACTGGTAAAAGTAAGGTATTGGGTCTAGGTAGAGTTGCAATCTCAAAGGATCAACACATGGATAAAGTCATGCTTGTTGAATCCCTTGGCTTCAGCTTAATGTCTGTCTCAATGCTTTGCAATTTGAACATGATCGTAATGTTTGGAAAATATCATTGCCTAGTACTAATGGAATCTGACAAGTCTCTAGTGATTGAAGGGTATCGGAAAGATGATTTGTATGTGGTAGATTTCTCAGCAGGGTCACAACTTGCAGTATGTCTTCTTGCAAAAGCTTCAGAATGCTGGCTTTGGCATCGAAGGCTTGGGCATGCTGGCATGAGGAACCTCCACACCCTTGCAAAGAAGAAGCATGTCATAGGCATCGAGGGCGTCAAGTTCAAGAAAGATCACTTATGCGGTGCCTGTGAAGCAGGGAAGATGACAAGGGCAAAACATCCTTCGAAGACAATCATGACTACAACACAACCCTTCGAACTGCTCCACATGGATCTTTTTGGTCCCACTCACTACTCAACTTTTACTACTACTGCTTGCCTCCATGGCTTTGTCATTGTTGATGATTACTCTAGATATACTTGGGTGCACATAATCCTTTACAAGACTGAAGTGTAGGATGTCTTCAGACGATTCGCCAGTCGAGCTATGAACAATTTTGGCGCCAAGATAAAGCACATCAGAAGTGACAATGGCACTGAACTCAAGAACACTGGACTTGATACATATCTTGATACCTTGGGCATCACACATGAATTCTCAGCTCCGTACACGCCACAGCAGAATGGCATCGTCGAACGCAAGAACAGAACACTGATTGAGATGGCCAGAACAATGCTAGATGAATACAAGACTCCAAGAAAATTCTGGACTGAAGCTTCTGAACAAGACATCTTATGAACTCCTAACTGGCAAGAAGCCAAATGTCAGTTACTTCAGAGTATTTGGCGCAAGATGCTGGATCAAGGACCCACACCACACCTCAAAGTTTGCACCAAAAGCACATGAGGGCTTTATGCTTGGATATGGAAAGGATTCGCACTCCTACAGAGCCTTCAATCTCTTTCATTACAAAGTGGTTGAAACAGTGGATGTGAGGTTCGATGAGACAAATGGTTCACAAAGAGAGCAACTGCCAAATGTGCTAGATGAGATTCCAGCTAGTGAATCAATCAAGCTTATGGGAACTGGAGAGATTATGCCTTCTGAAGCTCATCCTGAAGAAGAACTTATCATCTCAGCACCTGATCAACATGAAGATAATGCTCAGCCTCAAGACATTTCTCCCAACAACAACACAGATCAGCAAGAGCAAAGTCTTCGCCCTGTACATCCTCGTGTTGCCAATGAAGAGCAGATTGACAGAATAACTGACAGCATCAATGCACCTGGTCCACTCACTCGTTCAAGGGCAACTCAGCTAACAAATTTCTGTGGGCACTTCGCATTCGTATCAATATCAGAACCCAAGAAAGTTGAAGAAGCCTTCATGGAACCTGAATGGATTCAAGCTATGCAAGAAGAGCTTCAACAGTTTGAGCTGAATAATGTATGGGAACTGGTTAAGCGTCCTGATCCACGGAAGCATAACATAATAGGCACCAAATGGATATACCGCAACAAGCAAGATGAGCATGGTCAAGTTGTCAGAAACAAAGCTCGTCTCGTTGCTCAAGGATATACTCAAGTGGAGGGCCTTGACTTCGATGAAACATTTGCTCCTATGGCAAGGCTTGAAGCCATACGCATACTGCTGGCCTATGCAAATCATCATAACATACTTCTATATCAAATGGATGTGAAAAGTGCCTTTCTCAATGGCAAGATTGAAGAAGAAGTGTATGTTGCACAACCGCCTGGCTTTGAAAATCCAAAACATCCTAACATGGTATACAAGCTAAACAAGGCACTGTATGGCCTCAAACAAGCCCCTAGGGCCTGGTATGACACACTCAAATACTTCCTGAAGAGCAAAGGCTTCATACCTGGTTCCCTGGATCCCACTCTTTTCACGAAGACATATGATGGTGAACTGTTTGTGTGCCAAATATATGTGGATGACATTATCTTCGGCTGCACCAATCAGAAGTACAGTGAAGAGTTTGGATATATGATGCAAGAGCAATATCAGATGTCCATGATGGGGGAGCTGAAGTTCTTCCTTGGTCTTCAAATACGACAACAACGCAATGGCATCTTCATATCTCAAGAGAAGTATCTCAAAGATTGCCTGAAAAAGTTCGGTATGCAAGACTGCAAAGGCTTCACAACACCAATGCCAGCCAAACATCATCTAGGTCCTGACGACAATGGTAAAGAGTTCGATCAAAAGGTATACCGCTCGATGATTGGTTCTTTGCTTTATTTTTGTGCATCTAGGCCAGATATTATGCTTAGTGTTTGCATGTGTGCTCGATTTCAAGCGGCACCAAAGGAGTCGCATCACTTAGCTGTGAAGCGAATTCTTCGATATTTGGCTCACACCCCAACTCTAGGATTATGGTATCCAAAGGGCTCAGAGTTTGATTTGGTTGGATTTTGGATGCTGATTATGCTGGTGACAAAGTTGATCGCAAGTCTACATCAGGCACATGTCACTTTCTGGGACGATCACTTGTATGTTGGTCTTCAAAGAAGCAGAACTGTGTATCTCTCTCCACTGCTGAATCTGAATACATTGCTGCTGGATCTTGCTGCGCTCAGCTTCTGTGGATGAAGCAAACACTCAAGGACTATGGCATTCATCTGAAGCAAGTGCCACTTTACTGCGACAACGAAAGCGCCATCAAGATTGCCAACAACCCAGTTCAGCACTCGAAGACAAAGCACATTGAAATTCGTCATCACTTTCTCAGAGATCATGTTGTGAAGGAAGACATTGATATCATACACGTCAACACTGAAGAGCAATTGGCAGATATCTTCACCAAGCCCTTAGATGAGAAGAGATTTTGCAAGTTACGGTGTGAGCTAAATATCCTGGAATCCTCAAATGTCCTGTGATCAGGCACACATCCTAACACTTATGCATATGATGACTTAGATGTGCAACACACAAAGTAAAGTATATCTTCAATCAATGAAGACATACATTCTAAGTGTGAATACATTAATGTGGAATTTGACTTCGGAGCGCCACGATAATTGTGCACCGTGTCTGGGTCTAATACTTCCTATACGGTGGGTAACGCCACCACCAAACGTTCCATTTTGAAGTGTTTCACTCATGGCGTTACCTTGCAATATCTTCACAATTGGTTTGGCCTCGAACTCAACATGTCTTCATGATTATCTTCACTACGTTGACTATATAGATATATACATACTAGTGTTCTGTCCTCTACAGCATTCACTTATAGCTATGTCTTCTTGGTTGAGTCTTTTGAACTAAGTGAATGTGATCAGACCCTAATCTCTCTATGCTTTCTATCTCAAATTCTATCTCTCCAAGTCATATGCATTCTATTGAAACTGTTGAATGTCTTCACTGCGTCCTAGTCAGCAGAAGATAAATAGACAACCATAAAGTCCGTTTTCAATGCTCATTCCTCCACATAAAATCCGGAGAAGCAGGAACGACCGCCCGACAATCCAGGCGTGCGTGGGACGTGGAACAAACCCAAAACTTCCGCAAACTGGCCACGCGTTCCTCAGATGCGAATCGCCAGGGGCACCTGTGTAATAGCACAGTGCCACCCCTGAGCCTATAAATTCACACTTACCGCGGTCATTATCTCCTTCCACCCTCGCACGAACCCTAGCGCCACCGCTAGCACTCGACGACGCCGGCGACGAAGCGCTTCACTGCCGCAACTTCTCCGACGCCATCTTCACGCTGATCGCGGACATCGTCCTCTCCGCCGTCGCTGTAGGTGTCTTCCGTCGCCAAGTTAGGGCACGGAGGACTGAACTGCTCGGCATCATCTCACACTCCGTCTAGCAGTTCCAAGTGTGGTAAATAAAACTTCTTTTTGCAGCCCCTTTTGATCTTATGGTTCTATCACTTTCTACCATAAGAAGTTTCTCTTCACACAAGTTAGATCTCTCAATCTGCATGCCTAGTATATTCACTTGTGCTTCATAAAGTAGTTAGATTCCTCACTTGTACTGATCTGTGGGTTCGTACAAATCTGGAACCAACTTCTTATCTATGAGTGAATGTCTTCGCACGCTGAGGTCAATGTCTTCTAAACTGATTAATCTTCAAAACCTTCTGAGAATGCATATGACCTCTTCTCCTTCCCTCGCACCTTAATGCTGTCACAGGTACATGTCCGTGGGAGAGTCCTTTGGTTCTCATAGTCTGCATTCATTTGCAGAATTCCTACAGCATCACATAAACTCTCCTGAAGCCAGTTCCTGTTGGTCCAGCCAAAGAAAGCCTTTGAAGCCTTTGAAAGTTTTGAAGCCTTTCAAGTTAGAGTTTATGGCTTCAGAAGCAGCAACAAGGAAGGGGGGCAGACAGAGACGTGAAGGAACTTCCAAAGATCTGCCTGAAGACCTGGCAGAAATGTATAAAACAGATCCAGAAGAGAGTTATGGGCAGCGCAAGACCCGAATCCAATGGATTCGACGCTATTGGGCAGAACAGGTTCAAATACCGCTTCGTCACTCAGGAGTATGCTGAGAAATGTGCCATCAAGAAGCCATGGGGGGACATCATTTACAAGAATCTCATACCCAGGACCAGAGATGAAGCCATTGCTCAAGGCTTCTACCCATGCATGGTCCGAGGACCACAGCCTGATGATGCGCATCTGTCGTCACTCCTCTGGTGTCGTGACGACAATCTGTTCAAGCGCAACTTCTAGTTTGCCCAACAATCAGCGAAGCTGAACAAGAAGAAGTTTTGGTTAGACTTCAACCCTGGCCCCTCCGCACCAAGGGCCGATGGCACACGCTACACAGAACCCAATGTCATCGGTCCATTTGCCAACCTTGAGGGCCTCATCAGCCACATCTTAGTCCAAGGGACTGCCGTGAATGACCCTCCAGCTGACTTTGAGTCTGATGAAGCTCCTGCTGTACCGAAGCCAAAGCAGTCAAGGAAGCCAAAAGCTTCAAAGCCGGCCCCTTCCTCAAAAGTCTCAAGGGCGAAGCCATTGGCAACTGCACCTCCTGAAGACAGTGTGCAGTCTGAAGACATATCCCGCGTCTCCAAGCCCTAGAAGGACAAGGTGCCTCAGCCACACACCGGCAAAGAGCTCACAGCTGCTGCCATTCTGCGCAGCGAAGCTATTGATCTATCAAGTGATGAAGATCTTGGAGATGACGCTCAAGAGCAGCTCATCAAAAGCAAAGAAGAAGCTGAGATCTTCAACAATTTGCCTCTCTTTGATGTCGAATCATTCATAACTTCATCGACGAATGGTTTGCCACACTGAACATAAGCTTCGATGATCTGCAGCTGCCTGTCGGCCTCAGCATCGCCTTCCAAGGCGCAATTGCTTCAGAACTTGCCATTGCCCAGCGCATTGTTGAACTGAAGCAGAAAATTGATCATGAAAAGGCTCAGTTCAAGAAGAATATGGCAATGCTCAGCGTGCAGGAAGTGAAGAGCTTCAAGACCATGCTGCATGAGCTCAAGGAAAATTTTCTGAAGAAGCGTGCAGAAGCTCAGGGCTCACGTGAGCGGATGAAGTCTCTAGCAGAAAGATGTGTACAAGCCTACAATGAGGCTGAAATGCGCAAGGCACTTGGGCGTCCAGGCATTGACCCCAAGATGGCCGTGAAGAAGAAGAAGAAGCCTGCTATGGCTAAACCAGAGGCACCTAGGCAAGAAGCAGTTCCAATTGTCTTCCCAACTACAACGACTGGCTCGAAGCCAAAGAGCCAGTCAACAGCTTCAGAGCTGAAGAAGACAAGAACTGCTAAGGCTGAAGCAAGGAAAAGGAAAAGCTCTGAAGCCTCTCCTACTGCCCCCAGGAAGAAGAAGCGCAAGATCAAGAAATCTCGGGCTGCTCCCACAGAGCCCTTGATAGTTGAACCTATCTCTATGGTTCACCCCAACGCAGAGCGACAGTTGACAGTTCATGAGCCTGCTTCCACAAAGGCTCCTGAAGCTGAAGATATACCAGCAGCTGACCCCATTGCTGCTGAAGACATTGGTCATCAGGACAATGTGCAAGATGATGCAGCCCTTCCTCAGTGTGAACAAAGCGAGCTCATCAGCATTGGTCGTCCTCTGACGCCAATTGCACAAGATGCGTCATGGGCGGATCGCCCTCAAGAGGAAGAAGACTTTGAGGCCCAGCCCGCTCCAACACCACAGGCGTCGTCTGCGTTCCGCAGGCTTCGCAAAGGTCCAAGGCCTCAAGTCTGTGCTGAAGACATTCCGGCTACATCAGCCGAAGAACATGAAGAAGTACCACAAGATCCTACTCCCCTGCTACACTCTGAAGCAGTTCTCCAAGAGAACGTGCCTAAGTCTGACCCTCCAGCTAGTCGAGTGGAGGCTGAAAATGTTGAGGCTGCCACAACAAACACTGAAGCCAATGTGGAGCCCTCCCCACCAAAAGCTTCAGCAGACAGCGAAGCTACTGATTAAGACACTTCTGTTCCTGAGTCTGCTGCAGGTCCTCAATTTGATTACCATGTTGAGCACAGGCCTCATGTCCAGAAGCCAGTCCCAAGGCTGCCAAGGTTCCCAGGTCCTGCATCAGCACCTGACTCATTTGACATCAACAGCTTCAAGGCAGACAATACATTTTTCAATAGCTCCAAGAACCCCTATTCAAGGGAAAGGATTGTATCAGATAGGTTTTGGAGCTATCCTCAGCGCAACTACTATTCATGCATCCTATACAACCAAGGTCGCATCTTCCCGCACAAGCGCCTTGATGTTGAAGCCATTGCTGGTCTGCCCTATCTAGAGGAAGCTTTGGATTGCTTGAAGCAAGTGGGTCTGCTGCAGTTTGTGACTGATGAGGAGCATTGGAATGAAGAGCTTCTGCTTCAGTTCTATGCCACCCTTCATATTAAAGGATACAACAGAGATCCGAAGACATGGGTCCTGGAGTGGATGACCGGCAATGTCCATCATGAAGCCAATGCATTCGATATCATTGAGCTCACCGGCCTGCCCACTCCTGGCAAATTCTTCGAGGAAGGCTGTCAACTACATGCTGAAGCTATTGAGAGCATATTCCAGCGGCCTGAACCAAATATGAGTCAAATGCTCTCAATGATGAAGCCATTGCCCCATGATGCACCCTATCCAACTAAGTTCTTCGTTGAAGACCTTGAGTACCTGCCCAGGACCATATATCACATCATCCGGCGGACTCTCTGGCCCATTAAGGGGCACTCTCCAAATGCCAAGGTTGAGGGTGCAATGAAGACTATGATATTCTGCATCCTTCATGGCAAATGCTTCAACGCATAGGATTTCTTCATATGCCAACTTGCAGCGTCAGGCTCAGATTTATTTGGTTTGAAGTTCTATGCTCCTTGGGTGATGAGGCTGATCAAACTGCACTCTGCGATCTTGTATCAGCCCTCAGCCCAAACCATCGGATCTTCTTGCCAGATGTGGATACCTCTGTTGAAGCTATATATCCAGAGCCTGCCAAGCAACCGTTGAGTCTTCAGAATGCAGAACACCAGAGCTTCACTCAGAATGATGAAGGTGTTGAAGCCATCTCCAGGGTGTATCCTTTGGCTGGCACTACACGTGCGCCACACCCTGCTTCAACTGAAGCAACTGATAGTGCAACTGCTTCAAGACCCAAGAAGCGCACTCGTGTTCTCACTGACTGAGAGCTTCTTGTGGCCCTTCATCAAAAACAAGATAGGCATCACGACTGGTTAAAGCGTCAAATGAAAAGCCTCTTGGTGGATGTTAATCGTCTTCGAAATCTTGCCTCCAAGAATGCCTTCGTCACTCATGAAACCTGTCGTCGTACCTGGAAAGGGCTCTCAATGATATGCACTGAAGCTGAACTTGAAGAGGATGGCTTCACAGAGCGATTCAAGTTTGACACCACACCTCCTAGAAGGGCTGTGATGCGCAACACACCATCACTTGAAGACTCTGAGTTTTCTTCATCTGCTGCCACAGTCACTGCAAGAATCATTGATGAAGAAGATGATGCTACATCACCACCACCTGCTTCAGCACCTCCAAGCTCCTCTGCACCGCCAAACACCTCCAACGACCATGCTGCTCCTGGGAACGAGTAGACACTCTATGTCTTCAAACCTTTTTGGTCCTTACTGACAAAAGGGGGAGAAGCATATGGGTTGATAGTCTTCAAGCGGGTCCATATGGGCGGGTGCTTTAAGTTTTGCTATATTTTGCTTCGTGTTTACAACTCTCATTTTTGCTTCATTTGGTTCTTTGAGTTGTAACACTAAAACTCGATGGTCGTCTGCTACTTGTTTGCCACCCTGTTTGCAAAGATAAATTCCGCATGTGCGACGATAAATTCCGCACTTATCTCATTCTGCAGACGTCCATTTTCCATTATGCATGTCATTATCTTCATATACTTTCACATGCATAGTGGATTGTCATTATAAGCTGAAATGGATCTCCTAAAGTACAACCTGCCATGTGCATTTGCATTCCAAAAGCAAATTAACTTATATGCACATCTTCAACGGGAGCCCTTGCAACTTATGAAGACAATTCCTCATCCTTTACAATTTCACAGACTATATTCCCCGTTGAAAACTTCAACTAGTTTGTCATCAATCACCAAAAAGGGGGAGATTGTAAGTGCACCTAGTGCCACCCCTAGTTGGTTTTGGAGTATTGACGACAAACCTAGTTGAGGGACTAATCTGTTCGTGAGAATTGCAGGATAACACAGGTAGAAGTCCCTCATTGATTCGGTTTTACTACCAGAGATGACCCCCAAAAATGTATGAAGACATTGAAGTCAAAGGTGGTATATGAAGACATTCACTTTGAAGACTATGACAAAAGAAGACATGTTATGAAGCCTATGGAGCTCGAAGACTTAGATCTTTCGTAGTTCTTTTTCTTTTGTGTTGAGTCATAGGAACCACCGTACTGTTAAGTGGGGTCCAGGAGAACCAGTCAGAATGACTGAAGTGATGCCTAAACCAAAAACCTATGTCTTCGAGTGAAGAAAATGAGAGTGAATCTTGTCCAGAGCCGGACAAGTCAGCTTTGCTTGTAGCCCAAGTAAAGTTGCCATGAGAGTTTGAAATCTGACCGTTGAGACACGTGTCAGTTCCTTAGTGACCCAGGGTCATTTCGAACAAATCAGGTCGGGTTGCCAAGTGGCTATAAATAGCCCACCCCCTACAACCACAAATGGTTGGCTGCTCAGATTTCAGTGCACGGCTTTTGTCGTTTGAGAGCAACCCACCTCGAAGCCTTTGAGAGAAAATTCCTAGCGAGGAGAAAAGCCCTAACCACCCAGAGCCAGAGAACATTGGGCATCACTTAAGTCTTCTTGTCTGTGTGATCTGAAGACTTATTACACTTGGGGACTGTGAATCCTCCAGACGGTTAGGCGTCGCGTTCAGAGCATCCAAGAGACATTATGGATTGCCAGTGAAAGAAGTCTGTGAAGGTTTGGGAGTCTACCTTGAAGACTTACCAGAGTGATTGGGCGAGGACTATGTGACCTTAGCTCAAGGAGAATATGGTGAGGACTTGGTGTCCTGAGCTGCGTGTTCAGGACTGGGTGTCCGGGACTATGTGTCCTAAGGTTTAAATACCTAGCCGCTCCAACCAGACGTACAGTTGTCACAGCAACTGGAACTGGTCCAACACATCATTGTCTTCAACGAGTCACCTGTTTCATCTTCACTTCCTTTTTCTTATGGTTACTCATTGTGAAGCCATTGCATGCTTGCTCTATCTTTTGTCTTCACAACATGAATGTATGATCTGTTTGGCTTCATAACTTCTTCCTACCTGATCCTTATTTAACTGCAGCTGTTTGTCATTGTGCTTTCACTCTATTGAATACTTGACCATGGCTGGCCTAGTGTAATCTAACTTCCGCTGCATAGTGATAGGCATAATCTTCGCTGTTTGTCTTCATAACTTCCACGTTTTGAATACTTTCATAAAAATCGCCTATTCACCCCCCCTCTAGTCGATATAACGCACTTTCACCAAGCAATTGTTTCATACTTTTGATGTTCTCAAACTTTTTGAATCTTCACGCAATACATGAGCGTGAGCCATGGATATAGCACTATAGGTGGAATAGGGTGGTGGTTGTGGAGAGGACAAAAAAGGGGAAAGATAGTCTCACATCAACTAGGCGTATCAACGGGCTATGGAGATGCCCATCAATAGATATCAATGTGAGTGAGTAGGGATTGCCATGCAACGGATGCACTAGAACTATAAATGTATGAAAGCTCAACAAAAGAAACTAGTGGGTGTGCATCCAACTCACTAGGGCATTTTGAGGAAGCCCATCATTGGAATATACAAGCCAAGTTCTATAATGAAAAATTCCCACTAGTATATGAAAGTGACAACATATGAGACTCTCTATATGAAGAACATGGTGCTACTTTGAAGCACAAGTGTGGAAAAAGGATAGTAGCATTGACCCTTTTTATTTTTTTATATTTTTTATTTGGCCTTTATTTTTTTATGGCCTTTCTTTTTTCGGCCTTTCTTTTTCTTTATCTGGGACAATTCTCTATTAATGATGATCATCACACTTCTATTTATTTACAACTCAGTGATTACAACTCGATACTAGAACAAAGTATGACTCTATATGAATGCCTCCGGCGGTGTACCGGGATATGAAATGAATCAAGAGTGTCATGTATAAAAGAATTATGAATGGTGGCTTTGCCACAAATACTATGTCAACTACATGGTCATGCTAAGCAATATGACAACGATGAATGTGTCATGATAAACTGGATGGTGGAAAGTTGCATGGCAATATATCTCGGAATGGCTATGGAAATGCCATAATAGGTAGGTATGGTGGCTGTTTTGAGGAAGGTATATGGTGGGTGTATGATACCGGCGAAAGGTGCGCGGTATTAGAGAGGCTAGCAAAGGTGAAAGGGTGAGAGTGCGTATAATACATGGACTCAACATTAGTCATAAAGAACACATATACTTATTGCAAAAATCTACAAGTTATCAAAGCAAAGTATTACGCGCATGCTCCTAGGGGGATAGATTGGTAGGAAAAGACCATCGCTCGTCCCCGACCGCCACTCATAAGGAGGACAATCAATAAATAAATCATGCTCCGACTTCATCACATAATGGTTCACCATACGTGCATGCTACGGGAATCACAAACTTCAACACAAGTATTTCTCAAATTCACAACTACTCAAATAGCATGACTCTAATATCACCATCTCCATATCTCAAAACAATTATCAAGTATCAAACTTCTCATAGTATTCAACACACTCATAAGAGAATTTTATTATTCTTGAATACCTAGCATATTAGGATTTTAAGAAAATTACCATGCTATTTAAGACTCTCAAAATAATATAAGTGATGCATAAGAGTTCATATATTTCTTTAAAATAAAACTACCACTATGCTCTAAAAGATATAAGTGAAGCACTAGAGCAAATGACAAACTACTCCGAAAGATATAAGTGAAGATCAATGAGTAGTCGAATAATTATGCAACCATGTGAAGACTCTCTAACATTTAATAATTTCAGATCTTGGTATTCTATTCAAACAGCAAGCAAAGCAAAATAAAATGAAATTCTAAGAATAGCAAACATCATGTGAAGAAGCAAAAACTTAGGATCAACCGAAACTAACCGATAGTTGTTCAAGAAGAAAGGTGGGATGCCAACCAGGGCATCCCCAAGCTTAGATGCTTGATACTTCTTGAAATATTATCTTGGGATGCCTTGGGCATCCCCAAGCTTGAGCTTTTGTGTCTCCTTAATTCCTCTCATATCATGGTCTCCCTAAATCTCAAAAAGCTTCATCCACACAAAACTCAACAAGGACTCGTGAGATAGGTTAGTATAAACCATTGCCAAAACCTTATCATACTCTACTGTAGCAAATCACTAAAATTATTATTCAACATTTCATACTAAATGCCTCTGCATATTTAATAGTCCTATCCTCAAATAGAATCATTAAAGAAGCAAACATATGCAAACAATGCAAACATAACAGCAATCTGCCTAAACAGGATAGTCTGTAAAGAATGCAGCAACATCCATACTTCCCTAGCTCCAAAAATTATTAAATAAAATTCCCACTGTAGTAAATTTATCAGATCTTAATATGCAAAAGGTTTCAACATTTTATCACATTCTGACCTTTCTAGGGAATTATTGCAACAGCGGTAGACTTTCTGTTTTCAAACAGCAACATGTATACTTGTAACATAAGCATAGTAAAGACTATTAATGACACTTTTATTGAAATAAAAGATGCAAAACATTGTTCTAAATAACAGATAGCAAATCCTAACAAAATATATTGACGCTCCAAGCAAAACACATATCATGTGGCGAATAAAAATATAGCTCCAAGTAAAGTTACCGATGAACGAAGACGAAAGAGGGGATGCCTTCCGGGGCATCCCCAAGCTTAGGCTCTTGGCTATCCTTGAATATTACCTTGGGGTGCCTTGGGCATCCCCAAGATTAGGCTCTTGCCACTCCTTATTCCATAGTCCATCGAATCCTTACCCAAAACATGAAAACTTCACAACACAAAACTTAACAGAAAACTCGTAAGCTCCGTTAGTATAAGAAAATAAATCACCACTTCAAGGTACTGTAATGAACTCATTCTTTATTTATATTGGTGTTAAACCTACTTTATTCCAAATTCTCTATGATTTATAAACTATTTTACTAGCCATAGATTCATCAAAATAAGTAAACAACACATGAAAAACAGAATCTGTCAAAAACAGAACAGTCTGTAGTAATCTGGATCAAACATTTACTTCTGGAACTCATACAATTCTCAAATAAATTGCTGGACCTGAGTAATTTATCTATTAATTATCTGCAAAAATAATTAACTAAATAGCACTCTCCAAATAAAAATGGCAGCAATTCTCGTGAGCGCTAAAGTTTTCTGTTTTTTACAACATGATCGACAAGACTTTCCCCAAGTCTTCCCAACGGTTCTACTTGGCACAAACACTAATTAAACACATAAAACCACATCTAAACAGAGGCTAGATGAATTATTTATTACTAAACAGGAACAAAAAGCAAGTAACTAAAATAAAATTGGGTTGCCTCCCAACAAGTGCTATCGTTTAACGCCCCTAGCTAGGCATGATGATTTCAACGATGCTCACATAAAAGATAAGAATTGAAACATAAAGAGAGCATCATGAAGAATATCACTAACACATTTAAGTCTAACCCACTTCCTATTCATAGGGATTTTGTGAGAAAATAATTTATGGTAACAATAATCAACTTGCATAGGAAGGTAAAACAAGCATAACTTCAAAATTTTAAGCACATAGAGAGGAAACTTGATATTATTGCAATTCCTACAAGCATATATTCCTCCCTCATAATAATTTTCAGTAGCATCATGAATGAATTCAAAAATATAACCAGCACCTAAAGCATTCTTTTCATGATCTACAAGCATAGAATTTTTATTACTCTCCTCATAAGCAAAATTCTTCTCATTCGGGATAGTGGGAGTAAACTCAACAAAGTAACTATCATGTGATTGAAAATTAAGATCAAGATGACAAGTTTCATTGTTATCATTATTCTTTAAATTATACGTGTCATCACAATAATCATCAGAGATAGGAGGCATGCTTTCATCATAATAAATTTTCTCATCAAAACTTGAGGGACAAAAAGTATCATCTTCATCAAACATAGCTTCCCCAAGCTTGTGGCTTTGCATATCATTATCATCGTGGATATTCAAGGAATTCATACTAACAACATTGCAATCATGCTCATCATTCACATATTTAGTGCCAAACATTTTATAGATTTCTTCTAGCACTTGAGCACAATTATCCTTTCCATCATACTCACGAAAGATATTAAAAAGGTGAAGCGTATGAGACAAACTTAATTCCATTTTTTTGTAATTTTCTTTTATAGACTAAACTAGTGATAAAACAAGAAACTAAAAGACTCGGTTGCAAGATCTAAAGATATACCTTCAAGTGCTAACCTCCCCGGCAACGGCGCCAGAAAGGAGCTTGATGTCTACTACACAACCTTCTTCTTGTAGACGTTGTTGGGCCTCCAAGTGCAGAGGTTTGTAGGACAGTAGCAAATTTCCCTCAAGTGGATGACCTAAGGTTTATCAATCCGTAGGAGGCGTAGGATGAAGATGGTCTCTCTCAAGCAACCCTGCAACCAAATAACAAAGAGTCTCTTGTGTCCCCAACACACCCAATACAACGGTAAATTGTATAGGTGCACTAGTTCGGCGAAGAGATGGTGAAACAAGTGGTATATGGATAGTAGATAAAGATATTTGTAATCTGAAATAATAAAAACATCAAGGTAGCAAGTGATAAAAGTGAGCGTAAACGGTATTGCAATGCTAGGAAACAAGGCCTAGGGTTCACACTTTCGCTAGTGCAAGTCGTCTCAACAATACTAACATAATTGGATCACATAACTATCCCTCAACATGCAACAAAGAGTCACTCCAAAGTCACTAATAGCAGAGAACGAACAAAGAGATTATGGTAGGGTACGAAACCACCTCAAAGTTAATCTTTCCAATCAATCCGTTGGGCTATTCCTATAAGTGTCACAAACAACCCTAGAGTTTGAACTAGAATAACACCTTAAGACACAAATCAACCAAAACCCTAATGTCACCTAGATACTCCATTGTCACCTCAAGTATCCGTGGGCATGATTATACGATATGCATCACACAATCTCAATTCATCTATTTAACCAACACAAAGGACCTCAAAGAGTGCCCCAAAGTTTCTACCAGAGAATCATGGCGAAAACGTGTGCCAACCCCTATGCATAGGTTCATGGGCGGAACCCGCAAGTTGGTCACCAAGACATACATCAAGTGGCACGTGGTATCCCATTGTCACCACAGATATCCACGGCAAGACATACATCAAGTGTTCTCAAATCTTTAAAGACACAATCCGATAAGATTACTTCAAAGGGGAAACTCAATTCATTACAAGAGAGAAGAGGGGGAGGAGAAACATAAGATCCAACTATAATAGCAAAGCTCGCGATACATCAAGATCGTGCCAAATCAAGAACACGAGAGAGAGATCAAACGCATAGCTACTGGTACATACCCTCAGCCCCGAGGGAGAACTACTCCCTCCTCGTCATGGAGAGCACCGGGATGATGAAGATGGCCACCGGAGAGGGATTGCCCCCTCCGGCAGGGTGCCAGAACAGGTCTAGATTGGTTTTCGGTGGCTATGGAGGCTTCTGGCGGCGGAACTCCCGATCTAATCTCCGTTCTGGAAGTTTTAGGGTACGACGATATATATGGGTGCAGGAAGTACGTCGGAGGAGCTATGGGGGCCCCACGAGGCAGGGGCGCGCCCTAGGGGGGGGGCACCCCCCACCCTTGTGAGCACCTCTCGTATCTCCTGACATGGAGTCCAAGTCTATCCGGTGGCTTTCGTTCCAAAAATAATTTCTACAGTTGATTTCGTTCCATTTCGACTCCGTTTGATATTCCTTTTCTTCGAAACACTGAAATAGGCATAAAACAACAAATCTGGGCTGGGCCTCCGGTTAATAGGTTAGTCCCAAAAGTAATATAAAAGTGGAAAATAAAGCCCAATATTGCCCAAAACTGTAGATAATATAGCATGGAGCAATCAAAAATTATAGATACGTTGGAGGCGTATCATATCGCAGGGCTAAACTTTCAGGCGCGAGATATTTCGATGTGAGCAGGAAGTTTGAAAGCTTTTGGCGCCTTAAATTATAAGTGTTCTGCTCTTGTACGGCTGACTATGATATCATGGTCGAGAATTTATTTGTTTTGCACCCAAAAAAAGTGCAAGTTTTGAAAATCAATGTCTCCAACTCGAAACTTAGATTGTCCATTCAATTAAAACATGGATCATTGAGCTAGTACAAGTAAATACCATCATATAGTCAATTCAAATGAAATTCCAAATGTGTTTATCCTAAATATGATGACAAAAGCAAAAAATGTGTATGTGTATGAATAAAGTGGATGATTACAAAGTTTGAACATGCCCGTATGTGTATATCTCTAGGTTTGATATATGAATTTGACATCATGAAATCCTGGCTTAAAAAATATACCTCCGTTTAAATGAATTACAAAAGCTAATGATGGAGTCGAATTCCAAAATTTCAATCTTAGGTTTGTAATTCTGGTACATCAAGGTATATCACGCATGTTCAAAAGTATCGTTATCTCATAGTCCAAACTTTGAAACAAATTGATCAACCATGAGTGCACACACTATTGACCATATATATCTCAATTACGCTAAAGTCCCTCAAATATAGACACCTAACTCATTATCTGAAGCCAACCCCCCACCCCCTCCGACGCCCCCCACACAAGTCGTTCTCTCCCCCAGACACGAACACACGAGCACATTAACACCCCCCTCTCTTCTAAAGTCTAGACCCCAATATAGATCTCTTATCACTTTGTCTCTCGGGCATGCACACATCTCTTCCCCCACTCTCCAGGTCTCCCGGCATCTCTCTTTCCCAAGCACACAGACTATGTAGAGTGTATCTTTTTCATACACACAAAACGTCGCCCCCAAACGTCTATCTCCCTAGTTATGTGGTTCTCGCACACTCACCTCACACACCACCCCCACTTCAAACAAGCACACTTTGTCTCCTTGTGCACCACTTTCCTCTTTCTATCTCTCCCACATGCGGACCCGCCCCAGCTCCTTCCCTGTATACATATATGCCGTGACTCTTTCCATAGCTCCCTAATGTATCATCATTCTCAATCTCGCACATTGTTCTCTACACCATCTATTCTTGATCTCTCATGAAGTCCCTATCACACACATGATGACTCGCTTCCCTTGTGTCTCCGACATAGGCCAATTTCAAACAACATCAACATTGTCTCCCTATCTATATGCCATTTACAAACACAAACGACCCCTCTCCCCCCCCTTTTCCTCTCTCTCTCTCTCTCTCTTTGTCGCTAGCTCTCTTTCTCTCTCTCTCTCGCTCTTACACCCCTCTCCCACACACACTCGATATCTCTTCGAAATAGTCTGTTCCCCGCCCGCACCCATGCTATCCCGCTACTACACATGCCTTATACTAGGTTTGCATAATTAGTGGTCTCTCTACTCCACATACACACAAACGCGCGCACAAACACACACAAATATGCACAATCACCCATCTAGCTATCTGGATCCTTCTTTTAAGACACACTAGATATGTATATACCCCCTCTCTAGCTCAGATGCACACCAAAATTCTCCATCTCTCTAACTCACACATCTCTCCCCATTTCCGCATGTGTATCTCACACAATCACTCTCTGATTATGTCTACGTGTCTCCATGTTACACAACAAAAGCCCCATGTACATGTCTCTCTCTATCCTCCACACACATAGACACAAAGAATCTATTATCATTGCCTCAGTCTCTAGACATATCACACACGCACTCTCTCTCTCTCTCTCTCTCTCGCAAACACGCTCAACAAGGGTTTCCCCATGAATAACTTACCATCTATTCATCAACAGTCGTGGCAGTACGGCGAACACGAGACGTGAAAAAGAATAAATCTACATGTGCGTAGACCACCTAGTATGACTACTTGGACTAGAGCAAGCCGAAAGCGTGCCGCCGTCACTCCCTCCTTATCGGTGACGGGAAAACCTTTGTTTTACATAGTCGAGAATTCATTGTGCTAAGGCCCCACATGCTGAGCCGTTGAATAGAATGTAGATCCTAGTTTATGAAAACAAGCTAGTATCGATAATACATTTGTATTTCCATACTTATATTTCTTATCTTATAAAAAAACCGAGTTCGTGATGATGGTATGCGTGCCATCTTGCAATAGACCGTCCGATTTATATCTGACGGATGGAAATTAAACTAAAAGATTCCCGCACCTCTCTCCACATTTGCAAACAAGACCTTTCCTCATTCATTGTTATCTCCAACAACCTCATTGTTGAGCAATTAAAAAAGGAAGCCTCTGGAACAAACTGGCCTTGTGGCCACTGCCGGCGTCGTCCATCCCCTTGCCTCCACTCAGTCCAACCACCAATCACCACCATGGCCCACTACTCTTCACCTTATCTCCTCTTTCACGAGATATCATTAGTTTTTACACATGGGATTACTCCTACATGGGTCAATCACAACAAGTGTTTTATAAAAATATGCATCTTGATGTTCCGTGCAATGCACGGACATCTTGCTAGTACTCCTACAGAAGACTAAGTTGGTGATGATGGTGTGTCTGCCATCCGTCATTTCTAACCATTAGATCTGCATCTAATGACTGTGAGGTAAGTTGTTGCCTTTTCTCACCAACATCCCACTTATCTACTAATTTGCAGAAAAACCCACAATTAGTGTCTTAAAACCAACCACACCCCTCCCTCACCTCACCAAAACAGCCCAAGGAATATATTCTGATTGAAATATACTATATCTCTAGTGATATCTACACTCTTATAAAAAATCGAGTTGGTGATGATAGTGTGCCCGCCATCCTGCAATATAGACCGTCCGATCTATATCTGACGGATAGAAAGCAAACTATGACAATTTTGCAAAAAGATACCCGCACCCCTCTCCACATTTGCAGATAAGTACTTCCCTCATTCATCTTCATCTCCCATGAGATAAACAGGTCGTATAAATGCATCTTGATGTTCCATGCAACACATGGGCCTCTTGCTAGTATGTATATCAAAATTAGAGTGTTTTGTATCAAGTTTGTGAATAAGTATTATTCTAATTATGATCCGTTGCAACGCACGTGAACATTGCTAGTATTTCCAACCATTCCAAAAAAATGCTAGTATTTCCATAGTTTCGAGTTTTCCATCAAGATATTAGTCACCCATGGTTGATATTTACTTTCAATCACGTACACATAGGCACTATGTAACTAGCCTTGCTTATTGGCTTCCAAAGCTTAACTTTCTCTCCTACTTACAATATGTAGAGTATTTAACAAAAAACTGCCACTTTCAACCAGCCCTAGGAAGAAACTATTGTACACAAAATAGCAAAAACATACCCAAAATTTTCTAATCCGTGCCAAAAACTACTACCTAGTGCCGATTAGGCTCGTTTAAACCCGTTTATGATAGGGTTGGCCCACACGTCGTGACGAGGCAGCTTAAACCAACACATTTTGTTTGACCGTTGACATGAGGGACCCACATCTGACCTTCTATCCTGTTATATTCCCCCTCAAATCATTGTTTTTCCTGAACATTACTTCAAACAGTACTGATGTGTGTTCGTCGGTGGCGCTGGTGATGAGGGAGTTGGCTGCCGCTCCGCCGGACGGGCCGGACGCCGTGCTGGCCTCTGCCCGTGTTGGAAGGCTGGCCCGAGCGTGACTCACGCGCGAGAAAGCTGCCGCGCGGGCCTTCGCTTGAGCCAGATGGCTGGCCTTAGCACGGCGCACGCGAGCAAGCCGCCGCGCCGCCGTGCCAATCTAGCTAGAAAACCTTGCAGACAAGCAACTGGACGGAGCTATCTTGGCTAGCTAGAGACCGCGAGCGCTGGACGGAGCTAGCATCCAGGCTGCCGCAAGATGGGCTCCGCACCGTCTGCGGTTTTGACCTCGCCTTTTGCCAGCGGCGGTAGCTGCGTCCCATGGCCGAGGATGACTAGGTGGACAGGCCGGAGGTAGGAGGTCACTCGGGGATTTTTGTCCAGACTGACATGTAGGTCCTAACTTGCTGGTCGAATAGAAGGCATTGACTTAAGGGGCGACATGGGTTGAAACGTGCCTATAACGGCACTTTGTAGAGTAGTCATTTCTTGGTAGGGCTGGTTGGTAAGGGCATGTACAATGGTTGATAAGGTAGTCTTATCTTAAGTCTGCCACGTATGCAAGTGGTAGTAGTTTCTTGGCATTATTAGTGGTTTCTTTGCATTATTTAGTGGTTTCTTGTAAGGAACAATGTACTACTAGTGGCAAAAGGCGATTCTAGGTTGCGTTGTACTCCAACGAGTACTACTAGTGGTCACAGGAGTGTATACCTCGTTTTGTGGGTTCTACCCTGGCTGAATGCACGGCGACCTTTTTTTTAAATAGTAACTTCGCTACGAGCCAATATTGTACACGGGTAGTTTGAGTTTTGAAGTCGTACGGACGTGTCACAGCACAATCTGGGTGCACTGGATAGCCCGGCCACATGAACGGGGTTTCCTTCCCATCATCTCGTGGCTTGCATGCTCGCCCTAGACGCACCTCGCTTGCAGCTTCCTCATCAGCTAGTAGCATATTTAAACTACCGCCTCCCAATTAAGCCCGAGGAGACAGAAAAGCCTGGTGCGGCATTGGGAACTATGCAATATGGCTCTGTACGTAAAGTGCTAGTACTCTGCTAGTACTCTGTAGCTTGTGGCATTGCACGCATGGACTTCACTCCATTATCGGCTCTATAAAAGAAATTCATCTTGATGTGATTTTTTTTAAACAGAGGCAAAAGCTTTGTCTCATCTCACTCATAAAGAAGGAACTACTAACAAAGTTCGACGAGATCCATTACACCTCCATAAATGGAAGTGAAAAGCCTAGTCTCGTTGTATCAAATAACTCAAATGTTCTGCCCCCACAGTAACCGTTGCTGATAAATAGGCTACTAGTGTGTGCGTGAGAGGAGCGGCTGAGTAGGCCAGCTACGCGCTTGAATAGAGCACCGAGAGTACCCACTACGCAGGTGTACTTTCCCTGCATTGATAGTACAGCGATGGTTCTAGAGAACAGTACTACCCTCCACTTCCAACTGTAGCTCCTTGTCCCTGAGATTAAGAGTTCAAAACTGGTGTACTATACTAGAAGCACAGTACATCGCACTACTAGTTGAGAAAGTAGTACTAGTACTGCTACATTAGGAGTATGTAGTAAATAATAGCCTCACCCCTTCACTAAGGAACGATCGAGGAGCTACAGTTGGAAGGGACGAGGCCCTGCGGTTACTACGCTCTTATCTCCTCCTCGCTAGTTCCCCTCCCACCCGAAGAGAAGGCAGTTCGTCACTGCTCCCATGGATTTTCCAGGCGGTTCTCCTCCTCCTCGGGGCTGGGAGACCTTGGACGACAATCCTCTGGGAGAAATCACATGCCGCTCCGACGTCCTCACCACCGCAATACTCGGTGCTTCCTGCACCAACTTTTTCAAGATGGTGCTTAAACATGCTTGGGAAAAGGCCATGCTTGTTGGTCTTCCATGCATCCTCGAGGAGAAGGTTCTTCTATGGGACAATCCTTCGAACAGTCCACCGCTCCCTGGCCATGGTTGCACGTTGACTCCGCTAGAGTTGACGATGTTGAGAGGTAGTCAGATTTTGTCCGATGAGCAGGTCAGTCATGGAGTTTGATCATGTAGTACTTAGTTATTCCATTTCCATCCCGTAATTTCTCCGCTGCCCACCGTCTTATATATAGGTCTGGGTCGGTGCCAACGAAGATTGGCTTGCATACCTCCGGCCGGATACCGCCATCATTTTGCACAACATCCACAACAGTGCGGCCGTTCCCGTAGACCCCTTCTCAACCATTGGGATCGGCCTTCCGGACTGGCTGGGCTTGAATACGTATGATGATGCCTACATGAGATTGAAGAAGATAGCAATTGTGGACCCACCAACAAAGCAACGCGGCTACGATGATTTCTATCTCATCACGGTGTTCGACATCAGGATTGCCATCAATGCAAGAGGCAGTAATGGCAGAGGCTGGCACATGTTGGCCGCGGCAAATTTGTACCCCTACACGTTCGAAGACGTCGTGGGCCATCTAGGCCGCATCTTCACGGTGACAAGCCAGGGGACTTGTTTCATTTGGTTGCCATACTACGGTATGGGAGATTACAAACGGAATGCACAAACCATCATTTGCATCCCTAACAGTACTTCATTGTTTTGCAGGGACCAGTCATCCCCCGATCAAAATAAGATCGCCGATCCTGGATGTGCATTTGCAGCCGTGATTCGGTCTAACCTAGAACCTTGTAGCTGACTTTGGCATATTGGGATCAACTATCTTATAAGTCGTTACCGATGGTACAACTGATGTACAACATGGTCACACAATCTACCACGATCGGACCATTACCATCTACCCAGGTATTCCATTTAGTATTATATTTTTTACCCTCTCACCTTCTCTTTCGTTGTTGTACTACTTACTAGTACTACTAGGAGTACTTTTTACCTTGGAGGACGCGTATAGCTAGCTAGGCCCTTGAAGAATTGAAACCACTAGCTGCCACCATTTTTTGTTTTTCCATGTCTTACTATCTCATCCATGTAGCCAAGAGTGGCTATATATAATAAGCTGGTTATTTTACTTCCTCTATACTAGAGTAGTACTATTTGCTACACAGTATTACTAACCGCCATATTTGAGCACAACATTATTATGCATGGACCTTGACTGTTTACGTCACCATGTGTCCAGATCTGAGATGCCGCATGTACCAGATGAATGGTGCTGAGTTCGACCCCCGTGATGCTACGTGGGTGCCGAGGAACACTCTTGGAGAGTACTCGCTTTTCATTGGGGACAACTACCCCATTGTGAAGATGGTGCCACCTTCCGTGCACGACACCGAAGGCCTGCCGTTCATGAAGCATGGTTGTGTCTTTAGTGCGCACCGCCGGATGAACGACGTGCTAGGACACGCTATCCCTGATTTATGCCGCTTCAGGTTGGATGAGTCTCCATCATGTGGAATCGGACTATAAAGCTATGACAATGATTCCTGTTGCCCACAGCTATGGATCGTGCCATCCATGAAGAACACCTGGGACTGGAACCTGGAGGAGGACATGTAGCCCATCTATAACGTGTAAGTGGGTATGGTAAATTGTGAACGGTAGCGCTATGAATATATGTAGACTAGTCATGCACAAATTTATCACATGAATTGGAGATGAACTTGTGTGGCATACTGGCATTTGTACTTTAGAATTTATTACTAGTAAATGTGTTATGTGTAGGTGCAACTTGTGTGGTTGTTGCATGGGATCTATCGGTGTCAAAACCGGCGGATCTCCGGTAGGGGGTCCCGAACTGTGTGTCTAGGCCGGATGGTAATAGGAGGCAAGGGACATGAAGTTTTACCCAGGTTCGGGCCCTCTTGATGGAGGTAAAACCCTACGTCCTGCTTGATTAATATTGATGATATGGGTGTTACAAGAGTAGATCTACCACGAGATCAGAGAGGCTAAACCCTAGAAGCTAGCCTATGGTATGATTGTATGTTGTGATTGTTGTCCTACGAACTAAAACCCTTCGGTTTATATAGACACCGGAGAGGGTTAGGGTTACACAAGGTCGGTTACAAAGGAGGAGATATCCATATACGTATCGCCTAGCTTGCCTTCCATGCCAAGTAGAGTCCCATCCGGACATGAGACGAAGTCTTCAATCTTGTATCTTCATAGTCTAACAATCCGGCCAATGGAGTTAGTCTGGCTATCCGGAGACCCCCTAATCCAGGACTCCCACGGTAGCCCCTGAACCAGGCTTCAATGACGACGAGTCCGGCGCGCAGTTGTCTTCGGCATTGCAAGGCGGGTTCCTTCTCCGAATACATCACAGAAGAATTTGAATACGAGGATAGTGTCCGACCCTGCAAAATAAGTTCCACATTCCACCATAGAGAGAATAATGTTTTCGCAGATCTAATCCGCTAGCTTGTTTTGGCAACATGACATTACGTCATGGCCCGGTGATTATTCGAACCGTTTCTTTTAACCAGCCCCACACATAACGCGAGGAAGTTTTTCGACACGTCTTGTCAAAGCAGAGATCGTGTCCCCTTATTACGAGATTCTCATAAATACGTGCGTGGGTAACCCAACCGCGCCATCAATTATGGCGCTTGGGGAATAAGCGAGTTTTACTAGGCAAGTGGGGACACTTAGTTTTGTCCGCCCATATAAAGGGATAAGGATTCACCTTTCTATCCACGCCTTCTTCCTCATTTGCTCATTCACTCCCGAACACTCGAGCTCTAGCACCAAAGTCCTCACTTCCATCTCAACCTTCTCCAACCATGTCCGGAGCGGGAGGCAAGTGGATGGTCTCCTCCGTCACGGAGGGAGACGTCAAGAAACTGAGGAGAGCCGGATACCTGCCCGATGACATCGCGCACCGGCTCCCAGATGAGGGGCAACTCATCCCCACCCCCAGGCCCCATGAGAGGATGGTATTCCTCACCCATTTCTTCCGTGGACTGGGATTCCCTCTCCATCCCTTCGTCCGAGGGCTCATGTTCTATTACGGCCTAGATTTCCACGATCTGGCCCCGAACTTCATCCTCAGCATCTCGGTGTTTATCGTCGTGTGCGAGGCCTTTCTCCGCATCAAGCCCCACTTTGGCCTATGGCTGAAGACCTTCAACGTCAAGCCGAAGGTGGTGGGCGGCCGCCAAGCAGAGTGCGGAGGCGCCATGGTGGGCAAGATGCCCAACATAACATGGCTCGAGGGCTCCTTTGTGGAAACCATAAAGGGGTGGCAATAGGGGTGGTTCTATATCACCGATCCGTGCGACCCCGCATGGGTAGCGGCCCCCGAGTTCCAATCTGGCACCCCCATGCGGCTCACCTCCTGGAAGGAGAAGGGCCTGTCCTGGGGTAATTCGAAAGAGCTGACCGGACTCCAGTCATGTATTCAAAACATGGTGGACAAGAAGCTCAAGCTTGTTAACATAGTCCAGGTTATGCTCATCCGCCAGATACTCCCGTGCCAACAACGGGAGTTCACTTTGTGGGAGTTCAATCCGCCGCAGCACCGAACTCTGAACAGGCTCTTCGACACGACTCATGAAGATGCCTGGAGGGTGCTGTTCAAGAGCGCCGAGGTCCCTCCCCCCATTACTGAGGATCGCGGATTCAGCGCGAAGCGCCAAGCCAGCACGGTAAGTTATTTTACCTTTCACAGGATACTTATTTTTATATAGATTGACTCTATGCGGGATCTAAACTCCCGTAATTTTGACAGGACTGGCAGAAGATGGCCGGACAGATCAACTGTCTGGCTCCCTTGCCCGAAGGCCCCGCAGACGCTCTTCTGACGAAGATGCTGACTCCGGCCCCTTATAAGGTGCCGGAGATGACCAAGAAGGCCAAGGGAGCTCGAAAGAGTTCCTGACGCCAGGCGTCGTCGGACTCACCGTCCGACGACTCTGCGGCGCACTCTTCCCCCGAAGACGAGGAAGAGGAAGAAGAGGCTCCCCCACCGACTAGGGGAGACCAGAAAAGGAAGGCCGCCCCAACTGGGGAGGCCGGAGGGTCCAAGAAGGGAAGGACTCTCCTTCCGGACAGCTCCACCGCCGCCGACGAAAGTGAAGACGAGTGGTTGCCCAAGGCCAAGCCCCAAGGGAGATCGTAAGTATTCGGATACCAAAGTAACCCATAGGATTCCTTTGTCGCATTGCTTTCCCTAATCGCCGAACATAATTACGCAGGCCCCCACGAGCCAATATCGAGGTATCATCGGACGGTTCCCTGGGTTCGTCGGACATGGATAGCGATACAGTCCCGACTACCACCTCCCCTCATCCTGCCGACGACGCCGAGGTGTTGTCTCAAGAGGCACCAGATCGAGGGGAGACAGTCCCGGAGGTGCCTCAAGGCGACCTTCCGAACTCTGGGAGCAGAGGGGACGGGGCCCCTGAGAGCTCCGAGTTCGGCCCTTAGCCGAACACCGCACCGGAACCTCCAACGGTTCCGGGCTTGGGCAGGCTGTCTCCTTCTAAGAGGGGTGAGACGCCTGTGCCAGTGACCTCTGTCCATCTAGAGGCGCCGGACAATATGTTGGAAGCGCTTCACAGTGCTTCCATCGAGGAGGAGCACCACACTATCATGAGTGCGGTTATCGAGAAGGTTCAGTCTGCCAAGAGCGGATTGACTGAAGCCTGTACCAGCCTTCTAACTGGCTTCGAGGTAAGTATGTTTAAAATGTAGTAGAAATATTACCGCATAGACAGTAGCCCCTGATGCTTTGTTCGGTCTTCACAAAGAAAAGCCGAACAGAGGATCAAATAATATCGCAGGAGTCTAATATAAGTATGTCAATATGCATATGTAGGCTTCGCTGCTGGAGTCCGCCACACTAACTACAGAGGTCACCGTACTGAAGGAGGCCCACGAGGGGTCCCAGAAAGAGCTCGGCCTTGCTAAGAGGCAGCTCGAGGAGAACAAGGGTAAGTAATACCCCGTCTATAGATGAGAAACGGACGCGATTGCTAAATGAAAGGATCATTGTATGTTTGCCAGGGGCTATGATCGAGGTGGCGACCCTAAAGCAAGCGCTATCCCAGGCCGAAGAGAAGGCGGCCCAGGAGCGCACCAAGCGGGAGAGGCACGAGGCTCGGGTGGGCGAGGTGCGGCAAGAGCTCCAGGCTCTCGTGACGAAGCACGAGGCGTTGGAGCTTGACTTGAAGACGCGAGAGTCTGAGCTTGCCGCGGCCCGTCAGAGCGCGAAGAGTGCCAAGGCCGAGGCCCAGAAGGCCCTTCAGGAGATCGACGCGATGAAGAGGATAGCGGCAGGTAAGGCTTTCTATATGCAAAGCAAGCATGTAAAAGTAAATTATCGATTACTTACCCAGATTCGGAGCTCTTCAGGAGCATTCGCAGATATGCCCTGCAGTGTGTCCGATGCCGCACAATTTTACCAGGCCGAGGACGGGAGCTCGACGGAGAAGCTGTTCTGGTCTCAATATGCTGAGGCCGAACATCCGATGCCGATGAGCGACCAGCTGAAGCAGATGGTTGAGCTACATAAGGCGGCCGATCAGGCCATGAAGGGCTTCATAGTCCGGTTGTGGCCTGGCGACGCCCTTCCGAACAGCTCCTTCGGCCTGGTGAGGCGGCTTGTAGATGCCTGCCCACGGCTGGAGGTCGTCAAGCGATCCGTCTGCATTGAAGGTGCACGCCGGGCTTTCGCCCGTGTAAAAACGCAGTGGGTCAAGCTAGACACCATGAAGCTGATCAAGGAGGGGCCACCGGAGGGCAAGGAGCACCGCCACCCCGAGATGTACTACGAGGGTGTTCTGTCGGGCGCCCGTCTTATCGCGGATGAGTGTTCTCAAAATGTAATATTTGAATGAGACTTGATCGTTTTGTCCTGTATGTATGAAAACTTGTATCATATTCGCTGTGCAATGCTTGTGTGAATTTAAAATATTACCTTCTTTTTGGCTGTTTATCCAATCTGAGAGATGGCTAGTCCTCGGCTTCTGCCCCCATGCCACGAGTGCTGGGGTGTTCGGGATAAAACTGAGCACTCTTGTTCCCATGTTTGGGTCCTTCGTGGGAGGTGCTCAGCAGAACAAACAAGGCAACCAGACTAATAATGCTTTATCACTCTCACTTAGCCATAGAATTCTATAATTTTAAATTTCGGCGAAGCCCCTGGTATTCGGAAGGCCGAATTCGGGGCGTGATACACGCCTGTAAGCTGGACGGAGCCGGCCCCTCGCCCTAAGCAGCATAAATCTTTAGGGACTCGAAAAACCTCGCCGAACAACGACCAGTCTCTCGCCTTATCATGACAGTCAGTTTTAGCTTTCTCTACTGAGGTGCTCAGCCCGGCAGAACCGGGGCACAATCGCAGTAGTTCTCCTAGCGCTACCTTAGCCGATAGAGCGGAACGTAAGGTACCAAAACATAGGAGCCGGGCAAACTCAACATTTGACCAAAGACATGATTCGGAGCTGATGCATATAATGCTATAAGTTCGGGGTGCCTCACTTGTGAAAGTGTTCAGACTTTTCACACCATATTGTGGGTACGTAAGCCCCTGGTGCATTGGCTGTACTAGAGTGTACGGTTGCAAGGCATCATTAATGAACACAGAGGTATATATATATAACGAAAATGCAATAATAGTCGTAATGTCATGCATTGTATATTAAAAAATTGCATTAAAGCAGAGTGATACAGATAGTGCAATAAGCAAAAGAGTAGGACTATGTCCCTTCCAAGGGCGAGCTGAGGAACAATATGAAATCTGTAATCAACCTGGGAATTCCGTAGTTGTCTGCCTCCTTGGTTGCTCTATCATGTGTTCGGAAATATAGCTGCCGGACAGTGTTTCCAGAGGTTAAAGTCCGGAAAGAAAAAGAAAAATAACCAAACGGGAAGTCCCTAGTGAGGTTTAGGCCGCGTTTTGGGGCGTGCCGCAGTTGTGCCCCCCCTTCCCACCTGTGCCCATGGTATTTTTAATGCGTAATTATGTACGTGCGGCACGAATAATGCCGTTGGGCTGGGATTGGGGTGGCCGCCGTATTGCTACGCGAGCTTAGATCGCGCCAGGCGGTCTGTTTGCCGATTGCCCCGAGCGCGCTTGAAGGTGTCCGGGCTTTGAAACGCCGAACTGGTAGATTGCCTTGGGAGGCTGCTTTGCGCTTCTTTTGCAAGGGCCGCGATGTGCTCCTCTATTCAGAGAGAGCCCTCTGTGTTTCCATTGACTGTAATAACTCCGCGAGGTCCTGGCATCTTGAGCTTGAAGTATGCATAATGTGGTACCGCATTGAATCTAGCAAATGCGGTTCGTCTGAGCAGCGCGTGATAACCACTACGGAACGGGACTATATCGAAGATTAACTCTTCGCTTCGGAAGTTATATGGGGATCTGAAGACCACTTCCAGTTTAATTGAGCCTATGTAGTGGGCCTCTACGCCTGGAATGACGCCCTTAAAGGTCGTTTTTGTGGGTTTGATCCTTGAGGGGTCTATACCCATTTTGTGCACTGTGTCCTGATAAAGCAGGTTCAGGCTGCTGCTGCCATCCATAAGGACTGGAGTGAGGTGAAATCCGTTGATGATTGGGTCTAGGACCAGTGCGGCGAATCCACCATGACGGATGCTAGTGGGGTGGTCCGTGCGATCGAAGGTGATCGGACAGGAGGACCAAGGTTTGAACTTTGGGGCGACTAGCTCCAACACATATACATCTCTGAGCGCACGCTTCCGCTCCCTCTTGGGGATGTGGGTTGCGTATATCATGTTCACTGTCCGCACTTGCAGGGGAAACCTCTTCTGTCCTCCAATGTGCGGCTGCCGGGGTTCTTCCTCGTCATCGCTATGCGGCCCCTTGTCCTTGTTTTCGGCAATTAACTTGCCGGCCTGCTTGAACACCCAACAATCCCTGTTGGTGTGATTGGCTGGCTTGTCTGGGGTGCCGTGTATTTGAAATGAGCGATCGAGTATACGGTCCAAGCTGGACGGACCCGGCTTACTTTGTTTGAATGGATTTTTCCGCTGACCGGGTTTAGAGCCTTTGAATCCGGCATTGACTGCCGTATCCTCAGTACTTTCGCCGTTAATGCGGCACTTATGCTTGTCACTACGTGACCTGCTATTGCCGTCCTTCGTATCTGAGGTACCATGGTTCTTTGATATGTTATTACTGCGAGCCAACCAGCTGTCTTCTCCCGCACAAAAGCGAGTCATGAGCATCGTGAGGGCTGCCATAGATTTCGGCTTTTCCTGACCAAGGTGCCGGGCTAGCCACTCGTCTCGGATGTTGTGCTTGAAAGCCGCTAAGGCCTCCGCATCCGGACAATCGACAATTTGATTTTTCTTTCTAAGGAACCGAGTCCAGAATTGCCTGGCTGACTCTTCTGGCTGCTGAATTATGTGTCTCAAGTCATCGGCGTATGGTGGTTGCACATAAGTGCCCTGAAAGTTGTCGAGGAATGCGGCTTCCATATCTTCCCAACAGCTAATGGAGTCCGCTGGCAAGCTATTAAGCCAATGCCGTCCTGGTACTTTGAGTTTTAGTGGGAGGTACTTGATGGCATGTAAGTCATCACCACGGGCCATGTGGATGTGGAGGAGGAAGTCCTCAATCCATACTGCGGGATCTATAGTGCCGTCGTATGATTCAATGTTTACAGGTTTGAAACCTTCTGGGAATTGATGTTCCATTACTTTGTCTGTGAAGCATAAGGGGTGTGTGGCGCCTCTGTATTGGGCTATATCGCGACACAGCTCGAATGGGTCCTGCCCGCTGTGTTCGGCCCGGCCGGATTTGCTTTTACTGTATCCGACGTGACGTTTATCGTCTCGTAGAGTGGTGCGCCCTCGTGATCCATAGATCGATCTTGAATGCTTTGCTTTGTCCTCCAATATGTCTCGCAGGTCTGGCGTATCTCGCCATGCCTTTTTATTTGGATGGCGTTGGGGTGGAGGCTGAGCTTTTGGCTGGAATGCCTCTCTATCGCGGCCACGAGGTGGCCGGTCAGCCGTTCCATATGCTTCTTCCTCCAGTCGGGGTAGTAACTTGTGCCTTGGATAACTCTTGGAGGGACGCTCGAGTTTATATTCCTCGGCCGCGAGGACTTCAGTCCATTTGTCAGCTAGCAGATCTTGATCAGCTTGAAGCTGCTGCTGCTTTTTCTTCAGGCTGTTTGCCGTGGCCATAAGACTGCGTTTGAAGCGCTCTTGTTCAATGGGATCCTCTGGTACGGTGAATTCATCGTCGCCGAGGCTTGCCTCGTCTTCGGAGGGGGGCATGTGATTGTCACCCTCCTCCTCTCCGCCAGCCGCTCTCTTAGGAGAGATGGCTCCATCATCCTCCTGCTCTAAATCTTGCCGGAGGGGATTATTGTTGTCTTCGGCGCTATCCAGAGTGTTATTGTCTCCTGTGTCGGTATCACCACTTTTGCTTTGGCGGGACTTAGAGCGGCCCCGCTGACGTCGGCACTTGGGTTGCTTCTTGGAGGGGTCATCCTCCGCTATCTCGTCGCCATTACCTTTATTGGGTGTATCCACCATGTATATGTCATACGACGAGGTGGCTGTCCAGTGCCCTATAGGTGCTGGTTCATGTTCATCTCCTACATCGTCGTCCATACTGTCGATGTCTTCGGAGTCGAAGTCGAGCATGTCGGTTAAATCATCAAAAGTGGTTACAAAGTGGGTGGTGGGTGGGCGTCGAATTTCTTCATCGTCCGCATCCCAATCCTGTTGGCCATAATCCGGCCAGGGCACTCCTGACAAAGAGAGAGACCTTAGTGAATTCAGAATGTCGCCGAAGGGCGAGTGCTGAAAGATATCTGCGGCGGTGAATTCCATGATCGACGCCTAATCGGATTCGATTGGCAGGGGCACGGATGGTTCGGGGTCCGGAAGAGAGTCCGGCACCTTCGAGTCATGGGCTGTGTAGAGGATTATGCTGGTGTTTGGCTTGATCGCCGTCGAGACTGCAGCCCCTGAGGCGGTGTCTAGCCACCTATCCTTGATTGGCGCAGTTGGCTCCGAGCTAAGGGTCGGGGCTGATGTGGGCGCGGGCTCTGGAGTGCCGTCCGGTGGCAGAGCTAGGTCATACCCATCGCGACAGTGCGGCGCGCCCGGCTGTGGCTCGAATCCGTCGAAGATCAAGTCCCCACAGATGTTGGCCGTGTAATTCAAACTTCCAAATCTGACCTGATGGCCAGGGGCGTAGCTTTCAGTCTGCTCCAGATGGCCCAGCGAATTAGCCCGCAGTGCAAAGCCGCCGAATACGAAGATCTGTCCGGGGAGAGAAGTCTCACCCTAGACCGCATCGCTATCGATGATAGTAGGATCCATCAAGCCTAACGACGACGACACAGAGGAACTCTGAATGAAAGCACCAATGTCAGTGTCAAAACCAGCGGATCTCGGGTAGGGGGTCCCGAACTGCGCGTCTAGGCTAGATGGTAACAGGAGGCAAGGGACACGAAGTTTTACCTAGGTTCGGGCCCTCTTGATGGAGGTAAAACCCTACGTCCTGCTTGATTAACATTGATGATATGGGTGTTACAAGAGTAGATCTACCACGAGATAAGAGAGGCTAAACCCTAGAAGCTAGCCTATGGTATGATTGTATGTTGTGATTGTTGTCCTACGGACTAAAACCCTTCGGTTTATATAGACACCGGAGAGGGTTAGGGTTACACAAGGTTGGTTACAAAGGAGGAGATATCCATATATGTATCGCCTAGCTTGCCTTCCACGCCAAGTAGAGTCCCATCTGAACACGAGACGAAGTCTTCAATCTTGTATCTTCATAGTCTAACAGTTCGGCCAATGGAGATAGTCCGGCTATCCGGAGACCCCCTAATCCAGGACTCCCATAGGATCCAACACGCTCATTGAGAAAAAAAGGTGGCACAACTTTGGATATAGGTGACATGGCGGCATCATACAGTAGCATCGTTCGCTATAGTTGTAATACTCCTACTAGGACGACAACTCCTATAAAACCTTGCACTTGGCTCTTTGCCTCTTCGGGGGTTCAACAGTTCATACCCGTGTGAACCTTGCACTTGGCTCTTCGCCTCTTCGGAAGGTCCAACAATGATGATACTACAATACAATATGCTTCTGGCAATCTAACACCGATTGAACTGCTGCACGTCCACCGCGAGGGCGAGGGCGAGCGAGAGGGAGAGGGAGAGGGCGCTGTAGTCAAAACCCTATCCTCGTCTTGCGAGCCACCGCGCGCGTGGGCATGATACGTCTCCGTCGTATCTATAATTTTTGATTGTTCCATGCCAATATTATACAACATCCATATGCTTTTGGCAACTTTTTATACTATTTTTGGGACTAACATATTGATGTAGTGCCAAGTGTCAGTTCCTATTTGTTGCATGTTTTTTGTTTCGCAGAAAATCCATATCAAACGGAGTGCAAACGGGATAAAAGCTGACGGAGATTTTTTTGGTATATATGTAATTTTTGGGAAGAAGAATCAACGCGAGACGATGCCCGAGGGGGCCACGTGGCAAGGGGCGTGCCCCAGTGGAACAGTTCTAACACTTTTTACTAGAATGTCCAATGGTTCTAACACTTTCTGCACTGTCTTTGTAAGTGCATCTAGAGCCACCCCTAGTTGGTTTTGGAGTATTGACGATAAACCTAGTTGAGGGACTAATGTGTTTGTGAGAATTGCAGGATAACACAGGTAGAAGTCCCTCATTGATTCGGTTTTCCTACTAGAGATGACCCCTAAAAATGTATGAAGACATTGAAGTCAAAGGTGGTATATGAATATATTCACATTGAAGACTATGACAAGAGAAGACACCACATGAAGCCTATGGAGCTCGAAGACTTATATCTTTCGTAGTTCTCTTTCTTCTGTGTTGAGTCATAGGAACCACCGTACTGTTAAGTGGGGTCCAAGAGAACCAGTCAAAATGACTGAAGTGATGCTTAAACAAAACCTATGTCTTCGAGTGAAGACTTTGAGAGCGAATCTTGTCCAGAGTCGGGCAAGTCAGCTTTGCTTGAAGCCCAAGTAAAGTTGCCGTGTGAGTTTGAAATCTGACCGTTGGAACACGTGTCAGTTCCTTAGTGACCCAGGGTCATTTCGGACAAATCAGGTCGGGTTGCCAAGTGGCTATAATAGCCCACCCCCTACAACCATAAACGGTTGGCTGCTCAGATTCAGAGTACGGCTTTTGTCGTTTGAGAGCAACCCACCTTGAAGCCTTTGAGAGAGAATTCCTTGCAAGGATAAAGCCCTAACCACCCAGAGCCAAAGAGAATTAGGCATCACTTAAGTCTTCTTGTCTGTGTGATCTGAAGACTTATTACACTTGAGGACTGTGCATCCTCCAGCCGGTTAGGTGTCGTGTTCTGAGCATCCAAGAGACATTGTGGATTGCCGGTGAACAAAGTCTGTGAAGGTTTGGGAGTCTACCTTGAAGACTTACAAGAGTGATTGGGAGAGGTCTGTGTGACCTTAGCTCAAGGGGAATACGGTGAGGACTGGGTGTCCTGAGCTGCGTGTTCAGGACTGGGTGTCCGGGACTGTGTGTCCTAAGGTTTAAATACCTAGCCACCCTAACCAGATGTATAGTTGTCACAGCAACTGGAACTGGTCCAACAAATCATTGTCTTCGGCGAGTCACTGGTTTCATCTTCCCCTCCCTTTACTTACTGTTACTCCTTGTGAAGTCATTGTATGTTCGCACTATCTTTTGTCTTCACTGAGTGACTGCATGTTCTATGTGGCTTCACAATATCTTCCTACCTGATCCTTACTACATTGCTGCTATTAGTCATTGTGCTTTCACTCTATTGAATACTTGACTATGGCTTGCCTAGTGTAGTCTACCTTCCGCTGCAGGGTAATAGGTTTATTTCTATCGTTTGTCTTCATAACTTCCACGTTTTGAAGACTTTCATAAAAATCGCCTATTCACCCCCTCTAGTCGATATAACGCACTTTCAATTGGTATCAGAGCAAGGTGCTCCCTTGTTCTGTGTGATTCGGTTTAACCACCTGGAGTTTTAGATATATCGACTCAGGGATAATTAAAGTCTCTGCTGCATGCCCCATCTTCGATGGAACTGAATATCCCTACTGGAAGAATAAGATGCGCATGAATCTTGAAGCCATTGATGTCCACCTATGGTATGTCGTCAAGAACGGCGTTCCCAAGGCTGGAGAAGGTGTCACTGCTGCTGATGTCAAGAAGTTCGTTCAACTGGACTCTACTGCCAAGAATATCATCTGTGGTCATCTGACCAAAGGACAGTATGGCCGTGTGAGTGCTTTGGAAACGTCTAAGCTGGTCTGGGACTAGCTCTCCAAGGTCAATGAAGGCGTCTCAACCCAAAGAGATCAGAGAATCAGTGTCCTTCGCAACCTCTTCAACCGCTTCAAGCGAAATGACAATGAGAATGTCCAGATCACATTTGACCGACTCACTGACATCACAAATGAGCTTCAAGCCCTCGGCGCTACTGAGATCACCAAACATGAAGTCGTCAAGACACTACTGAGATCACTTGATAGTTCGTTTGACACCCTAGCCCTGATGATTCAAGAACGTCCTGATTTCAAGACACTCGATCCGTCTGACATACTTGAGAGTCTCAACACACATGAGTTTCAGCTTTCTGAGAAAAGAGATATCTACGGTCCAAACTATGGGCGAACTCGTGCCTTGAAGGCAAAAGCTGTCTCCTCATCTGAAGAAGAATCTGATAGCAGTTCGGATGATCCTGAAGACATTGGAAGGGAACTTGCTATGCTTGTGAAGAATTTCCAAAAATTCACCAAGAAAGGTTTCAGAAAGTCTTCCCGATCAAGCTCAAGGAATGATGAAGCTTCTGCTCACGACTACAAGAAGAAAACATGTCACAAGTGCAAGAAACCTGGCCACTTCATCTCTGAGTGTCCATAGTGGGACAATGAGAACAAAAAGAAGAAGAAGATCAAGGAATATGACTCTGACGACAAGAAGAAGAAGAAATACTCAAAGTCTTCTTCCAAGTTTTCCTCAAAGTCTTCATCACACAAGAAGAGCTCATCTGGCAAGGCACGTGCATTTGTTGGCAAGGAAATGGATTCAGAGGAGGAGTCCGCTTCTGAGGAGGCGGAGGTGGAGTCTAAGGAGGAGTCCGATTCAGGCGTCGCAAGTCTGGCTACAGCATACATTGCCAAGTCCATCTTCAACACTGAAGACAATGACTTCATCATCGACACTGATGCAAATGACAAGGACTACTCCTCTTCTACCTACTGCTTCATGGCACGCGGTGCCAAGGTAAACACACGCACTACTCACTATCAAACATCTAGTGACGATGACTCTGATTGTGGTTCAAAACCCAGCTACAAAACACTTGCTAAAATTGCAACTGAACAACAGAAAGCTATGGAACATATTCAAAAACTGTTAGACAGAAGCGATGATCTGTTAGGTGCTGAAATGACTCGATCTGAATCCTTAATTGAAGACATAAAAATCTTCACGTTAAGTATGAGGAACTTGAAAGTCTTCATGAAACTCTCTCAACAACTCATGAAAAGCTTTCCTATGATTATCTTCAAAGGAAGCAAGATCTTGAGAAATTGAGAGCGGCTCATGAAGATCTTCAAAAGGAAAACGAGTCACTTCACGCCAAATAGATCAGTTCCGCTCAGGAAGGATTTGAACCACCATGTCTTAAATGCATTGAGCGTGATAATGCTACTTCTATTGCTGAATGTTCTACTGCTACTACTGTTGCAGTTTCTTCAACTATTGATGTGGTAACTAACCCCTCTGCTGAGGATACCACTGCTATTGCTGATGAGAATGCTAGGTTGAAGACATTGCTTGAAACAGGGATGTACAAAAGTCTTAAAGGGCATAAAACACTATGTGATGTCCTCAAAAAGCAGATTCTGAACCGAAACCCGAGGAAAGAGGGTGTTGGGTTCGTAAGGAAAATGAATGCTGATGGCTCTTACTGGAAACCTGAGCAGTACCCCAAAACCACGTGGGTTGCTGCAAAGGAACCTTCAGCAGATCCATCCAATCTATCTGGCTTCACTTGTGCTAACCCCATTATCATTGATGAATCCCTTGATGCAAACTATAAACTGTTTAAGAATCAGAATGGTGAAGTGTTTGCCAGGTACATTGGTACTAACTGTCGGAATGGACCGCCTATGAAGAAGATCTGGGTTCCGAAAAGGTGTCTAGAGAATCTTCCTGTGAATGTCATCATGACACCTCACGTGAAGAAGACAAACCTCAGACCAAAGGCTTCATACGGTCCAAAGGCTTCATACAGACAGAGGACTCACCTGAGTCGCACTAACACAAATGTTTTACAGGGAAACCATACTCAGGCATATGAATATGAGAGCGGTTCATCAAACCACCATGTTCATAAGACCAAGAACTATTCTGCTTATTCTTATGAGTACTATTGTCCGCCTGCAAGACTGTTTGCTAGGGCTCCGAAGCCAAAGTTCTCAGATGCTGCACTTAGACTTATTGCTTCTAAGCCACCCTTGAAGATGTGGGTGGCTAAGAAAGCTTAACTCTCTTTTGCAGGGAAAGGTCTCCAGCAGAAAACCAAAATCGTCTGATGCTATTGCTGGGGACCTTAAATATCTTGTAGGGCGCAAGATCAAATGCCCGAATGGTGTTACTATGTATTTCATTCCTGAATCGCTTGCCGCTCTCCCTATTAGTTTAATATGGATCTAAGCTTTCATAACCCACTGGTTCGTCAAATGTTTTTGCTTCACAATGCTCTTCGTGAAGCCTATCCCCCTAACTGCACTGTAGGGTACGACACCAGCGTCTTCAGAGTGGATTATTGATAGTGGGTGTACAAATCACATGACTAGCAAAAGAAGCCTTCTTATGGACTCAACCTTATGACCATCCGACAAGAGCCACATCACATTTGCTGACACTGGTAAAAGTAACGTATTGGGTCTAGGTAGAGTTGCAATCTCAAGGGATCAACACATGGATAAAGTCATGCTTGTTGAATCCCTTGGCTTCAACTTAATGTCTGTCTCAATGCTTTGTGATTTAAATATGATCGTAATATTTGGAAAATAGCGTTGCCTTGTTCTAATGGAATCTGACAAGTCTCTAGTATTTGAAGGGTATCGAAAAGATGATTTGTACGTGGTAGATTTCTCAGCAGGACCACAGCTTGCCGTATGTCTTCTAGCAAAAGCTTCAGAATGCTGGCTCTGGCATCGGAGGCTTGGGCATGCTGGCATGAGGAACCTCCACACCCTGGCAAAGAAGAAGCATGCCATAGGCATCGAGGGCGTCAAGTTCAAGAAAGATCACTTATGAAGTGCCAGTGAGGCAGGAAAGATGACGAGGGCCAAACATCCCTCGAAGACAATAATGACCACTACTCGACCCTTCGAACTGCTTCACATGGATCTTTTCGGTCCCACTCATTACTCAACTCTTACTACTACTGCTTGTCTCTATGGCTTTGTATTTGTTGATGATTATTCTAGATATACTTGGGTGCACATAATCCTTTACAAGACTGAAGTGCAGGATGTCTTCAGATGCTTCACCAATCGAGCAATCAACAACTACGGCGCCAAGATAAAGCATATCAGAAGTGACAATGGTACTGAATTCAAGAACAGTGGCCTTGATACATATCTTGATACCTTGGGCATTACACATGAATTCTTAGCCCCGTACACGCCACAGCAGAATGGGGTCGTCGAACGCAAGAACAGAACACTCATTGAGATGGCCAGAACGATGCTAGATGAATACAAGACTCCAAGAAAATTTTGGCCTGAAGTCATTGATACTGCATGCCATACAATCAATCGTGTTTATCTTCACAAGCTTCTGAACAAGACATCTTATGAGCTCCTTACTGGCAAGAAGCCAAATGTCAGTTACTTCAGAGTATTTGGCGCCAGGTGCTGGATCAAGGACCCACATCACACCTCAAAGTTTGCACCAAAAGCACATGAGGGTTTTATGCTTGGATATGGAAAGGATTCGCACTCCTACAGAGTCTTCAATCTCTTTCATTACAAAGTGGTTGAAACAGTGGATGTGCGGTTCGATGAGACCAATGGTTTACAAAGAGAGCAACTCCCAAATGTGCTAGATGAAGTTCCATCCATTGAATCAATCAAGCTAATGGGAACTAGAGAAATTATACCTTCTGAAGCTTATCCTGAAGAAGAACTTATCATCTCAGCACCTGATCAACATGAAGACAATGCTCAGCCTAAAGACATTCCTTCTAACAACGACAATGATCAGCAAGAGCAAAATCTTCACCTTGTACATCCTCGCGTTGCCAATGAAGTGCAAATTGAAAGAATAATTGATAGCATCAATGCACCCGGTCCACTCACTCGTTCAAGGGTAACTCAGCTAGAAAATTTCTGTGGGCACTTCGCATTTGTCTCAATAACAGAACCCAAGAAAGTTGAAGAAGCCTTCATGGAACCTGAATGGATTCAAGCTATGCAAGACGAGCTTCAATAGTTTGAGCTGAATAATGTATGGGAACTGGTCAAGCATCCCGATCCTCGGAAGCACAACATAATAGGCACCAAATGGATATACCGCAACAAGCAAGATGAGCATGGTCAAGTTGTCAGAAACAAAGCTCGTCTCGTTGCTCAAGGATATACTCAAGTGGAAGGCATTGACTTCGATGAAACATTTGCTCCTGTGGCTAGACTTGAAGCCATACGCATACTGTTGGACTATGCAAATCATCACAACATACTTCTTTATCAAATGGATGTGAAGAGCGCCTTCCTCAATGGAAAGATTGAAGAAGAAGTGTATGTTGCACAACCTCTTGGCTTTGAAGATCCAAAACATCCTGACATGGTATACAAGCTCAACAAGGCACTGTATGGCCTCAAACAAGCCCCTCGGGCCTGGTATGACACACTCAAATACTTCCTGAAGAGCAAAGGCTTCATACCTGGTTCTCTCGACCCCACTCTCTTCACGAAGACATATGATGGTGAACTATTTGTGTGCCAAATATATGTGGATGACATTATCTTTGGCTGCACCAATCAGAAGTACAGTGAAGAGTTTGGATATATGATGCAAGAGCAATATCAAATGTCTATGATGGGAGAGCTGAAGTTCTTTCTCGGTCTTCAAATACGACAGCAACGCAACGGCATCTTCATATCTCAAGAGAAGTATCTCAAAGATTGCCTGAAGAAGTTCGGTATGCAAGACTGCAAAGGCTTCACGACGCCAATGCCAGCCAAGCATCATCTAGGTCCTGACGACAATGGTAAAGAGTTTGATCAAAAGGTATACCACTCGATGATTGGTTCTTTACTTTATCTATGTGCATCTAGGCCAGATATTATGCTTAGTGTTTGCATGTGTGCTCGATTTCAAGCGGCACCAAAGGAGTCGCATCACTTAGCTGTGAAGCAAATTCTTTGATATTTGGCTCACACCCCACCTCTAGGATTATGGTATCCAAAGGGCTGAGAGTTTGATCTGGTTGGATTCTCGGATGCTGATTATGCTGGTGACAAAGTTGATCGCAAGTCTACATCAGGCACATGTCACTTTCTGGGACGATCACTTGTATGTTGGTCTTCAAAGAAGCAGAACTGTGTATCTCTCTCCACTGCTGAATCTGAATACATTGCTGCTGGATCTTGCTGCGCTCAGCTTCTGTGGATGAAGCAAATGCTCAAAGACTATGGCATTCATCTGAAGCAAGTGCCACTCTACTGCGACAACGAAAGCGCCATCAAGATTGCCAACAACCCAGTTCAGCACTCGAAGACAAAGCACATTGAAATTCGTCATCACTTTCTCGGAGATCATGTTGTGAAGGAAGATATTGATATCATACACGTCAACACTGAAGAGCAATTGGCAGATATCTTCACCAAGCCCTTGGATGAGAAGAGATTTTGCAAGTTATGTGTGAGCTAAATATCCTGGAATCCTCAAATGTCCTGTGATCAGGCAGACATCCTAACCCTTATGCATATTGATGACTTAGATGTGCAACACATGAAGTAAAGTATATCTTCAATCAATGAAGACATACATTCTAAGTGTGAATACATTAATGTGGAATTTGACTTTGGAGCGCCATGATAAAGTCTAATACTTCCTATACGGTGGGTAACGCCACCACCAAATGTTCTATTTTGAAGTGTTTCACTCATGGCGTTACCTTGCTATGTCTTCACATTTGGTTTGGCTTCAATCTCAACATGTCTTCATGATTATCTTCACTATGTTGATTATATATATATATATATATATATATATATATATATATATATATATACTAGTGTTCTGTCCTCTACAGCACTCAATTATAGCTATGTCTTCTTGTTGAATCTTTTGAACTAAGTGAATGTGATCGGACCCTAACCTCTCTATGCTATCTATCTCAAACTCTATCTCTCCAAATCATATGCATTCTATTGAAACTGTCGAATGTCTTCTCTGCGTCCTTGTCAGCAGAAGATACAAAGACAAACCTTAAGTCCACTTTCAATGCTCATATCTCCACATGAAACCCAGAGAAGTAGGAACAACCACCCGACAATCCAGGCGTGCGTGGGACGTGGAACAAACCCCAAAATTCTGCATAATGGCCACGTGTTCCTCAGATGCGAATCGCCAGGGGCACCTATGTAATAACGCAGTGCCGCCCCTGTACCTATAAATGCACACTTCACAGCGGTCATTATCTCTTCTTCCACTCTCGCATGAACCCTAGCGCCACCGCTAGCCCTCGACGACGCTGGCGACGAAGCGCTTCGCTACCGCAACCTCTCCGATGCCATCTTCACGCCGACCACTGACATCGTCCTCTCCGCCGTTGCCGTAGGTGTCCTCCGTCGCCAAGTTAGGGCATGGAAGATCGAACTGCTCGGCCTCATCTTCTACTCCGTCTAGCAGTTCTTAGTGTGGTAAATAAAACTTCCTATTTACGGCACCGTTGATCCTATGGCTTTGTCACTTTCTACCACAAGCAGTTTCTATTCACACAAGTTAGATCTCTCTCATACTGCATCTCATAACATGCCTAGTATATTCACTTATGCTTCACAAAGTAGTTAGATTCCTCACTTGTACTGATCTCTGGATTCGTACAAATCTGGAACCAACTCCTTATCTATGAGTGAATGTCTTCGCACGATGAGGTCAATGTCCTCTAAACTGTTTTATATTCAAAATCTTCTGAGAATGCATATGACCTCTTCCCCTTCCCTCGCACCTTAATGCTGTCACAGGTACATGTCCATGGGAGAATCCCTTGGTTCTCATAGTCTGCATTCATTTGCAGAATTCTTACAGCATCATATAAATTCTCCCAAAGCAAGTTCCTGTTTGTCCAGCAAGCGAAAATCTTTGAAGCCTTTGAACATGTTGAAGCCTTTCAGTTTAAAGTTCATGGCTTCAGAGAAATCAGCAAGGAAGGGTGGCAGAAAGCGTCATGGAGAAACATCTAGAGATCTGCCAGATGACCTCTCAGAACTGTACAAGAGAGATCCTGAAGAGGATTACAATCAACGCAAGACCCGAATCCAATGGATTCGAAGATATTGGGCAGAACAATGGTTCAAATACCGATTTGTAACCCAGGAATATGCTGAGAAAAATGCCATCAAGAGACCGTGGGGAGATATCCTATACAAGAATCTTCAACCCAGGTCCAGAGATGAAGCCATTGAACAAGGCTTCTATCCCTGCATGGTCCGTGGGCCACAGCCTGTTGATGCACACCCATCGTCACTACTATGGTGTCGTGACGACATTCTGTTCAAGCGCAACTTCCAGTCTGCCCAGAACTCAGCGAAGAAAAACAAGAAGACATTAGGACTAGACTTCAACCCTGGTCCCTCAGCTCCAAGGGCTGATGGCACACGAGATGCAAAACCCAATGTCGTCGGTCCTTTCTACAACCTTGAAAGCCTCATCACCCATATCTTGGTTCAAGGGACTGCAGTGAATGAGCCTGCAGCTGACGCTGAATCAGATGAAGCGCCTGCAGCACCAAAGCCAAAGAAGTTGAAGAAGCCTAAAGCTTCAAAGCCTGCCCCTTCACCAAAAATCTCACGGGCGAAGCCACTGGCAACTGCACCTCCTGAAGACAGTGTGCAGTCCAAAGATTTATCACGCATCTCCAAGCCCTAGAAGGTCAAGATGCCTCTGCCACACACCGGCCAAGAGCTAACAGCTGCTGCCATTCTGCGCAATGATGCCATTGATCTGTCAAGTGATGAAGATCTTGCAGATGACGCTCTTGAGCAACTCATCAAGAGCAAAGAAGAAGCAGAAATCATCAATGATCTGCCTCTCTTTGATGTAACAATCATCCACAACTTCATTGATGAATGGTTTGACACGCCAAACATCAGCTTCGAAGATCTGCAACTACCCATTGGCCTTAGTGTCGCCTTCCATGGCGCCATTGCTTCAGAGTTAGCTATCGCCCAGCGCATTGTTGAACTGAAGCAAAAGATTGACTATGAAAAGGCTCAGTTCAAGAAGCATATGGCCAAGCTCAGCGTGCAAGAGGTGAAGAACTTCAAGATTATGCCGCACGAGCTCAAGGAAGCCTTTCTCAAGAAATGTGCAGAAGCTCAAGGTTCTCATGAGCGTATGAAGGTTCTGGCTGACAAATGTGTGCATGCCTACAATGAGGCTGAGAAGCGCAAGGCCCTTGGGCGTCCTGGCATCAACCCCAGGATGGCAGCAAAGAAGATGAAGAAGCCCGCTACGGCTGAACCTGACGCACCAAGGCAGGAAGCAGATCCCATTGTCTTCCCAACTAGAATGACTGGCTCGAAGCCAAAAAGCCGGTCAACCGCTTCAGAGCTCAAGAAGACGAGGACTGCTGAGGCTGAAGCCAGGAAGAGGAAACATCCTGAAGCCTCTCCTATTGCCCCCTCCAAGAAGAAGAGGAAGACCAAGAAAGATCGGGCTGCTCCCACAGAGCCTTTGATAGTTGAACCCATTTCCATGGTTCGTCCTGACGCTGAACGCCAACTGACAATCCATGAGCCTGCTTTCACAGAGGCTCATGAAGCTGAAGACTTTCCAGCCGCTGATCCCATCGCTGCTGAAGACATTGGTCAACATGACCATGTAGAAGATGGTGTAGTCCTTCCTCAGCTCGAGAATAGCAAACTCATCAGCATTGGTCGTCCTCTGACGCCAATCGCTCAGGATGCTTCATGGGATGATCGCCCACAAGAGGAAGAAGACTTTGAGGCCCAGCCAACTCCAACTACACAGGCGTCGCCTGCGTTGCGGAGGCTTCGCAAAGGACCTAGGCCTCCAGTCTTTGCGTCTGAAGCTGAAACTGCTGAAGACATTCCGGCTGCATCAGCCGATGAAGAAGAAGTCCCACAAGCTGCTACTCCCCTGTCCCACCAAGAAGCGGTTCTCGAGGAGAACATGATTGTGACCGACCCTCCAGCTCGTCAAGTGGAGGTTGAAAATCTTGAGGCTGCCACCACCACCACCAATGAAGCCACTGACGCTGTCATGGCTGAAGCTAATGCGGAGCCCTCCCCAACAAAAGCATCAGAAGTCAGCGAAGCCACTGATCCTGCCACTTCTGTTCCCGAGTCTGCTGCCGGTCCCCAGTTCGACTATCATGTTGAGCACAGGCCTCAGGTACAGAAGCCAATCCCAAGATTGCCAAGGTTCCCAGGTCCTGCATCAGCACCTGGCTCCTTCAATATCAATGGCTTCAGAGCAGACAACACATTCTTCAACAGCTCCAGGAACCCCTACTCCAGGGAAAGAATATCATCTGATCGGTTCTAGAGTTATCCGCAGCGAAGCTATTACTCATGCATTCTTTACAACCAAGGTCGCATCTTCCCACACAAGCGCCTTGACATTGAAGCAATAGCTGGTCTGCCCTGTCTGGAAGAAGCTCTGGATTGCTTCAAAGAGGTTGGACTGCTGCCGTTCGTCACTGACCAAGAGCATTGGAATGAAGAGTTGCTGCTCCAATTCTATGCCACACTTCACATCCGCGGGTATAGCAGAGATCCGAAGACTTGGGTCCTGGAGTGGATGACAGGAAACGTTCATCACGAAGCCAAAGCCTTTGACGTCATTGAGCTCACTGGTTTGCCCACTCCTGGCGATCTCTACGAGCATGGCTGTCAGCTTCATAGTGAAGCTATTGAGAGCATCTTTCAGAAGACTGAACCTAATATGAGTCAGATGCTCAGTATGATGAAGCCATTGCCCCAAGATGCTGCTTATCCCACGGAGTTCTTTGTTGAAGACCTTGAGTATCTGCCAAGAACCATTTATCACATCATAAGGCGAACTCTCTAGCCAATCAAAGGACATTCTCCCCATGCCAAGCTGGAAGGTGCAATGAAGACTTTGGTCTTCTACATTCTTCATGGAAAATGCTTCAATACATAGGATTTCTTCATTCGCCAACTTGCTGCATCTGGCTCTGATCTGTTTGGTTTGAAGTTCTACGCCCCTTGGGTGACGCGGCTGATCAAACTTCACTCCGCTATCTCATATCAGCCCTCGGCCCGCAACCATCGGATCTTTTTGCCTGATGTGGACATGTCTATTGAAGCCATCTATCCTGAGCCTACCAAGGAACCTCTCAGTCTTCAGAATGCAGAGCATCAAAGTTTCACTCAGAACGTTGAAGGCGTGGAAGCCGTAACTCGTGTGTATCCTTTGGCTGGCACTACACGTGCACCGCATCCTGCTCTTACTGAAGCCACTAACAGTACAACTGCTCCACGACCCAAGAAGCGCACTCGTGTTCTCAACGACCGAGAGCTTCTTGTGGCTCTTCATCAGAAATAGGATAGGCATCATGACTGGCTGAAGCGTCAGATGCAAAGTCTCTTGGTGGATGTTAATCGCATTCGCAATCTTGCCAGCAAGAATGCTTTTGTTGCCCATGAAACCTCTCGCCGCACATGGAAAGGGCTAACGCTGATGTGTTCTGAAGATGATCTTCAAGAGGATGGCTTCACTGAGCGATTCAAGTTTGACTCCACACCTCCTCGAAGGGCAGTGCTGCGACAAACTCCATCCCTTGAAGACTCTGAGTTCTCTTCCTCTGCTGCAACTGTGAATGCCAGATTGATCGAGGATGAAGACAATGCTACTTCACCGCCACCTCCTTCAGCACGCTTCGACTCTACTCCAAGTTCTTCAGCACCGCCAAACACCACCAACGACCCTGCTGCTTCACCTACTCCTCATGGGAATGAGTAGATGCTCTATGTCTTCAAACCTTTTTGGTCCTTAATGACAAAAGGGGGAGAAGCATATGAGGTTGATAGTCTTCAAGCGGGTCCATATGGGCGGGTGCTTTATATTTTGCTTCGTGCTTACAACTCCCGTTTTGCTACATTTGGTTCTTTGAGTTGTAACACTTAAACTCGATGGTCGTCTGCTACTTATCTGCCACCTTGTGTTGCGATGATAAATTCCGCATGTGCAACGATAAATTCCGCACTTAAATCATTCTGCAGACGTCCATTTTCCATTATGCATGTCATTATCTTCATATACTTTCACATGCATAGTGGATTGTCATCATAAGTTGAAGTGGATCTCCACAAGTACAACCTGCCATGTGCATTTGCATTCCAAAAGCAAATTACTTATATGCACATCTTCAGGGGGAGCCCTTGCAACTTATGAAGAAAATTCCTTATCCTTTACAATTTCACAGATTATATTCCCCGTTGAAAACTTCAACTAGTTTGTCATCAATCACCAAAAAGGGGGAGATTGTAAGTGCATCTAGTGCCACCCCTAGTTGGTTTTGGAGTATTGATGACAAACCTAGTTGAGGGACTAATGTGTTTGTGAGAATTGCAGGATAACACAGGTAGAAGTCCCTCATTGATTCGGTTTTCCTACCAGAGATGACCCCTAAAAATGTATGAAGACATTGAAGTCAAAGGTGGTATATGAAGATATTCACATTGAAGACTATGACAAGAGAAGACACCACATGAAGCCTATGGAGCTCGAAGACTTAGATCTTTCGTAGTTCTCTTTCTTCTGTGTTGAGTCATAGGAACCACCGTACTGTTAAGTGGGGTCCAAGAGAACCAGTCAGAATGACTGAAGTGATGCTTAAACAAAACCTATGTCTTCGAGTGAGGACTTTGAGAGCGAATCTTGTCCAGAGTCGGGCAAGTCAGCTTTGCTTGAAGCCCAAGTAAAGTTGCCGTGTGAGTTTGAAATCTGACCGTTGGAACACATGTCAGTTCCTTAGTGACCCAGGGTCATTTTGGACAAATCAGGTCGGGTTGCCAAGTGGCTATAAATAGCCCACCCCCTACAACCATAAACGGTTGGCTGTTCAGATTTAGAGTACGGCTTTTGTCGTTTGAGAGCAACCCACCTTGAAGCCTTTGAGAGAGAATTCCTTGCGAGGATAAAGCCCTAACCACCCAGAGCCAAAGAGAATTAGGCAGCACTTAATTCTTCTTGTCTGTGTGATCTGAAGACTTATTACACTTGAGGACTATGCATCCTCCAGCTGGTTAGGAGTCGCGTTCTGAGCATCCAAGAGATATTGTGGATTGCCGGTGAATGAAGTCTGTGAAGGTTTGGGAGTCTACCTTGAAGACTTACCAGAGTGATTGGGCGAGGTCTGTGTGACCTTAGCTCAAGGGGAATACGGTGAGGACTGGGTGTCCTGAGCTGCGTGTTCAGGACTGGGTGTCCGGGACTGTGTGTCCTAAGGTTTAAATACCTAGCCGCCCTAACCAGACGTACAGTTGTCACAGCAACTAGAACTGGTCCAACAAATCATTGTCTTCAGCGAGTCACTGGTTTCATCTTCCCTTCCCTTTACTTACGGTTACTCCTTGTGAAGTCATTGTATGTTCGCACTATCTGTTGTCTTCACTGAGTGACTGCGTGTTCTGTGTGGATTCACAATATCTTCCTACCTGATCCTTACTACTTTGCTGCTATTAGTCATTGTGCTTTCACTCTATTGAATACTTGACTATGGCTTGCCTAGTGTAGTCTACCTTCCACTGCAGGGTAATAGGTTTATTTCTATCGTTTGTCTTCATAACTTTCACGTTTTGAAGACTTCAATAAAAATCGCCTATTCACCCCCCTCTAGTCGATATAACGCACTTTCAGTCTTTCTATACAAATTGTTTTATTTTTCCTATTTTTTCAGAATTTTTGGAGTAACAGAAGTATGGTGAATGTTCAGATTACTACAGACTGTCTTGTTTAAGACAGATTCTGTTTTTGATGCATAGTTTGCTTGTTTTGATGAAACTATTGTTTTCTATCAGTGGATTAAGCCATGGAAAAGTTATATTATAGTAGCTACAATGCAAAAACAAAATATGAATTGTTTTGCAACAGTACTTAGAGTAGTGATTTGCTTTATTATACTAACGGATCTTACCGAGCTTTCTGTTGAGTTTTGTGTGGATGAAGTGTTCGAAGATCGAGGAGGTCGCGATGTGAGGAGAAGGAGAGAGGCAAGAGCTCAAATTTGCGGATGCCCAAGGCACCCCAAGTAAATATTCAAGGAGACTCAAGCGTCTAAGCTTGGGGATGCCCCGGAAGGCATCCCATCTTTCTTCAACAAGTATCGGTATGTTTTCGGATTCGTTTCATTCATGTGATATGTGCAAATCTTGGAGCATCTTTTGCATTTAGTTTTCACTTTTCTTTTATGCACCATGCTGGTATGGGATAGTCCATGGTTGATTTATAGAATGCTCTTTGCACTTCACTTATATCTTTTGAGTATGTCTTTATAGAATGCTTCATGTGCTTCACTTATATCATTTGAAGTTTGGATTGCATGTTTCTCTTCACATAGAAAACCGCCATTTGTAGAATGCTATTTTGCTTCACCTATATTTGTTAGAGTGTGGGCATATCTTTAGTAGAAAGAATTAGACTCTCTTGCTTCACTTATACCTATTTAGAGATGACAGGAATTGGTCATTCACATGGTTAGTCATTAAATCCTACATAAAACTTATAGATCACTGAATATGATATGTTTGATTCCTTGCAATAGTTTTGCGATATAAATATGGTGATATTAGAGTCATGCTAGTGGGTAGTTGTGGATTGTAGAAATAATTGTGTTGAAGTTTGTGATTCCCGTAGCATGCACGTATGGTGAACCGTTATGTAACAAAGTTGGAGCATGAGGTATTTATTGATTGTCTTCCTTATGAGTGGTGGTCGGGGACGAGCAAAGGTCTTTTACTACCAATCTATCCCCCTAGGAGCATGCGCGTAGTACTTTGTTTCGATAGCTAATAGACTTTTGCAATAAGTATGTGAGTTCTTTATGACTAATGTTGAGTCCATGGATTATACGCACTCTCACCCTTCCATCATTGCTAGCCTCTTCGGTACTGTGCATTGCCCTTTCTCACCTCGAGAGTTGGTGCAAACTTTGCCGATGCATCCAAACCCCGTGATACGATACGCTCTATCACACATAAGCCTCCTTATATATTCCTCAAAACAGCCACCATACCTACCTATTATGGCATTTCCATAGCCATTCCGAGATATATATTGCCATGCAACTTCTCATCATCACATACATGACTTGAGCATTCATTGTCATATTGCTTTGCATGATCGTAAGATAGCTAGCATGATATTTTCATGGCTTGTCCATTTTTTGATATCTTTGCTATGCTAGATCATCGCACATCCTGGTACACTGCCAGAGGCATTCATATAGAGTCATATTTTTTGTTCTAGTATCGAGTTGTAATATTGAGTTGTAAGTAAACAAAAGTGCGATGATCATCATTATTAGAGCATTGTCCCATGTGGGGAAAGGATGATGGAAGCTATGATTCCCTCACAAGTTGGGATGAGTCTCTGGACTTTTAAAAAAAGAGGCCAAAGAAGCCCAAATAAATAAAAGAGGCCAAAGAAGTCCACCAAAAAAGAAAAAATGAAAAAATTAGAGAAAAAGAGAGAAGGGGCAATGTTACTATCCTTTTACCATACTTGTGCTTTAGAGTAGCACCATGTTCTTCATATAGAGAGTCTCTTGAGTTATCACTTTCATATACTAGTGGGAATTTTCATTATAGAACTTGGCTTGTATATTCCGATGATGGGCTTCCTCAAATGCCCGAGGTCTTCATGAGAAAGAAAGTTGGATGCACACCCACTTAGTTTCCAGTTTGAGCTTTCATACACTTATAGATCTCAGTGCATCCGTTGCATGGCAATCCCTACTCCTCACATTAACATCAATTGATGGACATCTCCATAGCCCGTTGATTAGCCGCGTCGATGTGAGACTTTCTCCTTTTTGTCTTCTCCACACAACTCCACCATCATATTCTATTCCACCCATAGTGCTATGTCCATGGCTCACGCTCATGTATTGCGTGAAAGTTGAAAAGGTTTGAGAACGTCAAAAGTATGAAACAATTGCTTGGCTTGTCATCGGGGTTGTGCATGATTTGAATATTTTGTGTGGTGAAGATGGAGTATAGCCAGACCATATGATTTTGTAGGGATAACTTTCTTTGGCCATGTTATTTTGAAAAGACATGATTGCTTTATTAGTATGCTTGAAGTATTATTGTCTTAATATCAATTGATAGACTATTGCTTTGAATCACTCGTGTCTTAATATTCATGCCATGATTAGATTACATGATCAAGATTATGCTAGGTAGCATTCCACATCAAAAATATCTTTTTATAATTTACCTACTCAAGGAAGAGCAGGAATTAAGCTTGGGGATGATGATATGTCTCCGTCGTATCTATAATTTTTGATTGTTCCATGCCAATATTATACAACTTTCATATACTTTTGGCAACTTTTTATACTATTTTGGGACTAACATATTGATCCAGTGCCTAGTGCCAGTTCCTATTTTTTGCATGTTTTTTGTTTCATAGAAAATCCATATCAAACAGAGTACAAATGGGATAAAAACTGACGGAGATTTTTTTTGGAATATATGCGATTTTTGGGAAGAAGAATCAACGTGAGACGATGCCCGAGGGGGCCACGAGGCAGGGGGCGTGCCCTGGGCCCTCGTGGCCACCCCATAAGGCGGTTGGTGCCCTTATTCGGCCGCAAGAAAGCTAATATCCGGATAAAAATGGTATCCAAATTTCAGCCCAATCGGAGTTACGGACTCCGGGAATTTAAGAAACGGTGAAAGGGCAGAATGAGGGAACGCAGAAACAGAGAGAGACAAAGAGACAAATTCAATCTCGGAGGGACTCTCGCCCCTCCGATGCCATGGAAGCCAAGGACCAGAGGGGAAACCATTCTCCCATCTAGGGAGAAGGTCAAGGAAGAAAAATAAGAAGGGGGGCCCTCTCCCCCTCTCTCCCGGTGGCGCCAGAACACCGCCGGGGCCATCATCGTGTGACGGTGATCTACACCAACACCTCTGTCATCTTCACCAATATCTTCATAACCTTCCCCCATCTATCTACAGAGGTCCACTCTCCCACAACCCGCTGTACCCTCTACTTGAACATGGTGCTTTATGCTTCCTATTATTATCCAATGATGTGTTGCCATCCTATGATGTCTGAGTAGATTTTCGTTGTCCTATCGGTAATTGGTGAATTGCTATGATTGGTTTAATTTGCTTGTGGTTATGTTGCTTTCCTTTGGTGCCCATCATATGAGCGCGCACGTGGATCACACCATAGGGTTAGTTGTATGTTAATAGGACTATGTATTGGAGGGCAAGAGTGATAGAAGCTTCAACCTAGCATAGAAATTGATGCATACGGGATTGAAGGGGGACCAATATATCTTAATGCTATTGTTGGGTTTTACCTTAATGAACGTTAGTAGTTGCGGATGCTTGCTAATAGTTCCAATCATAAGTGCATAGAATTCCAAGTCAGAGATGACATGCTAGCAGTGGCCTCTCCCGCATAAAACTTGATATCGGTCTAGTAACGTAGTCAATTGCTTAGGGACAATTTCGCAACTCCTACCACCACTTTTCCACACTCTCTATACTAACTTTATTGCTTCTTTACCTAAAAGAGCCCCTAGTTTTTATTTACGTGCTCTTTATATTCTTGCAAACCTATCCCGTTACACCTACAAAGTACTTCTAGTTTTATACTTGTTCTAGGTAAACCTAACGTCAAGCGTGCGTAGAGTTGTATCGGTGGTTGATAAAACTCGAGGGAATATTTGTTCTACCTTTAGCTCCTCGTTGGGTTCGACACTCTTACTTATCGAAAAGAGGCTACAACTGATCCCCTATACTTGTTGGTTATCAGGGCGAGGGAGAAGCGTAGTAAGAAAGCTTCTCCTCGTTCGGTGAGTTAACGGGACACATCGAAGCAGTACAAGTACTAGTCCTTTCCGGTTAAATATGTCTTAATTTGAAACGAGAAATATACACTGGCGGTCAACGTATGTAACAATACGCTCTTTACGGTCACTATATATAGTTTTGCGATGATTATACGATCACTAGCTCATCGTACAACACCGTATTGCACCCTACTGACCGGCCACATAGTCGATGTGGCTCTTTGTTGACTGGTTAAATTGTCACTTGGTTTCTGGGTCCCACCTGTTAGTTGGCAGGGCAAAGAAATCAGTTGAACAAAACTTTACGCAGGCGCGACAGGAGTCCAACCCTTGCGCGCGAACCACCTTGGTTGTGTATGTGAGTGCATGCACGTGTATTCCCTCGATCTTCCAACAAAGAGTGTACATCGGCTAAAAAACAAAGAGTGAATATCTACACTTTCAATGCATTTAGCCTATAATCTAAAATTGATATTGATTGACTAATGCACCAACTTGTGCTCTAGCTATAGGCTACATGTCTATCCTTAATTACAGCATGCAACAACCCTCATTTAATCTTCTTCTCTCAATGGTCGCATGCACACATAAATCTGCTACTTTTGGGCATTAATTATGCCCTGGTCAATGTGTAAATCTCTAAATGTACAGTTTTTCATGGACGTAGGGAGTAGGTTGAGCACTTGAGTGTGAGCGTGTGTGTTGCGTCGCGTGCTGAGTGCCGCATGGGTGCGTGAGTGTTGTGTGCGTCCATGTGTACGTGTGAGTGTTGCATGTTGCATGCATGTGGCTTTTACTCCCTTCCATTGACATGTTCATATTTCAAGCTTTCTCTATTTCCTCCATATTGTGATACTCCCTCTATTCCCAAATACGGAGTAAAAGCCTTCATCTGTTCCCACGGAGTATTTGTCTCTCTAGAGATTTCAACAAGTGACTACGTACAGAGCAAAATGAGTGAATCTACACTCTAAAATATGTCTACATACATTCGTATGTTGTATTCCATTTGAATGTCTAAAAAGACAATATGTAGGAACGGAGGGAGTAGCAAATAAACATTAAGTTATGTTGTTTTTACCTCCTTGGTCACGGTGCACAACCAAAGATGACTCACCTGGATGGAGGGAGTAGATGGTCAAAGTTTGACATAAAATTAATGCATTGGTCAACATAATTTTTTGAGGAAAACGAGTGCATTAGTTGAGTGTTTTTGCAAACTACAAAAATTATTCCACCACTCATCGTCTACCTTGGTTGATGAGATTTTTGAATTGAGCCCTATAAACTGGAAAGGAGGTAGTACTAGTACTCCTACATTATTGGCGCCAGGTGCCTTGGCCAATGTTTCATCTTGTTGGATGATGTCTACTACACAACCTTCTTCTTGTAGACGTTGTTGGGCCTCCAAGTGCAGAGGTTTGTAGGATAGTAGCAAATTTCCCTCAAGTGGATGACCTAAGGTTTATCAATCTGTAGGAGGCTTAGGATGAAGATGGTCTCTCTCAAGCAACCCTGCGACCATATAATAAAGAGTCTCTTGTGTCCCCAACACACCCAATACAATGGTAAATTGTATAGGTGCACTAGTTCGGCGAAGAGATGGTGATACAAGTGCAATATGGATAGAAGATAATAGTTTTTGTAATCTGAAAATATAAAAACAGCAAGGTAATTAATGGTAAAAGTGAGCATAAACGATATTGCAATGATAGGAAACAAGGCCTAGGGTTCATACCTTCACTAGTGCAAGTCCTCTCAACAATAATAACATAATCGGATCATATAACTATCCCTCAACATGCAACAAAGAGTCACTCCAAAGTCACTAATAGCAGAGAACGAACGAAGAGATTATGGTAGGGTACGACAGCACCTCAAAGTTATTCTTTTCAATCAATCCGTTGGGCTATTCCTATAAGTGTCACAAACAACCCTAGAGTTTGTACTAGAATAACACCTTAAGACACAAATCAACCAAAACCCTAATGTCACCTGGATAGTCCAATGTCACCTCAAGTATCCGTGGGTATGATTATACGATAAGCATCACACAATCTCAGATTCATCTATTCAACCAACACATAGAACCTCAAAGAGTGCCCCCAAAGTTTCTACCGGAGAATCATGACGAAAACGTGTGCCAACCCCTATGCATAGGTTCCTGGGCGAAACCCGCAAGTTGATCACCAAAACATACATCAAGTGAATCACGTGGTATCCCATTGTCACCACAAATACGCACGGCAAGACATACATCAAGTGTTCTCAAATCTTTAAAGACTCAATCCGATAAGATAACTTCAAGGGAAAACTCAATCCATTACAAGAGAGTAGAGGGGGGAAGAAACATCATAGGATCCAAATATAATAGCAAAGCTCGCGATACATCAAGATCGTATCATCTCTAGAACATGAGGGAAAGAGAGATCAAACACATAGCTACTGGTACATACCCTCAGCCCCGAGGGAGAACTACTCCCTCCTCGTCATGGAGAGCACCGAGATGATGAAGAGGGCCACCGGAGAGGGATTGCCACCTCCGGGAGGGTGCCGGAACGGGTCTAGATTGGTTTTCGGTGGCTACAGAGGCTTCTGGCGGCGGAACTCCCGATCTATTGTGCTCTCCGATCATTTTAGGGTATATGGAGATATATAGGAGGAAGAAGTACGTCAGGGGGGCCACGAGGGGCCCACGAGGGTGGAGGGCGCGCCCCCTACCTCGTGGTCTCCTCGAAGCTTCCCTTACGTGTACTTCAAGTCTTCTAGGCTTCTTTCCTTCCAAAAATGAGTTCCGTGAAGTTTCAGGTCAATTGGACTCCGTTTGATTTTCCTTTTCTTAAAAACCCTAAAACAAGGTAAAAACAGAAACTGGCACTGGCTCTGGGTTAATAGGTTAGTCCCAAAAAATGATATAAAAGTGTATAATAAAGCCCATAAGCATCTAAAATAGTAGATAATATAGCATGGAGCAATCAAAAATTATAGATACGTTGGAGACGTATCAACATCCCCAAGCTTAATTCCTGCTCGTCCTCGAGTAGGTAAATGATAAAAACAGAATTTTTGATGCGGAGTGCTACTTGGCATAATTTCAATGTAATTCTTCTTAATTGTGGTATGAATATTTAGATCCATAAGATTCAAGACAAAAGTTCATATTGACATAAAAATAATAATACTTCAAGCATACTAACTAAGCAATCATGTCTTCTCAAAATAACATGGGCAAAGAAAGTTATCCCTACAAAATCATATAGTCTGGCTATGCTCCATCTTCACCACACAACATATTTAAATCATGCACAACCCCGATGACAAGCCAAGCAATTGTTTCATACTTTTGATGTTCTCAAACTTTTTCAATCTTCACGCAATACATGAGTGTGAGCCATGGACATAGCACTATAGGTGGAATAGAATGGTGGTTGTGGAGAAGACAAAAAGGGAGAAGATAGTCTCACATCAACTAGGCATATCAACAGGCTATGGAGATGCCCATTAATAGATATCAATGTGAGTGAGTAGGGATTACCATGCAACGGATGCACTAGAGCTATAAGTGTATGAAAGCTCAACAAAAGGAACTAAGTGGGTGTGCATCCAACTTGCTTGCTCACGAAGACCTAGGGCATTTTGAGGAAGCCCATCATTGGAATATACAAGCCAAGTTCTATAATGAAAGATTCCCACTACTATATGAAAGTGACAACATAGGAGACTCTCTATCATGAAGATCATGGTGCTACTTTGAAGCATAAGTGTGGTAAAAAGATAGTAGCATTGCCCCTTCTCTCTTTTTCTCTAATTTTTTTAATATTTTTTATTTGGGCCTTCTTTTTTTATGGCCTCTTTTCTCTTTTTTTATTTGGGCTTCTTTGGCCTCTTTTATTTATTTATTTTCGTCCGGAGTCTCATCCCGACTTGTGGGGGAATCATAGTCTCCATCATCCTTTCCTCACTGGGACAATGCTGTAATAATGATGATCATCACACTTTTATTTTTCTTACAACTCAACAATTACAACTCGATACTTAGAACAAAATATGACTCTATATGAATGCCTTCGGCAGTGTACCGGGATGTGCAATGACTCATGAGTGACATGTATGAAATAATTTTGAACGGTGGCTTTGCCACAAATACGATGTCAACTACATGATCATGCTAAGCAATATGACAATGATGGAGTGTGTCATAAATGGAATGGTGGAAAGTTGCATGGCAATATATCTTAGAATGGCTATGGAAATGCCATAATAGGTAGGTATGGTGGCTGTTTTGAGGAAGGTATATGGTGGGTGTATGATGCCGGCGAAAGGTGCGCGGTATTAGAGAGGCTAACAAAGGTGGAAGGGTGAGAGTGCGTATAATCCATGGACTCAACATTAGTCATAAAGAACTCATATACTTATTGCAAAAATCTACAAGTTATCAAAGCAAAGTATTACGCGTATGCTCCTAGGGGGCTAGATTGGTAGGAAAATACCATCGCTCGTCCCCGACCGCCACTCATAAGGAAGACAATCAATAAATAAATCATGCTCCGACTTCATCACATAATGGTTCACCATACGTGCATGCTACGGGAATCACAAACTTCAACACAAGTATTTCTCAAAATCACAACTACTCAACTAGCATGACTCTAATATTATTACCTCCATATCTCAAAACAATCATCTAGTATCAAACTTCTCTTAGTATTCAATGCACTCTATATGAAAGTTTTTATTAATCTTGTATACCTAGCATATTCGAATTTTAAGCAAATTACCATGATATTTAAGACTCTCAAAATAATCTAAGTGAAGCATGAGAGTTCATCTATTTCTTGAAAATAAAACTACCACAATGCTCTAAAAGATATAAGTGAAGCACTAGAGCAAATAACAAACTACTCCGAAAGATATAAGTGAAGATCAATGAGTAGTCGAATAATTATGCAACTATGTGAAGACTCTCTAACATTTAATAATTTCAGTTCTTGGTATTTTATTCAAACAGCAATCAAAGCAAAATAAAATGACATTCTAAGAATGGCAAACATCATGTGACGAAGCAAAAACTTAGGATCATCCGAGGCTAACCGATAGTTGTTGAAGAAGAAAGGTGGGATGCCAACCGGGGCATCCACAAGCTTAGATGCTTGAGACTTCTTGAAGTATTATCTTGGGATGCCTTGGGCATCCCCAATCTTGAGCTTTTGTGTCTCCTTAATTCCTCTCATATCACGGTCTCCCTAAATCTCAAAAGCTTCATCCACACAAAACTCAACAAGGACTCGTGAGATAAGTTAGTATAAACCATTGCCAAAACCTTATCATACTCTACTGTAGAAAATAACTAAAATTATTATTCAACATTTCATACTAAATGCCTCTGCATATTTAATAGTCCTATCCTCAAATAGAATCATGAAATAAGCAAACATATGGAAACAATGCAAACATAACAGCAATCTGCCTAAACAGGACAGTCTGTAAAGAATGCAGCAACATCCATACTTACCTAGCTCAAACAATTATGAAATAAAATTCCCACTGTAGTAAATTTATCATAGCTTAATATGCAAAAGATTTCAACATTTTATCACATTCTGACTTTTCTAGGGAATTATTGCAACAGCGGTAAACTTTCTGTTTTCAAACAGCAACATGTGGACTTCTAAAATAGGCATTGTAAAGGCTATCAATGCCACTTTTATTGAAATAAAAGATGCAAAACATTGTTATAAATAAAAGCAAGCAAATCCTAACAAAATAAATTGATGCTCCAAGCAAAACACATATCATGTGGCGAATAAAAATATAGCTCCAAGTAATGTTACCGATGAACGAAGACGAAAGAGGGGATGCCTTCCGGGGCATCCCCAAGCTTAGGCTCTTGGTTGTCCTTGAATATACCTTGGGGTGCCTTGGGCATCCCCAAGATTAGGCTCTTTCCACTCCTTATTCCATAGTCCATCGAACCTTTACCCAAAACTTGAAAACCTCACAACACAAAACTTACCAGAAAACTAGTAAGCTCCGTCAGCGAAAGAAAACAAAACACCACTTCAAGGTACTGTAATGAACTCATTCTTTATTTATATTGGTGTTATACCTACTGTATTACAACTTCTCTATGGTTTATAAACTCTTTTACTAGCCATAGATTCATTAAAATAAGCAAACAACACATAGAAAACAGAATCTGTCAAAAACAGAATAGTCTGTAGTAATCTGTATCAAACGTATACTTATGGAACTCATAAAATTCTCAAATAAATTTCTCTACATGAGGAATTTATCTATTAATCATCTGCAAAAAGAATTAACTAAATAGCACTCTCAAATAAAATGGAAGCAATTCTCGTGAGCGCTAAAGTTTCTATTTTTACAGCATGATCAACAAGACTTTCCCCAAGTCTTCCCAAAGGTTCTACTTGGCACGAACACTAATTAAAATCATAAACCACATCTAAACAAAGGCTTGATAAATTATTTATTACTAAACAGGAGCAAAAAGCAAGGAACAAAAATAAAGTTGGGTTGCCTCCCAACAAGCGCTATCGTTTAACGCCCCTAGCTAGGCATGATGATTTCAATAATGCTCACATAAAGGATAAGAATTGAAACATAAAGAGAGCATCATGAAGAATATGACTAGCTGATACGTCTCCAACGTATCTATAATTTTTGATTGCTCCATGCTATCTTATCTACTGTTTTAGGAAATATTGGGCTTTATTATCCACTTTTATATTATTTTTGGGACTAACCTATTAACCGGAGGCCCAGCCCAGATTTGCTGTTTTATGCCTATTTCAGTGTTTTGAAGAAAAGGAATATCAGATGGAGTTGAAACGGAACGAAATCAACTAGAGAAGTTATTTTTGGAACGAAAGCCACCCGATGAACTTGGACCCCACGTCAAAGAAGGAACGAGGTGCTCACGAGGGTGGGGGGGGCCCCTAGGGCGCGCCCCCTGCCTCGTGGGGCCCTCGTGGCTCCCCTGACGTACTTCTTCCGCCTATATAACTCCACGTACCCTAAAACTTCCAGAACGGAGAATAGATCGGGAGTTCCGCCGCCAGAAGCCTCCGTAGCCACCGAAAGCCAATCTAGACCCGTTCCGGCACCCTGCCGGAGGGGGAAATCCTTCCCCGTTGGCCATCTTCATCATCCCGGTGCTCTCCATGACGAGGAGGGAGTAGTTCTCCCTCGGGTCTGAGGGTATGTACCAATAGCTATGTGTTTGATCTCTCTCTCTCTCTCATGTTCTTGATTTGGCATGATCTTGATGTATCGCGAGCTTTGCTATTATAGTTGGATCCTATGTTTCTCCTCCCCCTCTTCTCTCTTGTAATGAATTGAGTTTCCCCTTTGAAGTTATCTTATCGGATTGAGTATTTAAAGACTTGAGAACACTTGATGTATGTCTTGCCGTGGATATACGTGGTCACAATGGGATACCACATGTCACTTGATGTATATTTTTGTGACCAACTTGCGGGTTCCGCCCATGAACCTATGCATAGGGGTTGGCACACGTTTTCGTCGTGATTCTCCGGTAGAACTTTGGGGCACTCTTTGAGGTCCTTTGTGTTGGTTGAATAGATGAATTGAGATTGTGTGATGCATATCATATAATCATGCCCACGGATACTTGAGGTGACAATGGTGTATATAGGTGACATTACGGTTTTGGTTGATTTGTGTCTTATGGTGTTATTCTAGTACGAACTCTAGGGCTGTTTGTGACACTTATAGGAATAGCCCAACGGATTGATTGGAAAGAATAACTTTGAGGTAGTTTCGTACCCTACCATAATCTCTTCGTTCGTTCTCCACTATTAGTGACTTTGGAGTGACTCTTTGTTGCATGTTGAGGGATAGTTATGTGATCCAATTATGTTAGTATTGTTGAGGGAACTTACGCTAGCGAAAGTATGAACCCTAGGGCTTGTTTCCACACATTGCAATACCGTTTATGCTCACTTTTATCATTCATTACCTTGCTGTTTTTATATTTTCAGATTACAAATACCTTTATCTACTATCCATATACCACTTGTATCACCATCTCTTCGCCGAACTAGTGAACCTATACAATTTACCATTGTACTGGGTGTGTTGGGGACACAAGAGACTCTTTGTTATTTGGTTGCAGGGTTGCTTGAGAGAGACCATCTTGATCCTATGCCTCCTACGGATTGATAAACCTTAGGTCATCCACTTGAGGGAAATTTGCTACTGTTCTACAAACCTCTGCACTTGGAGGTCCAACAACGTCTACAAGAAGAAGGTTGTGTAGTAGACATCAAGCTCTTTTCTGGCGCCGTTTCCGGGGAGGTTAGCGCTTGAAGGTATATCTTTAGATCTTGCAATCTAGTCTTTTAGTTTCTTGTTTTATCACTAGTTTAGTTTATAAAAGAAAATTATAAAAAAATGGAATTGAGTTTGTCTCATACGCTTCACCTTTTTAATATCTTTCGTGAGTATGATGGAAAGGATAATTGTGCTCAAGTGCTAGAAGAAGAAATTTATAAAATGTTTGGCACTAAATATTTGAAGGATGAGCATGATTGCAATGTTGTTAGTATGAATTCCTTGAATATCCATGATGCTAATGATATGCAAAGCCACAAGCTTGGGGAAGCTATGTTTGATGAAGATGATATTTTTAGTCCCCCAAGTTTTGATGTGCTAATTTATTATGATGAAAGCATGCCTCCTATCTATGATGATTATTGTGATGGCACGTATGCTTTAAAGAATAATGATAACAATGAAACTTGTCATCTTGATCTTCATTTTCAATCACATGATAGTTATTTTGTTGAGTTTGCTCCCACTATTATTCATGAGAAGAATTTTGCTTATGTGGAGAGTAGTAAATTTTGCATGCTTGTAGATCATGAAAAGAATGCTTTAGGTGCTGGTTATATTGTTGAATTAATTCATGATGCTACTGAAATTATTATGAGGGAGGAACATATGCTTGTAGTAATTGCAATAATATCAAGTTTCCTCTCTATGTGCTTAAAATTTTGAAGTTATGCTTGTTTTGCCTTCCTATAGTTGATTGTTGTTCCCATAAGTTGTTTGCTCACAAAATCCCTATGCATAGGAAGTATGTTAGACTTAAATGTTCTGGTCATATTCTTCAGGATGCTCTCTTTATGTTTCAATTCTTATCTTTTATGTGAGCATCATTGAAATCATCATGCCTAGCTAGGGGCATTAAACGATAGCGCTTGTTGGGAGGCAACCCAATTTTATTTTTGTTCCTTGCTTTTTGTTCCTGTTTAGTAATAAATAATCCATCTAGCCTCTGTTTATATGTTGTTTTATGCTTTTAATTAGTGTTTGTGCCAAGTAGAACCTTTGGGAAGACTTGGGGAATGTCTTGTTGATCATGCTGTAAAAAACAGAAAGTTTAGCGCTCACGAGAATTGCTGCAATCTTTATTTGGAGAATGATATTTAGTTAATTATTTTTGCATATGATTAATATATAAATTACTCAGGTCCAGAAATTTATTTGAGAATTTTATGAGTTCCAGAAGTATACGTTTGATCCAGATTACTACAGACTATTCTGTTTTTGACAGATTCTGTTTTCGGTGTGTTGTTTGCTTATTTTGATGAATCTATGGCTAGTAAAATAGTTTATAAACCATAGAGAAGTTGGAATACAGTAGGTTTAACACAAATATGAAAAAATAATGAGTTCATTACAGTACCTTGAAGTAGTGATTTACTTTCTTATACTAACGGAGCTTACGAGTTTTCTGTTAAGTTTTGTGTTGTGAAGTTTTCAAGTTTTGGGTAAGGATTCGATGGACTATGGAATAAGGAGTGGCAAGAGCCTAAGCTTGGGGATTCCCAAGGCACCCCAAGGTAATATTCAAGGATATCCAAGAGCCTAAGCTTGGGGATGCCCCGGAAGGCATCCCCTCTTTCGTCTTGATTCATCGGTAACTTTACTTGGAGCTATATTTTTATTCACCACATGATATGTGCTTTGCTTGGAGCGTCAATTTATTTTGTTAGTATTTGCATGCTGTTATTTAGAACAATGTTTTGCATATTTTATTTCAACAAAAGTGGCATTGATAGTCTTTACTATCCCTATGTTACAAGTATACATGTTGCTGTTTGAAAACAGAAAGTTTACCGCTGTTGCAATAATTCCTGAGAAAAGTCAGAATGTGATAAAATGTTGAAACCTTTTGCATATTAAGATCTGATAAATTTACTACAGTGGGAATTTTCTTGGATAATTTTTGGAGCTAGGGAAGTATGGATGTTGCTGCATTCTTTACAAACTATCCTGTTTAGGCAGATTGCAGTTATGTTTGCATTGTTTGCATATGGTTGCTTCTTTAATGATTCAATTTGAGGATAGGACTGTTAAATATGCATAGGCATTTAGTATTAAATGTTGAATAATAATTTTAGTGATTTTCTACTGTAGAGTATGATAAGGTTTTGGCAATGGTTTATACTAACTTATCTCACGAGTCCTTGTTGAGTTTTGTGTGGATGAAGCTTTTGAGATTTAGGGAGACCGTGATATGAGAGGAATTAAGGAGACACAAAAGCTCAAGCTTGGGGATGCCCAAGGCACCTCAAGATAATATTTCAAGAAGTCTCAAGCATCTCAGCTTGGGGATGCCCCGGTTGGCATCCCACCTTTCTTCTTTAACAATTATCGGTTAGTATCGATTGATCCTAAGTTTTTGCTTCTTCACATGATGTTTGCTATTCTTAGATGTCATTTTATTTAGTTTTGCTTGATGTTTGAATAAAATACCAAGATCTGAAATTATTAAATGTTAGAGAGTCTTCACATAGTTGCATAATTATTCGACTACTCATTGATCTTCACTTATATCTTTCGGAGTAGTTTGTCATTTGCTCTAGTGCTTCACTTATATCTTTCAGAGCATGGTGGTAGTTTTATTTTGAAGAAATAGATGAACTCTCATGCTTCACTTATATTATTTTGAGAGTCTTAAATAGCATGGTAATTTGCTTAAAATCCTAATATGCTAGGTATTCAAGAATAATAAAATTCTCTTATGAGTGTGTTGAATACTATGAGAAGTTTGATACTTGATAATTGTTTTGAGATATGGAGATGGTGATATTAGAGTCATGCTAGTTGAGAGGTTATGAATTTGAGAAATATTTGTGTTGAAGTTTGTGATTCCTGTAGCATGCACGTATGGTGAACCGTTATGTGATGAAGTCAGAGCATGATTTATTTATTGATTGTCCTCCTTATGAGTGGCGGTCGGGGACGAGCGATGGCATTTTCCTACCAATCTATCCCCCTAGGAGCATGCGCGTCATACTTTGCTTTGATAACTTGTAGATTTTTGCAATAAGTATATGAGTTCTTTATGACTAGTGTTGAGTCCATGGATTATACGCACTCTCACCCTTCCACCTTTGCTAGCCTCTCTAATACCATGCACCTTTCGCCGGTATCATACACCCACCATATACCTTCCTCAAAACAGCCACCATAACTACCTATTATGGCATTTCCATAGCCATTCCGAGATATATTGCCATGCAACTTTCCACCATTCCATTCATCATGACACATTCATCATTGTCATATTGCTTTGCATGATGATTTAGTTGACATCGTATTTGTGGCAAAGCCACAATTCATAATTCTTTCATACATGTCACTCATGCATCATTGCACATCCCGGTACACCGCCGGAGGCATCCATATAGAGTCATACTTTGTTCTAGTATCGAGTTGTAATCATTGAGTTGTAAGAAAATAAAAGTGTGATGATCATCATTAATAGAGCATTGTCCCAAATAAAAAAATAAAAAAGGGGGAAAGGCCAAAAAAAAGAAAGGCCACATAAAAAATAAAAAAATTAAAGGTACAATGCTACTATCCTTTTTCCACACTTGTGCTTCAAAGTAGCACCATGATCTTCATGATAGAGAGTCTCCTATGTTGTCACTTTCATATACTAGTGGGAATCTTTCATTATAGAACTTGGCTTGTATATTCCAATGATGGGCTTCCTCAAAATGCCTTATGTCTTCGTGAGAAAGCGAGTTGGATGCACACCCACTAGTTTCTTTTGTTGAGCTTTCATACATTTATAGCTCTAGTGTATCCGTTGCATGGCAATCCCTACTCACTCACATTGATATCTATTGATGGGCATCTCCATAGCCCATTGATACGCCTAGTTGATGTGAGACTATCCTCTCCCTTTTTGTCTTCTCCACAACCACCATTCTATTCCACCTATAGTGCTATGTCCATGGTTCACACTCATGTATTGCGTGTGAAGATTGAAAAAGTTTGAGAACATCAAAAGTATGAAACAATTGTTTGGCTTGTCACCGGGGTTGTGCATGATTTAAATATTTTGTGTGGTGAAGATGGAGCATAGCCAGACTATATGATTTTGTAGGGATAACTTTCTTTGGCCATGTTATTTTGAGAAGACATGATTGCTTAGTTAGTATGCTTGAAGTATTATTATTCTTATGTCAATATTAAACTTTTGTCTTGAATCTTATGGATCTGAATATTCATGCCACAATTAAGAAGAATTACATTGAAATTATGCCAACTAGCATTCCACATCAAAAATTATCTTTTTTATCATTTACCTACTCGAGGACAAGCAGGAATTAAGCTTGGGGATGCTTGATACGTCTCCAACGTATCTATAATTTTTGATTGCTCCATGCTATATTATCTACTGTTTTGGGCAATATTGGGCTTTATTATCCACTTTTATATTATTTTTGGGACTAACCTATTAACCGGAGGCCCAGCCCAGATTTGTTGTTTTATGCCGATTTCAGTGTTTTGAAGAAAAGGAATATCAGATGGAGTCGAAATGGAACGAAATCAACTAGAGAAGTTATTTTTGGAACGAAAGCCACCCGATGGACTTGGACCCCACGTCAAAGAAGGAACGAGGTGCTCACGAGGGTGGGGGGCACCCCCCCTAGGGCGCGCCCCTTGCCTCGTGGGGCCCTCATGGCTCCCCTGACGTACTTCTTCCGCCTATATAACTCCACGTACCCTAAAACTTCCAGAACGGAGAATAGATCAGGAGTTCCACCGCCAGAAGCCTCCGTAGCCACCGAAAGGCAATCTATTCCCGTTCCGACACCCTGCCGGAGGGGGCAATCCTTCCCCGGTGGCCATCTTCATCATCCCGGTGCTCTCCATGACGAGGAGGGAGTAGTTCTCCCTCGGGGCTGAGGGTATGTACCAGTAGCTATGTGTTTGATCTCTCTCTCTCTCTCTCTCGTGTTCTTGATCTGGCATGATCTTGATGTATCGCGAGCTTTGCTATTATAGTTGGATCCTATGTTTCTCCTCCCCCTCTTCTCTCTTGTAATGAATTGAGTTTCCCCTTTGAAGTTATCTTATCGGATTGAGTATTTAAAGACTTGAGAACACTTGATGTATGTCTTGTCGTGGATATCGGTGGTGACAATGGGATACTACGTGCCACTTGATGTATGTTTTGGTTACCAACTTGCGGGTTCCGCCCACGAACCTATGCATAGGGGTTGGCACATGTTTTCGTCGTGATTCTCCGGTAGAACTTTGGGCACTCTTTGGGGTCCTTTGTGTTGGTTGCATAGATGAATTGAGATTGTGTGATGCATATCGTATAATGATGCCCATGGATACTTGAGGTGACAATGGAGTATCTAGGTGACATTAGGGTTTTGGTTGATTTGTGTCTTAAGGTGTTATTCTAGTACGAACTCTAGGGCTGTTTGTGACACTTATAGGAATAGCCCAACGGATTGATTGGAAAGAATAACTTTGAGGTGGTTTCGTACCCTACCATAATCTCTTCGTTCGTTCTCCGCTATTAGTGACTTTGGAGTGACTCTTTGTTGCATGTTGAGGGATAGTTATGTGATCCAATTATGTTAGTATTGTTGAGGGAACTTAAGCTAGCGAAAGTATGAACCCTAGGGCTTGTTTCCACACATTGCAATACCGTTTATGCTCACTTTTATCATTCGTTACCTTGCTGTTTTTTTATTTTCAGATTACAAATTCCTTTATCTACTATCCCTATACCACTTGTATCACCATCTCTTCGCCGAACTAGTGCACCTATACAATTTACCATTGTACTGGGTGTGTTGGGAACACAAGAGACTCTCTATTATTTGGTTGCAGGGTTGCTTGAGAGAGACCATCTTCATCCTATGCCTCCTACGGATTGATAAACCTTAGGTCATCCACTTGAGGGAAATTTGCTACTGTCCTACAAACCTCTGCACTTGGAGGCCCAACAACGTCTACAAGAAGAAGGTTGTGTAGTAGACATCACTAGCACATTTAAGTCTAACCCACTTCCTATGCATAGGGATTTTGTGAGCAAACAATTTATGGCAACAATAATCAACTAGCATAGGAAAGCAAAACAAGCATAAGTTCAAGATCTTCAACACATAGAGAGGAAACTTGATATTATTGCAATTCCTACAAGCATAAGTTCCTCCCTCATAATAATTTTTAGTAGCATCATGAATGAATTCAACAATATAACCATCACATAAAGCATTATTTTCATGATCTACAAGTATAGAAATTTTATTACTCTCCACATAAGCAAAATTCTTCTCATGAATAATAGTGGGAGCAAACTCAACAAAATAATTACATGTGAGGCATAATCCAATTGAAAACTAAAATCATGATGACAAGTTTCATGGATATAATTATTCTTTATAACATACAAGTCATCACAATAATCATCATAGATAGCAACTTTGTTCTCATAATCAATTGGAACCTCTTTCGGAATAGTGGAATCATTACTAAATAAAGTCATGACCTCTCCGAAACCACTTTCATCAACATAATCATCATAAATAGGAGGCATGCTATTATCATAATAAATTTGCACATCAAAACTTGGGGGACTAAAAATATCATATTCATCAAACATAGCATCCCCAAGCTTGTGGCTTTGCATATCATTAGCATCATAGATATTCAAAGAATTCATACTAACAACATTGCAATCATGCTCATCATTCAAATATTCAGTGCCAAACATTCTAATGCATTCTTCTTCTAACACTTTGGCACAATTTTCCTTTCCATCATACTCACGAAAGATATTAAAAAGATGAAGCGTATGAGGCAAACTCAATTCCATATTTTTTTGTAGTTTTCTTTTATAGACTAAACTAGTGATAAAACAAGAAACTAAAAGACTCGATTGCAAGATCTAAAGATATACCTTCAAGCGCTAACCTCCCTGGCAAGGGCGCCAGAAAAGAGCTTGATGTCTACTACACAACCTTCTTCACTACAAAAAAATACACTTCCGTGATGATACGTGTTTGTCACAGTAGGTCGCGTTTTTTGTCATGCCTGTACATCCATGACAAATTTATGACAGAATCAAGATAGTCATACCTGTGTTGTCGTAGAAGTGTTCCATGACATTGCCAAAATTATCATCACGGAAGTGTCCACTTCCATGATGATAAATCGCGCGTCATAGAAGTGCTTTCGTCAAGGGTGACCAACATGTGACATCCACTGTAATAGAACGTCGTTAAGCTATCGGGTCAGATTTTGGATCCGATAACCCGTTAACAGCCACGACCAGTGCCAATTTTCCACGTGTAAAATTCTCATTGGCTGACGGATCCACGCGTCAGCTCCGCGTTGGCACAGGTGTCACTCATCCAACGGTCGAGATGGGCCTATGATATGTTGACACGTGGATCGGCCCAAAAGTGGCCCACAAAGATTAAATTGGCTGGCCCAACTGAAGGCCCATAAGATTTAGCGGACCATAATGGGTCGGCCCAGCTAAAGTCCCACAAAATTTAGCGGACCATAATGGGCTGGCCAGCTAAAGGCCCACACGATTTTGCAGACCATAATGGGCCGGCCCAGCTAAAGGCCCACAAGATTTTGCGGACCACAATGGGCCGGCCCAGCTAAAGGCCCACAAGATTCTGCCGACCATAATGGGCCGGCCCAGCTAAAGGCCCAACATTCTCTGTCAAATCGGCCCGTCAACGGCCTGTCCTAAACTTGTCATCAACGTGGCCCATGGTCACTTCTGGCCCGTTAACAGTCCGCTAAGTAATTGGGCCGAATTACGGCCCGGTGTATTTTCGGCCTGTTAAAGGTCCGGCTTCATTTGGGCCCATTTACAGGCCATCAAAACTTTCGGCCCATAAACGACCGTGAAGGATTTGGGTCATATTCGGCCATGTCTGACATTCGGCCTGTTAGAGGCCCACTATAGCTTTGGGCCACTTTCGGCCTGTTGTCATTTTCGGCCTGTTAACGCCGGACGTAAACCATGGGCCATATGTGGCCCATTAACGGCCCATATAAAAATGACGATAATCTAGCCCGACCGAAGTTCCGGCCTGTTAAAGGCCCGTGTATTAGGTCGGCGCATTTACGGCCCGTCCGAATTTCGGCCTGTTAAAGTCCAGTGGGTTATTTGGCACAATCAGGGCCCAATCTCACTTTCGGTCTATTAAAGGCCCATGTATTTTATGGGCTCGAGATATTTACACCTGTAAACGGCCTATTTTTACTGAGGGCCCAAATTATGTTTAGGCCTGTTAAAGGCCCACTATGGGCACAGGCCTACCAGAAAAATATGAAAGCTTATGCTGATTTAGGCCCAGATATTTTTAGTGGGCTACATGCCAATTTCGGCCCGTAATCGTTTTTAGCCCAATTGGAATGGGCCCGACGAATGTTGGCATGTTGGGCTCCTACGAAGCTTTCGGCCGAATACATTACTAAGATAAACCTACACTATACAAAAATAGCGTCGTAATTACTGCAGCCTGAGGCAGCATCATAAATGTTGTATCACAACAAAATAAATTCCAACCATACAACAAAAGGCCTGTTGGCATAAAGTTTACAGTCCTTCCAGATAAAAGCACCATCAGATGTATAGAAGCACAGATCATTTGACCTGAGTGCTAATGTTTCAGGCTGTAGAATCTGATGGAGCAGCACGATCTCCACCTTTTTCCGCCATTGCTCTTGAACAACGAAGCGAATGTCTGATAGTCTGGTTTCAAAACCATTCATATCTTGACGACATTTCTCAACCACTATTCTTGTTTCCGAAACAACGTCCATTAGGGATTGGACTTGTGTCTGGAGCACAGATATATCACTCTGTCTAGCAGGAAGATTTTGTTCAGTAGGCGATTTGGACGAGGTTACCTTGACAACCAACCCAGAATTACGCAGGAAGGTGCTTTTTGCACTGTTAGTGGAGAGATACTGACGCACTGCAGCAAGAGGTGACATTGTGCCTGTAGTAGCCTCGTCACCTTCAGGTGGTTGTGGCTGTTCAATCATTTGTTCCATAGCTTCCTGAAAGTTTGAACTTGTAGATTAGTGTACCAGATAAGTTACTAATGAGACAAAAACAAACAAAGTAGGTTAAACGTTTATACATAACTTATTTTGGTGAACTACTGTAATACATTAGCATGTATTGTAGTGCCAACTACATAATAAAATCACTTTCGGAACATATGTCCATGTAGCATGCCTACTGTATTGTCTATTTCCTCACATTCGTTGACATCTAAGGATAAAGAGACATGGTTTAAAGTAGGATGAACATAGTATGACATCATTCATATCATGGGCAAACAGATATAAAACAAACAGGCTATTTTATCATTGTGTGCGCACGTGAACATAACAACTAGATTACAGATCAAGACCAAAAGAATATCCTTCATCTCTTTTAAACCATGTAAGGTGAAATGATACGTTAAGACAACTGTGAATAAAAGTGAACAGAGTAACTGACATTGGCTGCAAACCAAGTAGTTAAATGAACACATCACAGTACCAATCAGTTCAAGGCAGGAGGAGTAAGGACTTACAACAGCGGCTTGAACTGGTGTGCTCATGCCCTTCATCTTGCTGGTGTGGCAATCCTTGAAGATTTGCACTGCATTCGGTTCAGGTTCTTTTTGGTCCGCACGGGATTTCCTCTGTATTTGGAACAAGTCAATATAGATACGATAATATGGCACAAAAAAGAAGGAAGTAGCAGCTATTTACAAGAGCCTCGCAGTGTGCAATATAGCTACGAGATCCTGTGGTCTGTTGGAATTTCACTTTAGAACGGTTGGTTTTGTTCTTCAAACAGTTAGCCTAGAAGAAGATACACTTGTAAGGCACATACATAAATACAAGTTCAATATGTGGTCTGATCAAATACATATAGCCTACCTGATACTTTGGATCAGACCAGTGTTTAACGAGGGCTGTCCAGTCTTCATCTGTAATATATTCCACTGGAGATGTTTGGGCGATTTCATTGTTAGCCTTGCCTTCAAAGTGAGATTTTCTAAGGTGGTACCGATACTGTCGCAGAGCAGACTGAAAAACATGAGTGCATGCTTGTCTAGTTGCATCATCTTTCGGATCCAACTTGAACCTCATCTGTTGAAAAAAGAATGTGAGTCTTATTAGGAGGAAGCTAGAAAGTATGGGACAGAGCAAGACAATATTACTAATTGCGATGAATAACATTACTTACGGATAAATGGTCAAGGAAGGTGTTAAACTGGGTATTGTCTTTCTCATTCCTGTACTGGATCCACGTTGGGAGGATACGTGCATGACACCTAACGGCAACGGCTGCCTCTGATACTAACTTGGCTGACTCTGTAGCATCACGTGGCCTTTTTAAACCTGCCTCAAAATGGATCTCCATTCTTCCTCCTTTAGATTTTGTTAATCTGTCAAGCATTATCCCTGATGTCTGTTTCCGCTTGCGCCGTGGTGCTAGTTCAACAACGAATATGGAAAGTGTTAGTGTACATCAAACTGTGAGAGTACATATAAAGGAGCATGCAACTGCAACTTGACTCGGTCAGGTACCGTCTTGGTGTTGATGCTCATGAGGTTCATCTGATCTTGCCAAGTCCTGTTGTGTCAGCAGTGCTTCGGAAGTAGTGTTAGGTGTGAAGGCAGCTTGGGAACTGGCCAGTTCCGGAGCAAACGAACGAGTAACTGGTTGAGATGCTGGTACAGTTGAAGCGGATGCTGCAGCTGGTGGAGCAGGTGATACTGTGTTTGTAGATTTAGCCGGTGGACTTGGACCTTCTACTGCACTATAAGTACCAGCAGAATCTCGACGGCAGAACCTTTTCCGTTTCACCCGACGAGTAACAACACTCCCTACTATATTATTTTCCTTGCTCTTTTTTGACTTTGCCATGTCAAGCTGTACCCACAACACAAAAGAATAAAATCACTCTTCAGAACTCATTGATGCATGATACAGACAAGCAATACTTTGATGTAAGACAACCGTATGAGGATGGAATATGTAAGAAAAACAGGACGACATGACATATTCACAGCTACGATGTGCAAACTAAGCAGAAGGATTTTCAAGAAAATAGAAGTAATGCAAGCTAGACACCATATGAAAGATGCAACCAATATTACTCTGCCAAGTTAAAAGTGTCTTGTCATAAGTGGCAATTCGAAAAATTAGAAGCAGTACAACATAGAAATCAATGCAAGATGCAACCACTATCAAACTGCCATGTTAAAAGCGTCCAATCATGAGTGACTGATGCGGGATACACAACAGCAGTACTTTGATGTAAGAACATGGTATGATAGATAGATGCAGTGTATTCTAGACACAGAAAGCCATGTCATATGCACATGTATAACGTATAAACTCAGCAGGTGCAATTTAATCAAAATAGAAGAAATACAGGCTAGACAACATATGCAACATGAAACCAATTATCACACTGTCAACTTAGAGCAAGCACCTGCGATGGTGGAGTACGGGAGATGAACTCATCATGTAGACTTGGGACTTCAACTTCATTAGCAGTAGCAGTGGCAAATCTAGAGAGTCTCTGTTTGCGTCGGTGCGGAGGACCACCAACATCCCCTAACTTACTCTTTTCCTTCCTATTTTCTGATATTGCCTTATGAAGTCAAAACCACAAGAAGATGAATAAAATTAGCTCTGCATAACTGGTTGATGCATGATACAGACGAACACTACTTTGATGTAAGGCAAGCGCAGGATAGGAGGATGGAATATATACAAAAAAAGACAGCGTTTCATATTCACACGTACGATAGGAGGATGGAATATGTATGAAAAAACAGTAAGCGGAAGGCATTTCAACAAAATTAGAAGAAATGAAAGCTAGGCACCATATGAACATGCAACCAATATCACTCTATCAGGTAAAAAGTGTCTCGTCGTAAGTGCCATTTCAAGAAATTAGAAGCAGTACAAGCTAGAAGACAATGCAAGATGCAACCTACATCACAGTCCCAAGTTAAATGTGTCTTATGGGTAAGTGATCGTTGCAGGTATAAGTTGTAAGCTACGCAGATGCAATTCAACATAATCAGAAGCAATACAAACTAGACATCATACGGAAAACGCAACCACGTATAACAGTTCCAAGTAAGAGCAAGCACCTGTGATGGTGGAGTAGGGGAGATGTGCTCATCATGTACACGTATGTTCTAGAAACAGGAACACGTGTCATATTCACAGGCATTATGTGTAAAGTAAGCAGATGCAATTCAAGTTAGAAGCAATACAAGCTAGACATCATACGCAACATGCAACCACATATAATAGTGTCAAGTTAGAGCAAGCACCTGTGATGGTGGAGTAGGGGAGATGTGCTCATCATCTACACAGCTACGTTGACTGTCCAGCCTTGTGTTGTCTTGCGAATCTTGTTGGGAGGATGGCGGAGTAGAATCTGTAGAGACCCCCTGTTTGAGTTGCTCCGAAGGACCACCATCATCCACTGCCGGACTAATTTCCTTCAGCTGTAATGATTTTGCATTGTGAAGTCAAACCGATAAGAAAAAGGAATAAAATTCGCTCTTCAGAACTCATTCATGCATGATACTGACGAACACTACTCGGATGAAAGGCAAACACATGATGCGAGGATGGAATATGTATGAAAAACAGGATGGTGTGACATATTCACACCTATGATGTGGTAACTAAGCAGAAGGCATTTCAACAAATTAGAAGCACTGCAAGCTAGACACCATATGAAAGATGCAACCAATATCACTCTGCCAAGTTCAAACTGTATGGCGTTTCAACAAATTAGAAGCAGTACATGCTAGAAATCATATGCAAGACACAACCAATATCACAGTGGCGACTTAAAGGTGCCTTATCATAAGATATAGTATGTACCAAAAACAGGAAAGCGTGTCATATTCACATGTATCATGTGTAAGCTAAGCAGATGCAGTTTACACTAATTAGGAGCAATACGAGCTAGACACCATATGCAACATGCAACCAGATATCACACTGCCAAGTTAGAGCAAGCACCTTGGATGGTGGAGTAGGGGAGCGGAGACTTGGACCTTGTAATGCACTATCAGTACAAGGAGAATCGGTACAGATGCTCCGTTTACGTTGCTGCAGAGGACCACCATCATCGCCTTCCTTACTCTTTTCCTTCCTCTTTCTTGATTTTGCCTTGTCAAGTCAAACCCACAAGAAAAAGGAATAAAATTTGCTCTTCAGAACTCATTGATGCATGATACTGACGAACACTACTTTCATGTAAGACGAACACTACATATCACACTGCCAAGTAAGAGCAAGCACCTGCGATGGTGGTGTGGGGGAATTGCGGTGATCAACTAGAGAGCTACGTTGACTATCTTCATTTAGCCTTGCTGTTTCTTGAGAATCATGTGGGGAGGATGACACTGCACTCTTTAAACGAGTATGGCGTCTCACAGAAACCCACCCGGGTGACTGTCTCATCATAAGTGATTGACGAGGGATACAAAAGAGCATTAGTTTGATGTACGAACATGGTTAATAGACATATGTAGTATGTATCAAAAACAGGAAGGCATGTCATTATCAAAGGTATAATGTGTAAAGTAAGCAGATGCAATTTAACCAAATTGGAAGCAATACAAGCTAGACACCATATGCAACATGCAACCACATTTGACAGCGCGAAGTTAAAGCAAGCACCTGGGATGGTTGTGTGTGGCAATTGAGATCATCAACTGCAGAGCTACGTTTACTGTCTCCAACTGCTGACACTGCACCCGTTAGAGCGCTGGAACGCTTAGTGCTTATCTTCGAATTACACTGGAGCGACTTCTGTCTTTTCTTTTCTGCATTCATCAACACTGCGTCAGAGTCTGAAATACCCATGCATAAAAAACAATAGTGTGAGTATGGGTGAAGTGTGTGCACAATTAGTACAGTGTAAAGGTAGCAGATAGCAGGTCGGTGAGAAATAAATGACGGGAGACATATGATAGCTCTACAACATGCATGGCACACTAAATTACTACAGGATTCTATGAAAATAACAGTCGACTGAAAGCAAATAGGTCAGTCCATTTTTTCTGCACCGTCCGATGTACAAAGAACGGGCAGATCGCCTTCATCTACCTCCAGCGAGTCAGTGTTGACGATCTTCCTCGAAACGCCAGCGACCACCGGCCCAGTATTCCTCCCCTGCCTGCGCCCTCCCCTCGACCTCACCGCACCGCCGTGCTTGGCACCGCCCCCGGCCATCCATTCAAGCCCCGCCGACCTCCAGATCGGGCGCAAGCAGCTCCTGCGCCCCACACCCCTATGATAGACACCGATGCGCCGCTTCCCGGGGAACAGGCGGACTAGGTGCTCCGCGCGCCTAAGCGGGTGCTGCTTCTTTTAATTGCGGTTCGACTGACCCTGAATTGAAATCCAGGCGGGCTACTGACCTCTAGCAAAGGTGAAATAGTAAAAGGGAGGAAACCTTGTGCATTTAGTATCACGAAGAAGATGCAGTAAGAAGCGCTCAACTAGTTTCTTTCGTGGGATGAATACGGTGTGAGCGGAGACGTAAGATTTGCACGAATAAGGGAAGAGGAGTACCTCTTTCTGCTGGCAGTGCTGTGTCCTCCTTCTGTTTTTCCGACGATCTTCTTGTTGTTCGCCGGAAACCAGAAGTTGTGGAGGACGGTGCAGCCTTGGACGAACCCATGGCCAAGTTGTTGAGTGTGGTGCGGTGGCCGTCTGTCGGCGGCGGGGAAGCAGATCCGAGGCGGCGAACGACGGCGTAGCGGGAACAGCTCCGGTGCGGTGGACGGTTGCGACAGTGGAGCCGCAGCAGTGAGGCGCAGGACGGCGTGGTCGGAGTGGTTCTGGTATGGCGCACGTCGGCGTCGGCGTCGTGGAGGCAGCTCTGCCTCGGCTTCAGCTGCTAAGTCCTTGAGGGCGTTGCGGTTGCGGTTGCGTTGGACGACGACGTCGGGGTACCGGCTCCGGCGTGATGGAGGAGGGCGGCGGTGGATTGGCCGCTATGGGGTGGAGGACGGAGGAGGCTGGGGTTTCGCGGCTGGTGGAGAGGGCGTTTTCGCGCCCATGGAGTATGAATGGGGAAACGGAGGGAGGCGGGGAACTAAGGGGGAACAATGTTTCGGTTTGAGACGCGCTTGTTTGAAATTTGGGGAAAGTTACAAACTTTCCCCCCATCTAAAATTTCGGACATATTGCGGGTTGGGGGTAGGACAGTCATGTCAGGTGTCCCAAATGTGGGCGGGATAGATTTCGGCCGAGCGCATGGGTAGGCGCCCACGGCGTATGAATGCTTCTCTGGCGTCTTGGTGAAGTTACAAACCTACCCCGGTTTAGACCTTTGGACATCGGGCCGATAGGCTACACGGGCCAGAGTCAGGACAGTAATTTCCTACCACCAAAACATTAGTCTCGCGCGGTTTCGGGTGACCAGAGGCCTATTTGGCGCTTCGTTCAATATTTGGGAGCAGAAGCATTAACGTTTTCGGTTCTCTTGAATTGAACTTTCAGGATTTGTCAAACTTCACAAATCTTTACTCTTGAAAATCCTAAAGCTACGATTATTTTGGAATGGAGGGGGTACATTTGAATATACATTGTACACGAGTATATATTAAAAAATATGCAACTTACCTCAGTTCATGCATGGTTCCAGATATAATCTCCTTGGTTGCAAAAAAAGTTAGATATGCGTATGAATATATATAGCATGTTCAAACTCACAACAAAGATTGATGCCCCCTTTTACATCTGATTTACAAATGCCATTATCTCGGGTTCAAATAGATGAATGCACTTCCTATGAATTCGAATCTTCGAAACCCCCTTTATGTTGAATTCGACATGTATTCTATTTCGTAGCTAGCAATTTGGAATGTATCCATGCAAGTGACAAATGTATAAAGTGCTTCACACTAACAACATGGAGTGCACTAATTAATGTTTATATATGAATTGCAAAAGCATCCATTGCCTGTATTTCAAACCGCTCTCACTCTATGGATCGATAATATGAAATAAACACATGCACATGCTAGAATTCAATTGCAGTTGAAGAAAGAGCCTACTCCTGGTACTGTATATTAGTGATAGGGGTGTGTACAAAGTACACGTGAATACCAGGCATTGTGCGTGTGTGTATACTATCGACGAACTAGCCCCCAAGCTTGTATAACATACTAAGGGCCTAGGGTTACAAATCATATATAGTCGGCTTATCACCAGTGGGGATAGAGTCCTCCGCGACTCTGGTAGCTTCGTGTTGTACGCCGAGTCCTCCACATGGGTCTTCGTATAACACGTCTCGGTCCAACCTATATGTGGCGCAGGATGGAACCGACCCATGAGTCTTCATGTTGACCCACCACAACTAGAAATGATGTGCCCACCACACCACACACGCAATCGGCCACTAAGAAAATAAGCATATACAATAGTACAACGGTATCTAGCTCACGATACGTCTCCATATTTTGTTGATGACACTGACGGACTTTGCATTTGATGCGTGCTCCGTATTTTGTTGACGACACTTACGGTCATTGTATTTGAAGCGAAAGCACGATATGGTCACTGGACTTCAGAATAAGCTCATCACGGTCACCACATACATTTTGTCGTGCTAACCAACATGTGGTTGGATGGTTAGAGGACAGTGGTTTCTCGAGCCCACCAAGGTTAAAGTCCCGGTGCTCGCATTTATCTTGTGTTAATTTCAGTATTTTCCGGCGACGTACGTTCAGTGGGAGGAGACGTTCCACTCGACTACGAGGCACCTATGGTGACTTCGTAAAATCTCAAGATCATATATGCTGGCCCACTCTCTCGAAGGTGCTCATAGGGGTAGGGTTCGCGTGTGTGCGCTTATAGCGGTGAGTGCTTGCGCGTATATATGAGCCCTTGCGTCTGTACCGTGTTAAACAAATACATATCATGATTATACGGTCACTGGCTCACCCGTACAACTCCGTATTTTGTTGATGACACAATCAATTGACCAGTCAAACGTTCCACGCGGCGCAACTAGTGTTGCACCATCGGGGCGCGTAACCGTGGGGCCCACCTGTCAGCCCGTATATGAAAGAAAGAAATGGTAGTTTGAGTCTGTACTGTGTTAATAAAATAGGAGTACATTTTAGGGTGATCATACGGTCACTGGCTCACCATACAGCTCCGTAATTTGTTGATAACACGATCAATTGACCAGTCAAACGGTCCACATTCAGCAGCGCACATTACCATAGGGCCCACCCGTCAGCGCGTATATGAAGGACAGAAATGGTAATAAATTAGTGGTCGGTGGGTATTCGAAGTCGTGAGACCTCTGGTTGGCAGTCACCGGCGGTTGGGGGGCGTTCATTGGGCGGTGGGGTGGGGATCCCCGGAGAAAAAGCTCGGCGGGGGGGGGGGGCTAGAGGGATGGCCGGTGCGGCGGCGGACCGGCGGTGGGGAGTGGTTTCGGGGAGGGCGGGCCGGCCGCGGGCGGCGGGGGCTGGCGGTTCGGCCGGTGGTGGCTGGCGGCTCAGGGGGGTGGAGTTTGATGATAAACTGGAGGCCCTTGATTTCGTATCCAACGGCTGGAAAATCTAATGACCAGAGATGAAAAAGTCAGTCGACTGACGTGTAGCCTCACCCCGCACGTACACATGCACGCACGCAAGACACGCACGCATGTAGGCGTGCAACACTGACACGTACACACGCACGCATGCTGGCGTGCAACACTGACACGTACACATGCACTCACGAACACACGCACGTACGCACCCATGCATGCAACACTGAAACGTACCCTTGCACGCACGCAACACTCGCACGCCTGCATGCACACAGCACACGACGCAAGACACACGTTCAACCTATACGTGCATGCACCCTTTGTTAAGGACATGGATTGTTACGGGTATTAATCAATCTTATCTGTGATAAGCAGAACATTGATGTTTGCAGCGGTCTTTATGAATCACAACGTATCGAACGGGCTATCAACATAGTAGGCTTATCTACATGAAAAAGATGACGTCACACTCAATGAACAATCATCGGTTTATGAAATGCCCGCTTCTGACCGCCCTGGCCCACCAAAGGTTCCTCTGCTATGCGCTGCCTGCGTTGGGTCACTGACATGCATGCCATGCACCCAAAGAGCCCACATGTCGTGGAAGAACGGCGCGGTGTCCTAGGTCAGAGTCGAGGGCGCCACTCGCGGCACGCCCGGCTGAACACGCCTCCGTGCCGCATTCAAACGCCTCCATGAAACCCGCCCGTGTGGAAGCCGAGAAACCCACTCTGGACACACGTCCGTTCATGACCGGGCCGGCGTTAAACGCAACGCCGGCCGAGCTCCTCCCGTCCGCCATCTATTTAATCTCCTATTTAAACGAGGCCAAACGCCGGCCAAGAATCGCACACCTCCGCCGCTCCCCTATCTCCTCCACCATTTTGTCCACTCTTACAATGGCTTACGAAGAGTAGTTATTCCGCATCCAAGCCGGCTGGGTAGCCCGCCGGATACGAGCTATGCAGCTCGCTGATCCACCTCCCTCCCCTCGCCCGACGGAGCCAGTTGCCGCCCCAAGCCGGCGCGCGGTTCAGCAACTCGCCGCTCCAGGCCAGCTCGACGAGGAGCGGCGCACGGGCGTCGTTGCTGCCGTCCACGCCGCCGCCTCGTACCGCGTCTCCCGTTTCTGTGGCCGAGACTCCCATGCCGGCGGCCGCGCCATGCAAGCAGCGACAGAAGCCGGGTGCGCGGAGAGCGACGAGTCGGTGGCCAGCGCCTCCGCGTCCGCCGCCATCATCGAGGAGAAGTAGAACACGGGAGGCCGCCGCCGCTTGGGTCCCATGAAGGCCACCGCGGAGGCGACGCCGGCGTACACAGCAGGTGTCTTGCCGGATCCTTTTTTGCGAGGACCTTCGTCGACCCCGCATGGGCTCCACGGAAGAGGGGAATGTTAGGATGAACTCGAGCCGGTGCCGGCCATGGCGAAGTAGTGGCCGGTGATGAACTCGAACCGGTGCCGGCCACCATCATCTTCGGCACCAGCCAATGATATCAGTTGGGCAGTGGGGAAGCGAGCCGTCCTTTGCGCTGAAGCATATACCTCCGGGGCTCCCGGCAGTCCGGTGATCGTGCTGCCGGACATGAGGAACACAAATCGATCGGCGGGCGACCATTTAGGCCAGGTATTATATACCTGTGCTGTCCAGAACTAGCACCGCGTAGTTCATTTGAATGTAATGAAATCCGTCATGTTTGTATGAAAATCCGGTATTTTATATGATTTCCGTCGTTGTTTATATGAAATATCAGTTTGTCTACGTGTTTGCGTGAATTTCGTCCGGTTGGTTGAGTTGCTGTCATAATGTGTGCGGCTACGGTTGGATGGCGTAATTTGCGGGTCGCCGGTCGGTCTGCGGGCGGCTCGGGCGGCGTTGTGGGACAAAAAAACACAGCTCGTGCGAGCTCGTCTCCAACGTGCGCGCTGGAGGATGCATGACAGCATGAGCACCCGAGCCATTCCTCGTTCATCGGTGGCAAAGGCACCGGTGGACAAAAGGGTCGCCAATATTTTGGCTACCCCGGGCAAGATCCAAACAGCCCCTCCCAATAGATTCAAATCCCTCGTTCGCCGTGGAATTTTGCCATGTGTTGTTTTCATGGACTAGCAAGATGCCCGTGCATTGCACGGAACATCAAGATGCATTTTTTTACAAACTCCCGCATGCATGCAAGGGATAATTAATGTCCTCCTTTGCTAGTACCACGAGGCAAACACCATTAATATTGCATCGATTAGTGTTAGTGGCCTTGTATATCTGCAAATTGTAATTTTGATAGTGGCCCCTTGTATATAAAAATGGAGGGAGAAAGATGAGAGATAAGGTGAGGAGGAGTGGGGCGTGGTGGTGACTGGTGGTCGGACTGGGCGGAGGCATGGGGATGGACGGCGCATTATGTCTAGGTTTGTATCTCTCTCACACACACCCACGTAGGTGGGGGACGTGCACGAAGAGAAGAGGTGCACGCACGGCGCACGTACTCCCGTCTCTTTCCCAACCACACCCGCGCGGGTACACGGTGGAGCTCATTTCTGTACGAAAAAGGCAGCCCACGTGGTAATTTGGCACGTGTACTGGTTGTCCACTTGGTGGAGGGAGGATCGTCTACCACGGGTGAACAAACAAATTGCGACTTGACGCGTTATGTTAAATTAAAAAAAGAGGCAAACCATGTGGGGCCTACCTTAGAGGCAAGGCTCTATACACTGGAGTACTTTTGATGTGTCCCGTCAACTCGCAGAACGAGGAGAAGCTTGCTTAGTACGCCGTCTCCCCCGCCCACGGGCGCGGTGGCTCGCAGGATGAGGTGAAGCTTGCTTACTACGCCTTACGCCCGCTCCCTCGCCCACGCGCGCGGTGGCTCGCAGCACGAGGAGAAAATTTTACTACTCCCTCCGTTTACTCCTCGTCCCTACTACGTACTTTGGTTAGTACTCCCTCCATTTACTTATACAAGGCCACTATAAAAAATACATTTTGCATCTATACAAGGCCACAAATAGTAATCGAGACAAAAGTTACTACTCCCTCCTTTCCAGTTTATGGCTCAATTTCAAAATCTCTCCAACCAAGGTAGACGGTGAGTGGTCGAATTAATTTCGTAGTTTGCACAAGTAATTAGTACGCTCGTTTTTCTCAAGAAGTTATGTTTACCGAGGCATTAATTAGAACGAATGCATGAATGACCACTAAATTTCCATGAACTTGTACATGCATTGGTTAGTTTCCTCTTGACACTGCTTGCGTCGGGTGATCTAACGCACCTCGAAATCCAACATGTAATGGTACTACTACTAGTATAGTAGAATTGAGACTTATCAAACGGAAAAACGAATGTTTTTTAGATGAGCCCTATAAACCCTAGTGGGTACGTACTCCGTAAAAACAGATTTTTCCAAAACTAAGTCGCTCCCTTTCATGAATTCTGTAGTATACTCCTCCGTCGACGCTCCCTTTCATGAATTATGTACTTCCTGTCGCCGACATGTGGGACATATAGCAACCGGGTCGACGTGTCAAGCACCAAATAACAGTGCAGAACAGCAGGGGGGACGCACCCCACTCGTACCGGCCCAGTAGTAGTAATGAGCAATGAGACGTCAAATCACAATGCCGCACTTTCCCAGACGGACGAAGCAACCATTATTTCACACTTCGGTTCGCCATCATCTCAAACCACGTACTAGTATTGCTTCTGCCTCAAGAGGGACACGCGCATCGCCTTGGTACATCATGACACGTGGGACCGCATGACAGGCCATGCTCCCCCGCCGATCGCTCGGTAAAATCACCTCATTTTTACTATACTTCCTCCGTATCGGTTTACTACATGGCATGCACGTCGTTCTAGGTTGAGAATTTAACTGGCTATATATGTGATGAACAGTACTCTAGCCTTTTAAAAAATGTATACTTTTGTACAGTAGTACTATCGATGGATTGCGCCATGGAGCAAAAATTGAAATTAAAAAAAGGTGGTACATATAGAGAGCGCTCGTCGCCAAATTATGCATATAGTACTATTAAAAAAGCTAGTACGTGCTTAATTGGGGTGCTAAATTCTATTAAAGTAATACTAGTAGTATGTACATACTGAAGAGTTAAAGTAACGAGAAGAAACATAACATAGTTCTGCTGGGGGCTCAGCACAACACACCCCTCAAATTAAACTAAGCACACCTGAAATTAAACTATGCAACTAATCCGGTAGACACTGCATTAGAAGTTTAGAACCACCATGAGCAACGACACTGCCACCTTACTCGGATTCCTCGTCCACGTCCTCGACTTCGTCCTTGTCCCTATTCCTCTTGGCCGATACTTCTTTGCTTGAACCGCACACTTGGCTGTTGCTCTTCATCCAACCCTTGTAGATATTGAAACAAAGGTAGCCATCCATTGCAGCATAGTGGATGTGGTCTATATCTAGTACATTCCGCTGCCATGCATGACGATGAAACGTGTATGGAGGTTTCTCCAGTTTACCGTACGAAGGATGAACCATGGCTCCTGCCAGGGTCAGCATTGAAGGCTGACGAGAGGGCACCAGCCGATTCTTCTGGAGGTTGAAGGGGTTGCCTACAACGAGGCCTATCCGACCCAGGACTTCTTCGTCGTTCGTAAAGTCTACAGTAACGAATTTCACTGTTTTGTCCTTGAGGAAGTTCTTAAAATCCTGGCACTCAACGTCGGCATGGCATATGTGGTAGACCAAGCAAACGTTATGTACGCAAACCTGGATCACGGCGGGCTTCTTCCTCTCTTCGTCCTTTAGATCCTTCTCTCGTCCCAGGACTGTGGTGTACTCAACATCTAGCCCAGCGACCCACTCATCATCTGAGTTTTCGAACATGCGTCTGAAGCGAGAAAGGCATCCTTTCACCGTCGTGGAAGAACGGGTGTAGATGACGTCGAACTCATCGCCGGTGATGGTTCTAACCTTGTACTCACCGCCGATCGTGGAGATTTGGGACGCCATGGATTTGGGAGGAGGGTTAGGATTAGTGGAACTGCCGTAATGTGAATGGACGGGACGACTAGGAGCGAACCACCATAGTATTGAAGGACGTGCGGGGACGAGTAGGAGCGAACTGCAGGGTAGTGGCTTTCCATTCTCCCATGATACGGGCTTCCAAGAGCCCTTGGATCTAAGATCGAACGATTGCATGGCGTGATTCTAGACCTATGAGTGAATATCCTATCCTGGAGGGTTATTCTGCAAATTTTCAGCAACTTAGCATGCAACCGTTTGATCTTAGATCCAAGGGCTACCAGTAGCCCGTATCATGGTCGTGCCTACCACGACCGTCGCGTCGCTCGCGTGGTCGCGCCCTTGGAGACTTAACATGGTGCTTTAGGCTATCTGATGTTGGCATGTCATACATAGTCATCACTTAATCACGGGGCCCCACCTGTCCAGCAGTAACTCGCTGTCAAATCACACAACCCTATGTTTGCAGCAGCTTACTCCCTCGTCTTCTCGCGTCTCTGTCGAACCGACTAGGCGGAACTGCCCCGCCGCCTACCGCGCAGGAAAAGCCCCGCCCTCGACTTTTAAATACAACTCCATCCGCTTAAGAATCCAATGATATACTTTTTGTGACATAGTAACTCATATTTAGTTAGTCAAATGGATGACCTAGAACTACGTGTAGGCCCTATAAACCGAGATGCCTAAAAATAAAAAAACAAGATAGAGAGGGTAGTTCAGCATGTATCTTTTTAGATCAATATAGTCGGGATTCACCAAGGAGAAAAACCAAGTGGTAGGCTGCTCCTGTCGTGTTGGCGTAGCAACTCAAGCAGGGTCAATCCGCACACGAAATGGTGACACACTTAGCAGGACCCCTTTGGCCGACATGTGGCTCATCCACCATCTTGTTCCACGTGCGATGCACCAAATTACAGTTCGGAGCAGCGGTTGGAATTAGAGGCACCCTGGTCGTAGCGCCACAGTAGTAGAAAATGAGCGACGAGGGGTCAAATCGCAAAGCCCCACCTTTCCCGCATTAAGATGGACGGATGAAGCAACCATCATTTCACTCTAGGGCGCAAGAGCATAAAGAAAAGAGAAAACAATGATGCATGCGGCAGCTACCTAGGGCACCCTAGGGTAGGGGTCTCCACTACAGATCCTTTTTTTTGAAAGCGCCTCCACTACAAATCGGCTTCTCCCTCGTCCTCTTGAAGAAAACCGATGATGAGTGCGGTGGTAGGGTTTGTAGGAGTACTACGATGTGCGAGGCCATGTTGTAGTAAACGGGTTCGAGCCGATGCCTTAAATATGTGTGGGCCGCTTGGTTTTATAGGAACGAGGCAGCATTTTGGGTTCGGGGACCAGTGGAGATATAGTACGTACAAAAAATTGTGGACGTAGGTTCGACCGAAAGGCAATGATGCATGGGCCCTGCATTTTGATATACCCGGGGCCGCGTGAAATTTGCTACTCTACTCAAAACTAGTAAGGTACACATGTATTGAACGCATGAGATTTCGAAACCAAATTATGAATAAATACACACTATAGCATGTAAAGCTTTGAGTCATATATGCATGATGTAGATATTTGTTTAGTTCTTATAGTTCATCTCATTCAAAATCAATAAGTTTGTATAAAAATGTTAAGATTCATGGGGTTGTGCATTGTACTCCCTCCGTTCCAAAATAGATGACCCAACTTTGCACTAACTTTGTACAAAGTTAGTGCAAAGTTGGGTCATCTATTTTGGAACGGAGGGAGTAAATCATAAAGTAAAAAACAAATAATGGCAATTCATTTAGAAAAAATAATCAATTATGATACAGAAGATTCTAGAACAAAGGAGAAGTGCTTGTGTTTTGAGGTTTGTGCATTATGCTTAAGTTCAACCATGGAGTCTTCTAAATTGTACATGTGGCAGATCTGGTGGAATGTTGATGATATCCAACGGCCAGTAGTGCTCGGATTTGCCTATCTCTGCACTGTCGGGTTAGCTTCATCCAGCGACCATCTTTCAAAGTTATTGGCACACTATATAGTTCTTGTGCCATAGTTGCATGTTTTGGAAAAAAGCTACTAGTGGGTTGTACTATCTATTTAGGAATAGAAGATGTATACATGGAAGTTGTAGGGAAAGAGATGACATGGAGCATCTCAATTCCTATGAGTAGGGATTGGAAAAGAGATGTCATTTGGTTCACATCATAGGAACTTTTCTATTGAATCTAGAGATGACATGTTTCTCAATTCCTATGAGGAGGGATTAGAAAAGAGATGTAATTTGGTTCATATCATAGGAACTTTTCTATTGAATATACGCTAATGTTTATTTTCCTTTGAAATTAAGGGAGTATAGGAATCCATTCATATGAACCAAGTGGCTCTAAAGCTATAGAAATGATATCATGTTTATTTCCTTTGAAATGTGGAGTATATGAATCTATTCCTATGAACCAATTGGCTCTAAAGGAAAAAATCCTATAAAAATCATATCATATAGAGTTCCTATGATATTCCTCGACACTAAAGGATGCTTGAAATTGCTGCGGGTGATACGATGGTCTTTCTTTGTAGACTCCTCACCCAACTTTATAGTTACCTCTCGAAGATGAATGAAATGATATATACATGGTATTCTACATGTGCAATTTGGTACACGAAAACTCGGTAAAAGTTTGCGAGGTTCGAATTTTCAATAAAGCTATATGCACTGCATTTCGGAACGGAGGGAGCATACGGCAGTTGCTAACACTCACGTGGAAGATTTGTGTGTAGGAGGAGTGGCTGTTCTGTTAAATGACATGGCAAAACTGACACTGTCGGATGCCGATCTAACGGTCCTTACGGCGTTCGTCAGGAAAAGGCTTGTGGCGAACGTTTGTCGGATAATGATTTACGGACACATGCATTGCATTGATACGTGCCCCCCTCTCTCTCACGCACACGCACCCTCACGAGTCACGACTCTCCCGAGTCCTCTCGCAGACTCGCACGTCGCACCCACCGTCTATCTGCAGGTAGACGTCACGCACATATGTGCTCTTCACACCCTACCCTCAGAACTTCTAAAAAACAAAAGACGGCGCGCACATTTTATTTTAGCTCACACGTCACACACTTGTACTATTACTCTTGCGGCGAACGTTCTTTGGGCATAGTATATTGTACTCTCACGAAGAGAAGCGGTGCACGCACGCACTAGTTCTCTCACACCCACTCGCGGGTACACGTAGGAGCGCATTTTTTTGAAGCTGGTACAACAAAATCACTCCACTATATATAAAAGCAGGAGCCTTAGCGCTTGCTTTACTAGGGTTCCTCTCGTTCACTCTCTCATGCTCTCCAGATCTAAGCAACACATAGGTGGCCACACTCTCTCTCAGCTCACGGCTGGTCACAAATCCGGCCGGACAACCTCGACCGGGGCAGGGGTGTAGGTGCATCGTTCACGCTGTCGTCGGCGGCGAGGGAGGAGACCAACGGCTGCCCGCGCGTCCCGATCGGCGGCCGTGCCGTTCTCTCCGAGAGAGCGCCGGCTCGGGAGGGCCTCCGACCCCTTCTTCCTCCCTGCGGTATTGTGGCCAAGATGCGGCCTCCCGACGCCGTCTTTGCGACATGCCGACGACCCTCAGGTATATATTCCTTCGAAACCTGCCTTGCTCTACTGCCCCAGCTCCCTTCGTGTGGATCCTTTTCTACTTCCGTCCGCTGTTCCAAAGCCACCTAGACTTCTACTAAGGCACGTGCTTTGCACGTATGTTCTGTATGATAGATACTCATATACCTTCTTTTTAGAGAGAGAAATGGGTACTCGTATCTTGAGTAGATATCATAGTGTGTTTGTTTGCATGATCTAAGGACTATTCTGAAATAAGAAGCAAATCACTTGCACAAATCAAACTGAGTTCCAAGTAAGAATTTGATTACAAGATAAAAGTTGTAGTTTTATTATATGTTGTTTCCTGGGTTCCACTGATGTATAGTTCCAGAGTTGTTTGACGGTTTACATGCATGTTTATGGACTATTTTGTGCAACTAAATAAGTCATTTAGGTCTGACAGACACTCATGTCCTGTATTAGCTTGAGGTATAGCTTATGTATGACTGAAATAAAATATTACACTTTTTCTGCGAATAATAAAAATATTACATTTCTCGATGAAGCAGAATAAAACTTTAGCTAGCATCAGCCATGCAATGTTATGTTATGTGAACAGTGTAAACTTTGCAGTATAGCGGCATCTAAAAAATCCATTTTTACAGTAATCTAAAAAAATAAGTTAGTAGTAGAGTGTTTATTTCCCAGGTGACAACGGGGAACCAAAATGTGCTAGCTATTTGCCAACTTGTCGTACTTGCATGTGAGGAGGTGGCAGCAGTTTCTAGACATTTCTCAACTTCAGTAGGTGCAATCCAGATTCAACGGGGACTTCTTTATTTGTTTACTTGGAGAGCAGAGTCGGCCATGTGCACAAGGAGCGGGAGCGAATCCGGCAGCTCTTAGCCGTCAGATCATGTCATCCTTTGTTTGATGGACGGCAGTGATATGCATGAGAGGGGAAATGAACGGTGGATTTTGAGCCAATGCTTGTTTGGGCGGGAGAACCGAAGATGGAGTGGTAAATCCAATTTCAAAACTGCCGCATTATAGTAGTAGTAGATTAGAAGTAAAGCTATTTCATACAGTCGACTCAAAGCGTTGGTTCAAACAGGGAAGAAAGTGGGAAAGCTGTAGCATGAATCTAGGACTTGGTTCTAAGAGGAAACGGGGGAAAGTAGTAATATCTGTCACTGTTTAAATAACCGTATTTCTTATTTGCGCAAACAGGGATGTCTGTCTCCATATCGTTTCGGGATGTCTGTCTCCGTATCGTTTCTATCCGCGCAATCAAAAGCACACACCTCAGTTTTAGTACAACTGCGCAAAATGAGATGGCTATCCCTCGCTGCCGTCGTCTAACCTCCCGTCTTCAAGGTATCCCTACATTGGTAGTAACTAAGGTAGAATGACCAACGCAATCTAAAAGAAGCTGATTCGTACGTTTTACTTCCTGATTGCAGTGCAGGGACGAGCGAAAACAACTGCATCCTAGTCCGGAATGCACTTTCTACCAGTTCATCCATGGACCAAGGACTAGCTGGCACGGCTGCACGGCGGTTTTTTGGACAGGTGCGCGGACAAGAGGCATTGTGGTCTGCTTATTTCTGCAAATAGCGGTGCTTAAATTTAGTGGAATGCACAAGCATTTCAGCTGGTCAGTACACTGCATGGTTCAGTTCAGCATTCCAGCTGAGACCACAATTATAATTGGTTATTCTGGAATGAGAGAACCTAACCCTGAATGGTGGCAACAAGAAAAAACCAGAGTGAACTCCAGGAAATTTAAGCCTGCCGGGAGGCCCTTTGCTCAGAGAGAAGCCTTGCTTGTTTTTTCCTGATTTGTAAACCTTCTCACAACTTTGTCTTTTGCTGTGAACTAGTATATGTTTGTTATGTTCTATGAATCATTGAGATGTATAAAATTGCTTAACTTATGCTTTTCAAGTTTTTTATGAAGACGAGTTTAATGTGAGTGTTCCACATGAGCGCTGGACTAGCGTGTGAACGTTTGGAATTTATTACATTGTGGCCTCAATTAACTGCATGAACCACTGTAACAAGATACATAGTTGCTTATATGTCAGACAGCAGATTGTTGATTGTTAGCTGGTCGATAGCCTAGTGTTGAAGCGAGCTGAGCCAATGTGCCGTGTTTTGCACAACTGCTTACAAGTGGGGTAGCACCAACAGTGTTTACAAGTACTTATGTATACGTCGGCGCACGGTTCTCGAACGAGTGCTCTATTTCATCAAAACACACACTGCTCGTATGATAAACCGTGACAACTTATGTCTTACCATGCCATATTCATGAAAAAACTAGTGAGGACGCATCTGTTTCGGCAACAATTACGATGGTTCTCACATGATTCACGGGCACACAAAAGTAGCAGCAGTTCCCATAGACGGATTCAAACAGAGTACTAGCCCCAGAGGGGTCGATAACAGGCAAGGTTCGGATAATTAGACACAATCCAAACTACTATTAAACACTAGCTGGGGCAACTATTTCATGCCTCGATCTAATTTGGGCTGGACACAAGACGGACCTTGCCATGAACATCATCGAGGACGTCCCGCAGCAGCTCAATCCTGTGAACCTTCATGAAGACAACCTTGTGGCCTTGCCACTGATAAACTTGTTTGTGGAGGCATGCCACGTCATCTTCCTGCGTAAGCTTGACAAGAACAGTATTCCTCACAAACGAAGGAGTAGCTTTGAACTTCTTGTGCTTCAGTACACCCTGGACAACACGCCTGACAACAGTGAGGCTGGAATACAACTCTTCATTGGTATAACCGCAAATGGCTTCCAGGATCCAACAGCCTAAGAACTCTGTTTTCCCAGTGCGTATATTCAGGTCGTCCGCCTCATAGCGAGTGACATGTACAACCACACAATCCTTGTCTGCATCAGGGCTCTAATTGAAACAGAAACAAATTCTGAATTACTTTTCAGTATAAGAAACACAAGTTATTTAAACCACTACGTATACCATGGCATCGAAGCTAATAAAATTTTGCATTATTAATCACCACATACTTCCTTTTCTAAAAAAATCACCACATACTTAGATGAAAAACCACAATCGAGATCGGCAAAGAAGGAAATCACCTTGGGCAGCTCAGCGGGGGGGGACACATCCTCGAAGGGGGAAAACTGCTCCTGCAGTGCCACGGGGGCTGTAACCTCAAACGGGGCGTTGACCATCTCAGTATCTGGGGTCGCCTTGGTGGTTGCCTCCATCTTCTTGGAGCTCTCTGTCTCGTGGGGATCAGCCTCCCGCGTCTGCTCCAATATCGGCAGATCTTTGCCTGGTTCTCCTTGGTCCATCATGAAACTGACGAATACTAGGAGTCCACTGAAAGGAAAACACAATCGCAATGACAATGAAACAAAAAAAGAGAGTGAGGATCGGTTACTGCTTTGCAAAAGTTCTTTTTTTCCTTTGAACAAAAATATACCAACATCACGGATCAGCTTACCTTCCCTTCGTTCGGAGAGAAGAACAGTGGCAGATGCAAGTGTTGCCTTTCTTGAAGACGGTGAGGGAGAAGGGGATTTAGCGAAGAGTGAAATGATGGTTGCTTCATCCGTCAAACTTAGACTGCGGGGAGGTGGGTTTTTGTGATACGACGGCTCGTTACTTCCGCGCTACGACCGGGGTGACTCTCCGCCTACATACCGCCTTCTAATTTGGTGGATGGCATTTGGGGCCGCGCGCTACATGGCCCGCATGTCGGTGAACAAAAGTATAACGATATTCAGTAGAGGGAGACGTTTCAATGACCTAGGAGGAGCCAGAAGCGGTAGAGTGTCTCCATTGTACTAGTAGTAATTGTTTTTCTGGGTAGCTGTAGAGTGTCTCCACTGTACTAGTAGTACTTGTTTCTCGGGTCCCAAGACAAAACAGCCCATCCACACTAGTAAATAGTAAAATCAATTCAAAAGCCCATATATTTACTGAATGAGAGGCTCTACCCATACCCAGCACCCCCCCAAGAAAAACCTGGGTGCTCTTCTTCCTCCTCGCTCCCACCCACCTCACGTCAGCTCACTCCACTCGTACCCCCAAATTCCTCACCTCACTCCTACAGAAAACCCTAGCTCCCCTTCTTCCTCACTCCTACAGAAAACCCCCAGCTCCCCTTCTTCTTCGCTCGCACTACAACTAGGCTCCTCATTCGTTACTCTGCTCAAATCCGTGAGCGCGACGTGACACCCTCGAGGAAAATGGAGTCGGCTGACCCCAGCGCCAAGAAGATGAGGCTCCCGCCAGTGGCGACGCCTGTTGTAGATCCCACACCCGGGAGCGCGAGGAGAAGCGGCGACCCCGCCCCCACCGGATCCCAGGAACCCGTAGAATCTCGGGTGGACCGCATCAGCGATCTCCCAGACGCCATCCTTGTGGAGATCATCTCGCTTCTCCCCACCAAGGATTGCTGCCGCACCCAAGTCCTCTCAATTCGATGGCGCCCTCTATGGCGCGTCGTTCCCCTTAATCTCGACTGTCGTCAGCTATCTCTCTTCAATGATTTTGAAATCCCCAGAGCCATCATCTCCTCCCACCAGGGCTCCGTTCAAAGCCTCTGCATCCCGTCATGCTACCTGAGCAAGCATACCATGCCCTGCACGGTGGACGCCTGGCTGGAATCCCTTGAATTCACAGAACTACAGCTGCTTGAGTTCTACTATTCCCCTGGAAATCACATACCACATACCGAACGCCATGAACTTGTGCCCTCAGCACCGATGTCCATCTCGGGGTTTTCGTCCTCTCTCCACACCGCCACCTTTGCGCAGTGCTACCTACCAGACAATCTGGTACTAAACCTTCGACTCCCATTTCTCAAGAAACTTTCACTTGTGCGGGTTCGTATATCGGAGGCCTCATTGCACAGCATCATCCACTCCAGTTGCCCTGCGCTGGAGTGCTTGGTGCTTGTTTTCACAGTTAGAATCGGTTGTCTCCAAATAAAGTCGCCTAACCTTGTAAGAATTGGAATTTCTTTTGACGGAAGGCAGCTCATCATCCAAGATGCCCCTTCACTTCAAAGGTTGATCCTTGATTCTAGTTATTCACCGTTGCAAATAACCGTCCTCTCTGCGCCTAAACTGGAGACCTTGGGTGTAATACATGATCTCTGTGCTCATTTCAATATGGTGTTTGGCTCCATAGTTCTTCAGGTACTTTATATTATCATCTACACTTGTAACCATAAGCTGCATTTTAAATTTCTGCGCATAATTTATATATCATCTTGGAGTACACATTTTGTACTAATATTATGTTCTATGCTCAATGAAGAGTTTCTCCATGGATGGCCTATCAATGGTGCTGGATTCTGTCAAGATCTTATATATCCAAATGAATAGTTTTGATCTGAACAAGATTATTGGCTTGCTGCAATGCTTTCCATGTCTGGAGAAGTTGTATATAAAGGTGATAATTTCACGCACATTGGAAGCCCGCATATAGTGTACTAGAATTAACCGTTCAGCTGTTGCTCTTTCGACACTCTTCTTTTAGACCTTAACTGTTTTCAATCTTCATGTCTATTTAGGCAACAGGACGGGGTAAGAAAGTTATAACCAATCGGTGGATTCGTAAGCATCGGGATTTTCTCACTTCTCATGAGATTCGATTGAAGACAATAACGCTAGAACGATATGTAGCCAACCGTGCAAACACAAGATTTGTCACATTCTTCCTGCTGAATGCGAGGTTACTATTGTCCATCAGGCTTAAGTTTATCAGCAGCATGGTTTTGACGGATGGGTATGTCGAAGAGCAAAAAAAGGAGTTTCAGGTGGGCAAAAGAGCTTCTGAACGTGCCGGGCTTCTATTTACAACATATTGTGGTCATAATCCAGTAAATTTTACGACCCAGGATGTTCATTCTATGGACCTGACCGATCCATTTGACTGTGACTGCCGAAAACAGTGCTGGAGTTAGATGTTGTTGCCCTTTTCAATCTGATTTTTTTGTAAACCTGATGAACAATTAACCCTCGTGCTTTTGTACAGTTTGTAAGCTGGAGTTAGATGTTCCTGCCCTTTTCAACTCGGCTGTGACTGTCATATTTTCTTTGAAACAAGGCAAATGGCTTGCCATTCGTTTAATTTAGAGTGAAATATTGTAACAAATCCAAACCAAGGGAAATAACATCACTCTCGCCGGCTGCTTGAGCTCACTGTGCATTACAGAAGCCAAGTGATTAGCCCCCACCAGCACCCACAAACTTATTTCGAACTAGCACATCAAATGGGCTATAAATTTTCATAGGAAAGGCTGCATGACCGTGACAGATTTGGATTCTGACATTTGGGACCCGCAAGGAAATAGCCTATCCAAGGTGGTGTCGACTTACTAGCCAGTCAACAAACGATTCTGCCTACCAGTCGTTGGATTGACATCCAACATCTGTCGTGTATCTTCAATCTCTTGTCTTCTTCTTCCTCCAATCGCCCAAACCAAACCACTCCGTCGGCACCGCCTGCTCCCACCTCCCATGGCTGGCTGCGCCTCCGCCGCCCTATCGTACGTACCCTCCAATGTTGGCTAGTCCCTCCCTCTATTCCCCCACACATCCTGTTATTCTCCGGCGATGTCAGCCCCAACATGCACCCGTGCCCGAACCAGTCAACTCTCGTACTCCCCTCTGCCTGCGACTGGACCGGTGCATCTTCAACGGCTCCTATTCGTTCCGTCTGAGGCCTCGCCGTCGTCCTCCACTTTGCGGCCTTGGTTCGCTCGCCGTGCGCGGTGCGCCGCCCTCTTGCGTTGTCAACATCGTCAACAACCGAGAGGAACAAGGAAATGACTATATGTGGAGAGGATGACAGTAGGGACCCACCAGCGTCATGGCAGTACGCAAGCAAGTGCCTCTATACTACAAGCCCAAAAATATGGTTCCTCCTAATGGTTGGACATCTGGGGCTCACGCCATTGTCAACGTAGTCAATAAACGAGAGAATTACACTATGAGCAGCTGACACCAGAGATCCAACAAGTCGCCCAGTTTTTTTGAGGAACAAGCAGTTGTTATTTATACTAGTTTTAGCGACGGATCAGGGTAACAATGGGGCTGTGCGGGGGCTGTGGCCCGTCTAGCCAGGGTTTTATTTATGTTTACCACATCATGAGCCCAGTTGTGTTTTGTTCTTGCTGAAAATGGCTAGCCCAGTTCTATTTTTTTAAAAGAAATACCCAAACAAGGCCTACTTGCTTTATCGGCCCTACTGGGCTGCAAATCTTTCAAGACGAGGAGAGTTTCATTCGGTTTGCCCAGAAATGGGCTATACATTTTTAAAACACATCAAACCGGGAATTAGTTTCAATTTTTTTCATTACAAGATCTTAAATTCCATTGATTTTTATGCATGGACAATTATTTGGATTTTATATTTATATAAATTATTTTTCAAAATAGTTTGAATGTGAATCAATATTTCTGGATTAAAAACAGTTGACCGCACCGAAATATGCAAAATTTCATATACTTTATAACCGTGGCCACAATATGGGGTGTGATGCTAACAAAAATAAGATGGGCTCCAAAAAAATTCTTAAGAATTAGAAAATGGGCTGTACATTATTAGAAATAATGGCAGATGGGCTGTATGCTTTCATAAAAAAATGTTGACGCACACGCAACGCCGTGTCAACTTAGTCAACACACGAGAGCAGTGACTGTTGGATGTCCATCCAATGGCTGTCGTGCTTCTTCAATATCTGCTCTTCATGCTCAAGCCGCTCAAACAAGCGCCGGCGGGACTGCCTGCTCCCTCCTCCCGCGGCCGGCTATGCTGCCGTGCAGGCCTCATGGCCCCACCGTACTCCCATCGCTGGCCTAGCCATCCCTCTACTCACCCACACATGCTGTTATTCTCCGGCGATGGTAGACGAACCAGTAAACCCTCGTACTCCTCCGCGTGGGAAACAACTACCGAGTATTCCCTGGCTCCGTGTCGTTCCCTTCCTAGGCCTCACCGTCGTGCTGGCCCTAGTGCTCTCGGCGCGGCCTGGTCAATATGGTCAATGAACAACATCCATCGGAGGTGGACTGTACGTGGAGAGGCTGACAGCTGGGTCCACGGCCGCACGCAAGGAAATGCCTCCTTATTACGCGCAAAATAATGATTCCTCCACCTGACAGCTAGGACCCACAGGAAGGGCCTCTGTATTTCGCGAAAAAAACGTTCCTCCCGCTGACAGGTCGGACCCACCAGCTATGTTCGCACGCAATGAAGTGCCTCCTTATTACGCCCAAAAAATTGAATACCCCCCTACTAGCTGGGACCCACCATATTTTTGGGCTGACTTGTGGGCCTACTAAGTTGACAGGGACAGAGAGCTTTGTCAACTTAGTCAATACTCCAATGACCGTATGATGTCCATCCAACGGCCATAGTGCTTCTTCAACCTCTGGTCTTCTTGCTCCAGCCGCCCAAAGCAGCGCCGGTCGTGCCGCCTGCTCCTGCCTCCCGTGGCCGGTTGTGCTACCGCGGAGGCCTCACCGCCCCCATACTACTCCCACCACTAGCCAGGCCATCCCTCCACTCACCCACACCCCCTGTTATTCTGCGGCAACGGCAGCCTCACACCGCAGCCGAACCAGTGAACGCTCGTACTCCTCTCCGCGTGGGCATCCACTGCCGCGTCTTGCACGGCTCCGCGTCATCCCCTTCCTAGGCCTCGCCGTTGTCCACCGCCGTGGTTCTCTCGGTGCAGCGTGGTCAATGTGGTCAACGACTGACTTCCATCAGAAGAGTACTGTACGTGGAGAGGCTGACAGCTGGGTCCACGGCAGCCGCAAGGAAGTGCCTCCTTATGATGCGGAAAATAATTATTCCTCCACCTGACAGCGGGACCCACCGGACGGGCCACTAGTATTTCGCGAAAAAAATCGTTTCCCCCTGACTGCTGGGACCCACCGGACAGGCCACCGTATTTCACGAAAAAACATTCCCCCCGCTGTCAGCTCGGACCCATTGAAAGTGCCTCCTTATTACGAACAAAAAATGAATACTCCCCCGGCTAGCTGGGACCTACCTTGCTGGGAGGCTGACTTGTGGGCCTACTAAGTTGACGGGGACGAAGGGCTTTGTCAAGTTAGTCAATATGAACGATTCTAGCTCCAGTGACCGTACAATGTCCATCCAACAGCCATAGTGCTTCTTTAACCTCTGGTCTTCTTGCTCCAGCCGCCCAAAGCAGCGCCGGTCGTGCCGCATGCTCCTGCCTCCCATGGCCGGCTGTGCTGCCGCAGAGGCCCCACCGCCCCTACTATTCCCACTGCTGGCTAGGCCCTGCAGCGATGTCAGCCTCACACCGCAGCCGAACCAATGAACCCTCGTAGTCCTCTCCGCATGGACTTCCACTGCCGCGTCGTCCCCTTCTTAGGCCTCGCCGTCGTCCACCGCCGTGGTGCTCTCCGCGCGGCGTGGTCAACGTGGTCAAGGAACGACTTCCATCGAAAGAGTACTGTACGTGGAGAGGCTGACAGCTGGGTCCACGGCCACAGCCCAGTTTTTTTGTGATTTGCCAAGTAAGTCGCTTTGTCACGCCTGTTGGGCTACAAATCTTTCAAGACGAGGAGAGCTTTCATTCGGCTGGCCGAGAAAATGGCCCATCAGTAATGAGAAATGGGTTGTACATTTTTAAAACAGATCCTACCGGCAATTAGTTTCAAATATCTTTTTTTTCATTTCAAGATTTTAAATTACATTAATTTTTATGCGTGGAGAATTTGTTGGATTTTATATTGATATACATTTATTTTTAAAATCAATTTGAATGTGAGTCGAAATTTCGGGATTAAAAACAGTTCGGACCACACCGAAATATGCAAAATTTCGTATAATTTTTTAACCTTTGCCACAATATGGGCTGTAATGCTAACAAAAGGAATATGGGCTCCAAAAAAACTTTAAGAATTAGAAAATGGGCTGTAAATTATTAGAAATAATGGCAGGTGGGCTGTATGTTGTTTCCACATATTTGAGGCTTTCCTAAAAAAAAGGTTGACGCACAAGCACTGACTGTTGGATGTCCATCGAACGGCCATTGTGCTTCTTCAATCTCTGCTCTTCCTGCTCCAACCGCTCAAACAAGCGCCGACGGGACTGTTTGCTCCCTCCTCCTCGCGGCCGACCGGCTGTGCTGCCGCGCATGCCTCACCGCCCGACCGTACTCCCATCGCTGGCCTAGCCATCCCTCTACTCACCCACACTTGTTGTTATTCTCCGGCGACGGCAGACGAACCAGTAAACCCTCGTACAGTCGTACTCCCCTCCGCGTGGGAAACAACTGCCGAGTCTTCCCTGCCTCCGTGTCGTCCCCTTCCTAGAACTCGCCGTCGTCCACCGCCCTGGTGCTCTCGGCGCGGCGTGGTTAACGTGGTCAAGGAACGACTTCCATCGGACGTGGACTATACGTGGAGAGGCCGACAGCTGGGTCCACGGCCGCAGCAAGGAAGTGCCTCCTTATTACACGGAAAATAATGATTCCTCCACCTGACAGCTGGGACCCACCGGACGGGCCACTGTATTTCGTGAAAAAAAAAACGTTTCCCCCTGACTGCTGGGACCCACCAACTACATCTTCGCACGCAAGGAAGTGTGTCCGGGCAAAAAAACGATTCACCCCCTGACTGCTGGGACCCACCAGCTACATCTTCGCAGGCAAGGAAGTGCCTGATAGTCAGGACCCACCTGGTCGAAGCATACGTAGCATTATCATTCTGGTCGCGAACGTGTACGTACATACTGGTCGATGTAGAGGCGCGCACGTGTCGTAGTAGAGGCGCGCACGTGTCGTAGTAGAGGCGCGCACGTAGCATGTACACTTATGTACAACGGCCTGGGTGCAAGAAAGAAAATACAGCCACGTATGTGTACATACGGGCGGGGTCTCAAATGCCTATTCGCGCATACGTACGGCCAGGGCTCGTGTACATGGCTGGGTCAGAATGGAGAAACAGCGTCCTCGTGTTCATGGGGAGGCAACGGAATGCGTCGTGTTCATCGAGAGGCAACGGAATGCGTCGTGTTCATCGGGAGGGCTTGGACGGAACAGGCGATGGAAACGAGGCCTGGCGTACTGCAGAACGGAGGAAACGGCCTTGTGTTCGACCGGCCACGTTCAAAACGGGATCCTGTTCATCGGGAGGGTCCTGGCATACCACAAAACGGAGGAAATGGACCTCCTACGGTCGAAACGGGGGTCCTGTTCATTGGGAGGGGTGTGGCGTACCGCAAAACGGACGAAACGGACCTCCTATGGTCGAAACGGGGGTCCTGTTCATCGGGAGGGGTGTGGCGTCCCGCAAAACGGAGGAAACAGACTTGTGTTGGAGCGCTACGGTCGAAACGGGGGTCCTGTTCATCGGAGGGGTGTGGCGTACCGCAAAACGGGACTACGCGGGATACTGTTCATCTCCACCGTCAACCCCCTCCGGCCTCCACGAGCTACTGTTCATCCACCGTCGACCTCCTCCAGCCTCCACCTACGACTGTTCATCCACGGGCTCCTGTTCATCCAGCCTCCACCGCGCGCTACTCCACCGGCTACTATTCAACCAACCCTCTCCACGGGCTCCTATTCAACCACCCCTCCACAGGCTACTGTTCATCCTGCCCTCCACCATCTACTGTTCATCCTGCCCTCCACGGGGTGGTCCTGTTCATCCAGCCCTCCACGAGGTCCTGTTCATCCAGCCCCAACCTGCTCGATCGATCGGGGTCCTGTTCATCCAGAGGCAACACCACGGGGTCCTGTTCATCCACCCTCACCGGGAACTGTTCATCCAACCCCCCCCCCCACAATGCTCACTGTTCGTCTAGAGGCATCATCGATCGGCTTCAGTTAGCAGTAGTAGCGAAGGAATCGCTCAATCGGGTTCAGTTAACAGCCATCGATCGATCGCTCAGGTTCAGTAACGCGTAGCCTGCAGTGCAATCGCTCGGGTGCAGTTAGAGCCCAACGCCTCGCTCGGGTTCAGTTAGAGCCAACGCCTCGCACACACGCACGTACGTGTACGAGAGAAACACGCATCGCTCGGCCCCCGACCTCCCACCGTAACCAAGAACTCCCCGAAATTTTCCTCGCCCTCCCTTCTACCACGGTTTTTTCCATCATGGACGGCCCAAAGGATGTCATGCAGCTGCGTCTCCGGCCCGCCTAGGACGAAAAGCCCATTTTATGTCATGATTTTTTGTCATAGAAGTAGGAGCCCACCACATCTATGATGATACCGGGTTTTGTCACAATTATCGTCATAGAAGTGTCATATGTATGACAGAAAAAAATTTCGTTCGGCCCAAAATGTCACGGATGTGTCTTTTTTTCGTAGTGCTTCTTGTAGACGTTGTTGGGCCTCCAAGTGCGGAGGTTTGTAGGACAGTAGCAAATTTCCCTCAAGTGGATGACCTAACGTTTATCAATCCATAGGAGGCGTAGGATGAAGATGGTCTCTCTCAAGCAATCCTGCAACCAAATAACAAAGAGTCTCTTGTCTCCCCAACACACCCAATACAATGGTAAATTGTATAGGTGCACTAGTTCGGCGAAGAGATGGTGATACAAGTGCAATATGGATAGTAGATAATAGTTTTTGTAATCTGAAAATATAAAAACAGCAAGGTAACAAATGATAAAAGTGAGCGTAAACGGTATTGCAATGTGTTGAAACAAGGCCTAGGGTTCATACTTAATGCAAGTTCACTCAACAATAATAACATAATTGGATCACATAACTATCCCTCAACATGCAACAAAGAGTCACTCCAAAGTCACTAATAGCGGAGAACAAACGAAGAGATTATGGTAGGGTACAAAACCACCTCAAAGTTATTCTTTCCAATCAATCCGTTGGGCTATTCCTATAGGTTTCACAAACAGCCCTAGAGTTCATACTAGAATAACACCTTATGACACAAATCAACCAAAACCCTAATGTCACCTAGATACTCCAATGTCACCTCAAGTATCCGTGGGTATGATTATACTATATGCATCACACAATCTCAGATTCATCTATTCAACAAACACATAGAACCTCAAAGAGTGCCCCAAAGTTTCTACCGGAGAATCACAACGAAAACGTGTGCCAACCCCTATGCATAGGTTCATGGGCGGAACCCGCAAGTTGATCACCAAAACATACATCAAGTGAATCACGTGGTATCCCATTATCACCACAGATACGCACGGCAAGACATACATCAAATGTTCTCAAATCTTTAAAGACTCAATATGATAAGATAACTTCAAGGGAAAACTCAATCCATTACAAGATAGTAGAGGGGGGGGAAGAAACATCATAGGATCCAAATATAATAGCAAAGCTCGCGACACATCAAGATCGTATCATCTCAAGAACATGAGAGAGAGAGAGAGAGATCAAACACATAGCTACTGGTACATACCCTCAGCCCCGAGGGAGAACTACTCCCTCCTCGTCATGGAGAGCACCGGGATGATGAAGATGGCCACCGGAGAGGGATTGCCCCTTCGGCAGTGTTGGGGATATTACTATCGGAGGTAAACCGGCCTTGGGTAGTCGGGTTGACTCTTTGAAGATTAGAATCCCATGAAGATGTAAAGATGCTGGTGCTTTACGGAGGGCCCAAAGGCGAGTTACAGTATGTAAATATAAACCGACCCAGTCATGTAACTTGTATAGTAAGATAGAAAGAGAGAGGCCGAACTAGATATGTTTATAAACCGGCTTCGGGACTCTGTAGCCCGGCGGGTGTCAACCTATGTATATAAAGGGACGACCCGACCGCGGTTTAGGGACAGACAACAACATCTCGAAAGACAGACAAAGCGGATTCGCTCCCTGGCCTTCGAAACCCTTGCAATACCAATCACAACTAGATGTAGGCTTTTACCTTCATCGAAGGGGCCGAACTAGTATAAACACCTGTGTCCCCTTGTCCGGTTTAACCCCTTTAAGCTAACCCGTCGCGATGGCTCCACAACTAAGTCCTTTCACGAGAACATCTGCCGTGACAAACCCACGACAGTTGGCACCCACCGTGGGGCAATCGCATGATGGTTTCAAGTTCTTGAAGGGTAGCTTCGATGGACTTAAGGGATATGCTGTGGGCTGGATGACGAAGAGTCGCCATGGCAAGCTCTACATCGACAACACAGGATGGGGTCCCGAGGCCGATTCAGTCGAATACGGGTACCGGGTCCCCTTTGGTGGGATTCACGTCTTCATCGGCAATATCGGCGAACCGGCCCCCGAGCCGGACATCTGCACCGACATCATCGAAACGGCTCGGTGTGCAAGTCCTTCGCCGGTTCAGCCCGAGGCAAGGCATGTTTTCGTAGGTGTCGTCCATGGATCAGGGCATGAGGATGGACCGGTGTCCGAAGGAGAAACCGTAGTCTGCTCTGATGACAAGTCTTCTAGAGAAACCGAATCGCTTTACCAGTTGCAGGACGGGCGGATTGAGGGAGGATCCGAGGGCAACAGTATTCCGGATTCCCCCGGTCAGCCAAACCGGGCCACCATCTTCATGGCCGGCACACAATCGGCGCCTCATTCATCTACCGCCGCAGCAATGTTCTCCGGTTCAACAACGACCACACCAGCAGGGGCAAGAAGCTCGGCGCCACCTCTGGCCCAAGTCTTGTCTGATTTGTTCGACGCTCTGGCAACATTGATGTCCGCGGAGGTAGACGCAGCAGCCAGGGACCAGCATGATGCGGAGATTGCAAAGGTGAAAGATCAGATAGCCCAGGCCAAGGCAGACCTGGCAGCAGAGAACACCAGGATGGCTACGGAGCGGGCCGAGTTGGAAGCATAGGCTTACCGGATTAGACTGGATCAGAATGCTTCAGAGGAAGTCCTGAGAAGAAGGTATCGATCACGTCTCCCGTCGGTTTATGAGCCGCAGAATCTTTTCAACACGCCAGGTGCAGGAGCTGGTAACCAACCCACACTAAACCAGGCAGGGGCGCCGGGAGCAGGAGCGCCGGTTCAACCATGCACGACGGGCCTGCCTCACCGGAATAATGTTGTACCATCAACGCCGCCCGGGCATTATTCCAACCCGTTGGACAACATTGTGGTCGCTGCATCACGCCTGGCGGCCCTCCCAACGGACAGTGAGTCACCAGTTGCAGTGGAAGCACGTCGGGCCAGGGATCTCCTTCAGACAGCACTAAATCAACAACAAGCATATTCACACACCCGTGAGAGGATTCACTCCACCCCCGCCCAAGCTGGAGTTATAGCAAACACGTGGACGACGAATCGGCCGTGTCCAGTAGTGCACGCCGCCGAAATTCACCACGAGGGAACAACCCGATTGGGGGAGGTGCTAATGTGCAAGATGTTGTGGATCATGGCCGCGTACGTCAAGAGGCCGAGTTGACAGCTTGACACGAGGCACGACAGCATACTCCGGTTCACCCCGCTGCCTCCGTGGAGCCAGGGGCGATGTTTAGTTCCTTAGGGGTACCGTGTTTATCTCCTGCTTTGCGTAATGTGTGACTACCCAAGAATTTCAAGGGACCTCGTAAGGTACCAAATTATACCACCGATTTGCAGCCAGGGGCGTGGGTGGAGAGCTATGAGATGGCAATGGAGATGTTAGATGTGGACTAGGCGGTGTGTGCTAAATATTTCACCATGATGTTGGAAGGAACAGCTCGCACTTGGTTGAAGAGTTTGCCGATCAACTCTATTGGATCATGGGCCGAATTGAAGCACCGGTTTATCCAGAACTTCAAGGATACGTGTAAGCAGCCGATGTCAATTGTAGATCTGGCCGCTTGTGTCCAAGAGGAAGGGGAGTCCACGACCCATTGGGTCAAACGGGTCTCGGCGATTTTGCATTCGTCAGATCGTATCAACGCAGACACCGCAGTGTTAACATTAGAGGGTAATTGCGGTTTCAAACCGTTGAAACAGAAGTTGGGAAGGCTCAAACGTCACTGCAATGACATGTTAACACTAATGGCTGCTTTGGTTAAATACGCCGATTCAGATAATACCAAGGATCCAGATTCAGAGGATGACAAACCGGAGAAGGGTAAGAAGACCGGCAATGCCAAAGGCCAACAACACAATCCGGCAGGCCATGGAAACGCTGGTAAGCGCAAGGCTGACAGTGGTTTGGACTGTGTCGCAAATACCACCGCACAGGAGAATGGCCAACACCGTAAAGGCAAGCAGCCCCAGAGGGGTGGAGGTCCAGGCAACAATTTGGAGCGTTTGTTAAATCAGCCCTGTCCAAAGCATGGATCAAAGGAGAAACCGGCATCACATCTCTGGAAAGATTGTTATATCATGCAGGATTTCAAGAATTCCAATATGTTCCAATATGACAACGGCCCGCCCGGCGGTTCAGGAGGAGGTTTCCACGGGCCGGGTTCCGGAGGCGGTGGTTCTGGTTCAAGGTTTCCAGGCAATCAAACCGAACACGTCAATCAAGGACACCAAGGCAACCAGGGAGGTTACAACCATCAGGGGAATCAGCAGCAGCAGCAGCAGTCGGGTTATCAGAGCAATCCCAAACAGCTGAACAACGGGCAATATCATGTCTTCACTACTAGTTTGTGCAAACATGATCAGAAGCTTCACAAAAGGGTAGTCAACTCTGTTGAGCCGGCAGTACCTCAGTAATTACGCTGGTCGGAGCAACCTATTTTGTGGAGCAGAGAGGACCACCCGCCCCGGGTTGATAATCCAGGTCATTTGGCCTTGGTGGTAGCCCCTAAAGTTGGGGGATACAAGTTCACTAAAGTGCTCATGGATGGGGGAAGTAGTATCAATATTTTGTATTATGATGCATTCCACCGTATGGGGTTGACAGATAAGGATCTTAAACCATCGAACACGGTATTTCATGGTGTGGTGCCTGGTAAGTCTGCATATCCTGTTGGTAAGATAGCTTTGGAGGTGGCTTTTGGAGATGACTACGATTCAAGGTCAGAAACAGTGACATTTGAGGTGGTGAAGATCAAAAGTCTGTATCACGCTTTGTTTGGGCGGCCGATTTATGCTAAGTTTATGGCAAGGCCATGTTGTGTTTATCTGCGGCTTAAAATGCCAGGTCATAAGGGGACTATCACAGTCAAAAGATTGCTTTGGAGTGTGAAGAAGGCGATGCGTCTTATGCTGAGTCGGTTTGTGCCACGGAGGAGTTAACATTCTATAAGGAGCAAGTTGATCCGGCAGATATAACTTCCTTAAAAAAGCCAACCACGGAACATGATCCAACATTGAAGTTCAAATCAGCTACAGATACTAAGATGGTTGACTTTGTCCCTGGCGATTCATCCAAACAGTTCAGCATCAGCGCTAACTGGATCCCAAATAGGAAAGCGTGCTCATCGAGTTCATCCGTGAGAATCGGGACATCTTTGCGTGGAAACCTTCTGACATGCCAGGTGTACCGAGAGAACTCGCTGAGCACACACTCAACATTGATCCGAGATTCAAACCGGTCCGACAGTTCCTCCGCCACTTCAACGAGGAAAGGCGCAAGGCTATAGGTGAAGAGGTCGCCCGTTTGTTGGCTGCTGGGTTCATTGTTGAAGTTTTTCATCCAGAGTGGTTAGCTAATCCGGTGCTGGTTCTTAAGAAAAACGGCACTTGGCGCATGTGTGTGGACTACACAGATTTAAACAAGGCTTGCCCTGCAGACCCCTTTGCTCTCCCTCGCATTGATCAGATAATTGATGCTACGGCGGGTTGTGACCGTTTGTGTTTTTTGGATGCTTACTCTGGTTATCATCAGATCAAAATGGCAGTTAAGGACCAGGAGAAGACAGCCTTTATAACTCCCTTTGGAGCCTCTGCTATGTTTCCATGCCCTTTGGACTCAAGAGTGCCCAGGCAACTTACCAACGATGTGTTCAGAATTGCCTTCATAAGCAAATTGGGCGCAATGTCCATGCGTATGTAGATGATATTGTGGCCAAATCCAAAAAGGAGGATACGTTGATAGATGATCTATGGGAAAATTTTGACAATCTCCCGGTCTACAAGATGATGCTCAATCCGGAGAAGTGTGTTTTCGGTGTCCCGGCAGGCAAGCTCTTAGGCTTTCTGGTTTCAAATAGAGGCATTGAGGCTAATCTGGAAAAGATTGCAGCGATTACGTCCTTGGCTAAACCGGCGTGTATTAATGATGTGCAACGTCTGGCCGGCCGGATTACAGCCTTGAGCCGGTTTATCAGCCGCCTTGGAGAGAAGGCCATTCCCTTATATCAGATGCTCAAGAAAACGGATAACTTTGTCTGGAGTGAAGCAGCTGACAAGGCGTTTGAAGATCTGAAGAAATAGCTCGTGGAACCGCCCGTACTGGCAGCACCGATTGATAAAGAGCCCTTATTATTATATGTGGCTGCTAATGCCCGGGCTGTCAGCGTAGCCATTGTGGTAGAGCGCAAAGAGCTTGGCAAAGAGTATCAGGTTCAACGGCCGGCTTATTATATCAGTGAGGTGCTCATTGAGTCAAAGCAGAGGTATCCGCATTGGCAGAAACTGGTGTATGGGTGTTTATGGCAAGTCGGAAGCTCAAACACTATTTTCAGGGCCATCCTATCACAATAGTCAGTTCAGCTCCCCTAGGTGACAACATTCAAAACAGAGAGGCAACTGGCCGGATTGCCAAGTGGGCCATTGAGCTTGGACCCCACGGGCTCAGATATATACCCCGCACGGCGATCAAGTCCCAGGCACTCATAGATTTCATCAACGATTGGAAGGAACTACAGGCACCTGAGGAGAAATCAGATAATACATATTGGACTATTCATTTTGATGGGTCCAAACAACTAGAGGGTTCAGGGGCTGGAGTCGTATTAACTTCCCCACGAGGTGATAAGTTTTGTTATGTCCTCTGTTTAATGCTCCCTTGTACTAACAATGCAGCTGAATATGAGGCCTTACTCCACGGTCTTCGGATGGTTAAAGAGATGAATTTGATCCGGGTTAAGTGCTTTGGCGATTCAAATCTAGTGGCTCAGCAAGTGTCTAGCACTTGGGATTCTAAGGACCCACTCATGGCTGCATATCGGCGAGAGGTGGACACAGTGGCCGATCACTTTAAAGGTTATCAGGTCCATATAGACCGGCGGAAGAATGAAGCGGCGGACTCTTTAAGTCGTCTTGGTTCCCAACGTAAACCGGTTCCGCCCAATGTCTTTCTTGATGTATTGCACAATCTGTCAGTCAAAATACCAACCGAAAAAGATTTGGCTGTTCCTGATCCGGAGGCTCAATTGGTGGCAGCTTTGCATGCTATACCAGATTGGACGATCCCATATCTGGATTACATGAACCGGGGCGAGTTACCAGCTGAGGAAATGTTGGCTCGACAGATAATCCGGCGTTCCAAGTCCATGACCATACTCAATGGGGAGTTACATCGTTACAGTGTTTCAGGAGCGATTCAATGATGCGTTTCTCCTCAAGAAGGTTGTGAGATCTTGCAAGAAATTCATGAAGGGGATTGCGGTCATCACGCCGGTTCAAAGTCGTTGGTTGCTAAAGCTTTTCGCCACGGTTTTTACTGGTTGACGGCCCATACTGATGCGGAGGATTTAGTCAAAAGATGTGATGGATGTCAAAAGTTTGCCCGCCATGCGCACGTTCCGGCTCAAGAGTTGCGGATGATTCCAATTACGTGGCCGTTTGCCTCTTGGGGGTTGGATATGGTTGGACCCTTCAAGCGCTCCAAGGACAAGAAGACCCATCTGTTTGTAGCAGTTGATAAATTCACTAAATGGGTAGAGGCAGAGCCAGTCAGCAAGTGTGATGCAGCCACAGCGGTTCAATTCCTCAAAAAAGTGATATTCTGGTTTGGCTTTCCACATAGCATTATAACGGATAACGGCACTAACTTGTCAAAAGGAGAGATGGAAGAATTCTGTCAACGTGAGCACATCCGGCTTGACCTAGCATCAGTGGCTCACCCCCAATCTAATGGTCAAGCGGAAAGGGCAAATCAAGAAATTATGTGGGGCATCAAACCAAGGCGTATGGTTCCCTTAAAGCGGACGCCGGGTTGTTGGGTCGAGGAGCTACCTTCTGTGTTATGGAGCATCAACACCACACCCAATAGATCTACGGGTTACACACCTTTCTTCATGGTTTATGGAGCAGAGGCAGTTCTTTCTAGTGACATCCGTCACGATTCGCCCCGTGTGGCAGCTTATGTTGAAGCTGATAATGAGAAGGCACGTCAGGATTCTCTGGACCTGTTGGATGAAGAGCGGGATCTTGCAGCAGCGCGTTCGGCGATTTATCAACAAGATCTTCGACGTTATCACAGCCGCCGGGTTAAAACTAGAAACTTTCAAGAAGGTGATTTGGTGCTCCGGCTCATCCAAGACCAGACTGATATGCATAAGTTATCCCCCCCTTGGGAAGGACCCTTTGTGGTCACCAAAAATCTGCACAATGGATCCTACTACCTCATTAATGTTCGAGAGCATGAAGACTCACGGTAATCGGAGGAGGAGACAAAGCGGCCATGGAACATAGTTCTCCTTCGGCCTTACTATACTTGAAGCCATAGGCTTTTTCACTTGTACATATTTATGACAGTGTATATACCATATAATAAACCGGAGCCTCCGTTATAAGCGGGGTATTTGTTCTTTCTTATATCATATGTGTGCTTTTACAAGTTAACGGTCAAAGCGGAGTCTTTGTTAAACCAGATTTAGCAACTGAATAAAGATAAAGAAAATCACTAGGGGGCTTGGTCATGTTTGAACCACAACTACACCTCTTGATAGGCTTTTCAGCCACACAATGACACATTTGTGGAGCCAAAGAGAGTATTGTGCACTGTACAAACTCAAACATAGGCACACGCTGAGCATCGCTCACAAAGTTACTTGGGGGCTCTTTTTTGCAAAGCAATAAAGAGTTTGAAAGGACCCTCGTAATTGGCTATCAAGCCACGGTTTGGAAGCCTGGTGTATTCACCTAAAACCCCGGGTTAACCTGCCTTCATCAAGTAAGCCACTCCTATCCAGGTAATCCTGGTATGACCCATCGAACGTTTGACAAGTCAATCTTTTACAGACCCTGAACTTGTCATAGTTAAAACGGTGATTGGTTAATTGGAGGCCCATCTTAAAAGGCTTTGTTAAATGGTTTAACTCAGAGGCCTGGCAGCCCATGAAAAGCCTCGATTTGGAGCCTTGCAGCTCGTAAAAAGCCTCGCATATTTTCCTACTTGCATTTTTTTTGTTGACAATCATAAGTATTTTTTGATAAACCGGCATCCTTGATCCAGCTTGCTTTCCAACCACCAGCTGTTGGCTCATGATCAGTTATAAACCGGTGGTCACTGACCCGGTATGATTTGACTAAATCACCAGTGTTATGAAGAAAATCCGGTAGGTACACCGGTTCGGTTTAATAAATAGACCGGCATTTTGAAGATGAGATTATCAAACGTATCGGGTTGGTGTTAAACACCTTTGCTGTATACACGTTTGCTCACTCAATGAGGTATGTTCTGTACATTATTTTTTGTACAAACACTTGGTTATTCAGCTCAAGTACTATATACTTCTTGGATATTATGACATGTTTAGCGGTAAACCGCTAGACACTTTTAAGTTTTTTGTACCCAGGAAGGAAAGTCATCATAGATTATGCATAAAATATATCCTGAAGGGTGGCACAGATTTTCACAAAGGGCTACGAAGCATGCTCGATGGCATGGCAGATAAACAAAGTTTCAGCTATCCTATTACATGAAGCTTTAAAGCGGCTCAATAGTGCCATTGTTTTTCACAGTAGCCATATAAACCGGCGACCGGATCAAGACTCTTCCTCACGACGGTTTGACGGTTGCGGATCAGTTGGTGCACGCACTTCTTCATCCCTCCCAGCCGCTAGAAATCAGCCATTGACCAATCGATTCCGGTTAAGGCTCGGAATACTGCTTCTTCATGGATAAGACCAGAAGGGTTAATATCAGGGGCATAAGTGTGCTTACGAATCGGAGGCACAAGTTCTTCGACTTCATGGATCTCGGCCGGCTGTCTTTTCCCTTCTGCATCATCAAACGGTTGAAAATGGGACAAATCAGTGTCTTCAGCTAATTTGCTGGCCGCTGGCCGCATTTGTTTGGTCAACCGCCGAAGATCATCATTGTCAAAGTTTGAACCGTCTTCTTTAACGCCTGGATACCCTTTAATGATATCCTCCGCTTCAAGATCTGGAATCCAGGCCTTGGCTCGAATAAGGGAAGTTAATGCTCTGGCTCTTGCAGCGGCTCTCTTCAACTCGGCAATACGCGCCGGTAACATGCCCAGCTTCTCAAGGGTTTCCTTAATCAACGTTGGCGCCAGTTTGTTATAGGATGCTGTACTAATGGCTCGCTGAGATCCAGAGTATAGCTGCTCAACCAATGTGTATGCCGCTTTGAGCTTCATCCGCATATCTGCACCAAGATGAGTGATCCGAGTTCCTGCCAAAGATTTTGTCAGCATCGTGGTCAGTTTTAAGATTCATTGCCTGATGCAACATACATAAGCAGATACTTACCAAAGATAGCAGAGGTCATAGCGTTGATTTGGCGCTTCAAACCGGCTAGTTCTTCAGCCACCGGTTTCAGGGCTTCCTCGGCATCTACGGCTCTTTTGGTCAAACCGGCTTTTTCGGTTCCCCATGCAGCACGCTCTTGATTGAAGGATTCTTTCAATTTTTCCATTCCGGCCAGGGCCTGGGTCAGCTCCTCTTTGGCTTTTGCAGCTTCGGCTTGTTGTGACTTCACATTTTCTTGCAAGTCAGAGTTTTTGGCATCTTTGCTTCTCAGTTCAGCCTGCAACATTGAAGTCTCTAGAACAATGCAAGCATTATCCTTGACACTTGGGGGCTAATGTACGTTTGTTCTTAACTGGAGGTATGGATTAAAAACCGGATTAACTTGCCAAGTTAAACCGGCCTTTGGGGGCTATGCTACATAATGTTATCTCTTTTTTCAAACATGAGTTTTATCTATGATTGAAGACACACCTTGGCAAAGATTAATGATGGGATGCTTAAAGTGTTACGAAGACCCGGTTTATGATTGACAATCAGAAAATGGCTCTTGGGGGCTACTTGGAATAGTATTTCAGCTATAAATCAATGTGCAAGGGAGAAGAATTTACCTCATATCATCTTTCATCAAATTCACCAAACCGGCTTCATAATCCCGGTTTGAGTGCAGACGGTTCAAGAAGCCGGAATGAAGCTCATCAGCATTAAGATGAGCATAGTTTGATAAGTCGCTGCTCCATTTACCTTTATCCCTGGCAATTTCCTCTTCTTTGGCACTATGCTAAGCCAAAATGACGGGATGACCAGGAGAACTGTGGCCGGCTCCGGTAATAATAACATCATCGCTTTGGCCTTCAAGATTTTGGGCGGATGATGATGGAATTTCAGTGTCTTTCATTGGATTAGCCCGGTTTGGTTCTGCCAGTTCAGCATCAGGGGCGGCAGGCTCAACATTTGTGGGTTCCTCAGTATGCTGGCCGTCAAGGGGCGGATCATCAAAAGTTGTTTCAGGATGGAGGCCTTCCGGTTCACCTGTTTGCTCTGGTTCAACTCTTGGTTCTTCTTCTTTGGCAACAGGGTCTTCTGGCGGATTAGTGACCCGAGCTTTCTTGCTAGGTCTAGCTTTGGCCCTACAAACAGAATAAAAGAATTAACATCCTGTTCAAAAGATATAGGGCACATTGAAAGGAAAGGTTTTTCGTAACTCAGCCAGCCACAGTTTTCAAAGGGGGGAGTTGAGTTGCTGTCAATTCACCAGAAGAAGAAGGAGGTGTCACCTGATAATTTGAATCGGACGGATTAAGAGGTTGTCTGAAATAACCTGCCTTGGGGTAAGATTGGTCAGAAGTAGGAGAGACCTCAGACCGATGCTTCCGAACCAGAGTATCAGGTAAACCGGTAGAGGTGACCTGTTGGCCACGGTGCCGAGTTGTCCGGCGAGCCTCATGCTGTTGAGTCTTCGAAATAAATGTTGGATCCAAGTGAGCAAGAGGATGAGAAAAGCTTACTTTCCGGATTCATTGGCGAGCTTTTTGTGTTGGCATAGAGTCTGAACCGGAGGAAAGGGTAATTTCCTCTACGTCCTCAGCATGACTAGCTTCGGCCTCCTCCTGAGGAAGATCATTGTTAACAAGATGCATAAAAAGAGAGCCAAGTGAGTCAAGTTCTACCTCAGCTTCTAGGTCATCAATATCATCATCAAGCTCCATATTAATCCGGTCAGCCGGTTTTGTCTTTGATGTCCATTTTACGGCTTTGGTCTTCGGGCGGGTTAGCTTGGCCACTTTGTTTCCAGTGGGCTTTGCCGCTTTCTCTATGGATTTCCGTTTCCAGAAGGGGTCATCACCCTATACATATAAAGAAGAAGGATTACAGCTTGTCTAAGTCAAAGATATTAGAGATGAAGAGGAAGTGTAATGCTTACAACAGGCGGTTTGTTCTTGGTGTAGAAGGGACTCAGGCCGGTTTGACTACAGACAGTTCCGATTCATTCAGAATCTTCTTTACACCTTCAGTAACTTCTTCCTCAGATAATTGGATATTGTAGTGGTGTTGAGGATCGTCAACCTCACTGGTATATTCGCACATTAAACCGGGGTGCCGGCCTAGCGGCAAGATACTCCAGGATATCCAATAGCATACAAAATCCACACCTGTTAAACCGTTTGCCATAAAGGTTCGGAGCTTGGCGATTTGAGGAGCATATTTTGCCCTTTCTGAGGAGCTCAGGCGTTGTGGCATTGGGTGAGTATTGGATAATCTATGATCTCGGAAGCCAGGGAGGGGATTCTCATCCTCAGGCGAAGTGTCTCTGCAATAGAACCATGTTTGGTTCCATTCCTTTGGGTGACTATGGTGTTTGGCATGAGGAAATTTCACTTCTTTCCGCTTTTGAATCGAAACACCACCAAGCTCTGTATTCGGGCCATTCACAAACTCTATGCGCCGGTTTAAGTGAAAGAAATCCCGAAACAATTCGTCAGTTGGTTCTTCCTGTAAATAGGCTTCACAGAAGACTTGGAAATTGCATAAATTGGACACAGAATTGGGGCCAATATCTTGTGGATGCAGTTGGAAGCTAGTAAGCACATCTCGATAAAATTTCGACCCAGGCGGTTTGAAACCACAGCTTATATGGTCAACAAAGATTACCACTTCGCCTTGTCTTGGGGTTGGAGGATTCTCAGTTCCTGGGGCTCGCCATTTGATCTCAGTTTTCTTAGGCAGAGAGCAGATGCTAACCATCTCATCTAGTTGAGCTTCAGTAACCCGGGAACGAGCCCAGTTGCAGGCAGTGAATTGTTTGGCCATTGCAAAGCGAACAAACTGAAAATAAAAGGCCGTTTTATAAATTATGCATGATCATACACAAGAGACAAGGGAGTAAGAAACGTACTGATATAATAAATGGTACAACCCGGAGACTAGTATAATGAGAAAGAAGATAATACTAGCGCAGGATTGATCCGACACTGTTAAACCGGAGTATATTTGTGAAGGTAATATGCTCTTCTGGTTTATCAGAGGGCTAATGGCATAGACTATTTATCCAATGTCATATCGCTTATATTGGCGTGAGGAGAAACAGATCTCACAGTGATGTATAATACTTTCGGATCTAGAGATAAGACATAAAAGCAAAAATAATTGGATCTTAAAGGGGTACTAAACTGAAGCAATTTTTGACAGACAGATCAGTTGTTTGCACATAAAGATTTGGGATGATCATGGTAGGTAAGCTACAGTAAGAGATGTATCAAGCATGAAGTGTCCATCTATTAAAGGAAGAACATGGAAGAACAGCACTGATGAACTTCGGAAGAACTGCGAGGAATATCGAAACCCTAGAACAGATCTATGGTGAAAAAAGCAGAGCTTACCGGAGCTAGTGAAGAAGCGGAAGGGCGCCGCAGTTCTCTGGTGCGTTCAGGGCGATGCAGCGGCCGAGGTCGGAGCAGAAACGACGGTCGATGGTGGCGGCGGAGTTCGAGAGGTTGAGCGGCACGAGGAAGGCGATGCGAAGAGGCACGGGGGGAACGGTGAAAATGACCCCTCGGTCCTATTTATAAGGCGAAGTGAAAAATGGCAAGTGCGGGAATCGAGGAGTCCAAAAAATGGATAAGTTAATAAAGGTGTTGCCTCGATAGCTGGATATATATTAAATGAAGGAAATCTCCGATATCAACGGATGGATGATGTCAGGAAGGTTTATCGTAATTTTGAAGTATGACATCACGGCGGTTTACAAGATCAAAAACGAAGACAAGAGAGAAGATTTTTTCTAAAGTGTGGAAGATTGACATGAACAAGTTCAAACCAATCTGGGGCCTAATGTTGGGGATATTACTACCGGAGGTAAACCGGCCATGGGTAGCCAGGTTGACTCTTTGAAGATTAGAAGCCCATGAAGATGTAAAGATGTTGTCGCTTTACGGAGGCCCAAAGGCGAGTTACAGTATGTAAATATAAACCGGCATAGTCATGTAACTTGTATAGTAAGATAGAAAGAGAGAGGCCGAACCGGATACGTTTATAAACCGGCTTCAAGACTCTGTAGCCCGGCGGGCGTCAACCTATGTATATAAAGGGACGACCCGGCCGCGGTTTAGGGACAGACAACAAAAACTCGAAAGCCAGACAAAGCGGATTCACTCCCTAGCCTTCGAAACCCTAGCAATACCAATCACAACTAGACATAGGCTTTTACATTCATCGAAGGGGCCGAACTAGTATAAACACCCGTGTCCCCTTGTCCGGTTTAACCCCTTTAAGCTAACCCGTCGTGATGGCTCCACAACTAAGTCCTTTCACGAGGACATTTGCCATGACAAACCCACGACAGGTAGGGTGCCGGAACGGGTCTAGATTGGTTTTCGATGGCTACGAAGGCTTCTGGCGGCGGAACTCCTGATCTATTGTCCACTCTGAACGTTTTAGGGTATATGGAGATATATAGGAGGAAGAAGTACGTCAGGGGGGCCACTAGGGGCCCACTAGGGTGGAGGGCGCGCCCCCTACCTCGTGGCCTCCTCGAAGCTTCCCTTACGTGCACTTCAAGTCTTCTGGGCTTCTTTCCTTCCAAAAATGAGTTCCGTGAAGTTTCAGGTCAATTGGACTCCGTTTGATTTTCCTTTTCTTCGAAACCCTAAAACAAGGTAAAAACAGAAACTGGCACTGGGCTCTGGGTTAATAGGTTAGTCCCAAAAAATGATATAAAAGTGTATAATAAAGCCCATAAACATCTAAAATAGTAGATAATATAGCATGGAGCAATCAAAAATTATAGATACGTTGGAGACGTATCATTGGAAAGGATGCATCGGTGCTTACATGGGGTGCTAAGCACATTAAAAACTTTAGCAACTAAAGCTCCCAATGCTTGCATGTACAGGTGCTTAACTTGTTGGTGCTACGCGTCCTTTATTTAATGATTTTGTAACTAAAGTTCTTCATGCATTGGTGGGATTCTTCCATTTAAGTCTTTTGTCTAGGTTCTCACGCTGAGTACTGGGGTCACCACACTTATCTATCCTCATAATTACCTTGCTGCATCAGACTTTTTGCCTACATGGCAGCCTTAGCACCTGTACAAGGCGGAGCATTGGGAGGGGCCCGAGCATACAGGCATAGGGATACTATAGATAGGAAGTCTTCGCGGTCCATTATTCCCCATCTCAGTCAGAGAGAACTATTCAACTAGTCTTCACAGTGAAGTGCAATACACGATGCAACAGATCGGACACATGATTAATAAGCTAAACCAGCATGTTGGTGTTACTAAATCAGCCTTACCCAGTATTGCCATCATGTTTGCCAGTGGAGCACACTTCCCCAAATACGACTACGCACCACCCTCCTCCATATACTGACATATGGGCCCTCTTGAGGTAGACCCACATGTCATCGGCGTAACTATTTACACTCTGAAGGACGGTATATCCTAGTAGTAGTACTAGTAGAAGTGAGATTTAATGCACTTTCTTCCCCATATTTCACTCTTCTTCCTCGTCTCTTCTTCTTCCTCCTCTCTTCCCCTTCGTCGGCCGCACACCATTTCCCCCCTCTCACTGCTCGCCCGCCCGCGCCATCTTCCTTAGTAGCTCACGCGTACCATATCCCCCCGCTCACTACTCGGCCACACACGCCATCTTCTTTGCTCGCCCGCCCGAATCCACTTCCCCGCTGGCTCGTAGGCACCGAAAACCCCAATCACTCAGTGCTCTAAAAAACCTATGGCAGAACTGACTGACACGCAGACCCGCGATTGGAATTCCCTACCCAATGTTCTCTTGGAGCAGATATGTAATCCTATGGACCCGCTCAACTCTGTCCGTCTGGCCGCATGCTCGGTGTCTTTGTACCGTCTACTCATCTGCAACCGGTCGACTCTTTTCAAGACACCCTGCTTGCTGATGCCCGATCCTTGCAGGTGGCCGGCACCGACTTGACGATCCTACGGAGGTTGCCGTGGTGCCCCTCGACATGCTACCACTACCCGTCCACCTGTCCTTCATGCGCGACCACTACTGGGCGGGCATGAAAGCCAAATGGATCGTCCTCATCCACCAATCTGGTAGTCTGTGGCCTCTCATGGATATCTACACCCAGCGAGAGATCACCCTTCCATCGTTGGATACTGCCGCCATCGAGCCTCGCGGCCCGCCGGACACTCCTGCCTACTACGCATGAGACGCGTCGAGCTTTTGGCTCGACCTCTGTTTGCTGAAGGTTGTAATCTGCAAAGTGCCCACACCATCACAAGACTACATGGATTACAAGCTCATTGCCGTGTTCAACATGGGATTAGTCTATCTAGAATCCGGTCGCCATACATGGTTATGGCTCATCGTCGATCCTCTTCACCGAACATTTTTGTCTGATGCTATAGTGCACGATGGCATCATTTATGCGGTCTATGCACAGATTGGCTGCCTATACTGGTGGAATCTATCATCATGTAATTGTTCTATCTCATCTCATCTTTACCTTAAGAATACGACTGCTTGTTCATTGTTACAAATTTAGAATATATAGTATGTGTATAACCACATCATTGCTATATGTTCCTCTCATTTCCTAGATTTTTATGACCATGGATGTTATTGTTAGAGTTGATATGAGAACAATTGGCATCTAATGATTGTTAGAATAGATATTATGAGTATAACCTCATGATTGCTATATGTTACTCTCATTTCCAGGATTTTTATAACAACGCATGTTATTGCTTAGAGTTGATATGATAACTATAGTAAGTGCTATGGTAGAATATGAGTAGGCCCTGTCATATCTGTTTTCCTCTCATTGTTACATGATGTTTGAACCATGATATATTGCTAGACTAGCAATGTGCCCATGCGTTGCAATGGATCCAAAATAGAATAATACGTGTTCACAAATTTGAAATAAAAACACTATAGTTTGGTGTATATATCACTAAAAATATACTCGTATTAGGTTTCACTCAAAATATATTCCTTGTGGCTGTTTTGATGAGGTGGGGGAGGGATGTGGTTGGTTTCAAGATACTAAGGGGTTTCTACAAATTGGAGCAGAGGAGTGGCGTCTTGTTGCAAAAATGCCACGACTTAAATCATAGTCGTTAAATGCAGATCTGATGGTGAGAAATGACGGATGGCAGACACACCATCATCACCAACTGAGTCTTTTATAGGAGTAGAGAATATGAAAGCCATTGGCTTATTTTTTTAATGGGGTATGATTATCACCACAACATTGCAATTATCTGTCTATGATATGTGTCACTATTATAATAATCTTAATTCCACACATAATGTGAACATGATTGTTTATTTTTTGTCCTTTTGGTCTCCAATTTGAATTGTTGCAGCAGACGCAAATGCGTTGGCCTTGATGATTCCACGACCTGGAATCATACCAGCCGATGGGTGGTGGTTTATCGCTCGTTCAGCTGACGGCGGTCATTTGATGCTCATTTACACGTACCAAATTGACCAAACCATTTCATCAAACCACATGTAGTACAACGCCAGGGGTGTTCATGACATTGATGGCTATGGCTGCTTCGTGTTTGATAAAGATCCCAGCTCTGTTGGGCCAGGCGTATTCAACTAGAGGCGACTTTACAGCCTCGGCAACCACTCCATGTTCCTCGAGCTCAATTATTCGATCATCCAACCAATCATCGATCATATCACCGGCGATGATTATTGTGCTATGCAACTTCTATTCGCCAGGGAGAACTGTGTTTACACATCATACCATGGGTTTCATGAATCACCATATCCAGAGATTCATCGACACAACTTGTTGCCAGATAATCTTCAGTGTGTGAAAGGCATCAAGCTTCCATGCGATGGATGGCTTTTGCAAACCCGACATGTGGAAATGTGGTTCATGCCAACAACAAATATGCACAACTTGATTCGTACTGATATCTAGACTGAGCAATGTATCCTGCTGCTATAGCATGACCCTCTTTTGTTGGATATTATGTATTGTTATTAGTTTCAAGCACTCCACAGGTTTGAAGGATAGATACCTTTCTGGGATCAAGTGCATCCTAACTCACCTGCGTAGGATGTACTGATAATGATGATGGAGATGCTATGTAGAAGTCATATATATATATATATAGAGAGAGAGTAGCACTATTCTAATCCTGGGATTAGAATAGTTATTTGGATCACGATGAGCCCTATAAGGCGCGCGGAGACCTTCCTGAACCCGTAGATAAAAAAACTAATCTCACACCAAACTTCCCACCACCCCGCGTCCTCTCCCCCCAATACCCGCACCCACCCGCCGCCCTCTCCCTCACTACCATGCGCAGTGCGGCCAGACCAACCCACCCCCGCCGCCCCTCCCATCCTTCACCGTGCCAGCGCCGCCCGTCCCAACTCTCACCGCGCCCGGCACCGCCCCTCCCAAACTTCACCGCTGCCTGCATCCCTCGGCGCTACCCCTCCCAACCTGCACCTCCGCATGCATCCCGCGAAAGCCCCGGCCCCTGGAGAGCCGTGCCCTGAACTTCCAGTCGAATCTGACCGGCTCCCGGCGATGTCCTCCGCCCTGGTGACACGAGCGCTCCCTTTCCCGCCTCCACGAATCCCCGTGCCATCCCCTCCTCTGGATCCTTGACGAGCTCTGACTTCAGGTCAAGGAACGCCGATGTCGTCGCCTCACACCACCACGAGCACCACTGCGTCCCACCCGCCGCTGCACCCTGCCTTCCTCCCGCTCCTGCTACTCCCCATTGCCTCCACCCATAACCATCGATCCCCATGGCCGTGGAAGAATACTACCACCAATCGCACCTAGTCAACTCCACCCGCTGCTACCCGCATCGAGGACAGACCTGATAGCCTTCTCTGGTCAACTCCGCCACACAGCACGCCGCTCGGGGGCACCCTGCTGGGACGCTGTTCAAATGGGCCACCCGAGCACCCTGTCGGGCCGCCGTTCAACTACACCAACTGGTATTGTTCAACAAACTCACTCGGTGCCGTCCGAGCAGAATTTGTCTAACTCACCCGACGCCGTCAACCTTCCCGAAGTTTGGCGCTGCTTGGTTGCTCTTTTCTATTGCTGCTTGTGTCAACTGTGAGAGAGAATAGAGTATTTCCTGTACGCTTTTGTTGCCCGCTCTATGTTCCAGCTAAGTGGTATGTCAAGCTGGTTCCCATTAGTCATTTATGATGTCTTTGTTCTAGAATCTAACAACGTACATCCGCTCGGACATGTCACATAGAGGTAAAACTTGAGTTTGAAACATCTTGCAGATTTTCAGATACATGGATATAGTCGTCAAAGTTCAAACAAAATGCTAGCTAGCTCACTGCGAGGTCTGAGGCAGGGCACACACATTGAACAAAATGGATTCGTTGATCGGTTGTTTCTGATCGAGGCAGGGCAAGCACGTAGTACCTAGCAAAAACTAACTCACTCCGAGGTCTGATACATACATCGGTTAGTTGATAGAATTTGTCAAGCTAGTACCCACGTGTGTAAGCAATAGCAAAAAGTATTCAGCGATTTTGTTCTCTATATTTTTAAAGTATGCAGTGTAGAAAAAAGAGAGGACTTAGTTGACCCACACGCAACAGAAAAACATTGGTCTAAAACATCATGTTGTACAGTTTCTTGTTCCGTATTATTTCCTGAAGTTCAACGGTATGTATGGATGCAAAAAAAGTATTTTTTTTGATATGTTAGTTTCAATTAAAAAACTACAAAACACCAAGTAAGTTCAAATACTAGAAGAAAAGGAAGTCCAAAAAAGGAGAAAAAGAACACACAACATACACGACATGAAAAACAAGAAAAATAAATAAAGCCTCACCCAGAAATTGTTTACTCTCGAAGTTTAAGAAAAGAAAGAAGTTCATTTTTATAAAAAAACAAAGTAATTTGACGTTCATAAAAAATCGATATTAAAAAATCTTTTTCAAAATAAATAAAAACCTAGAAGCTCAAATTAGAATAACAGAGCATTTCATTTTTGTTCTTAAACTGAGAAGTTTGATTTAAACTAATAGAGTATTTCGATCTTAATAAAAAAATGGATTTTTTTGTTTCTAGAAATATAACGAAGAAGTTCGAATTAAAAAACCAACGCACCATGATACTTTTATAGGAAGAACGAAAAAACGCTCACCTAGAATAGTGTTAACTCTCGAAGTCCATATTAAATAAAATTGAAGAGTTCGACAAAAATGAGAAAACAAAACAGAGACACATAAATTTGTACAAAAAAGCTCATGGATTTCCCGTCTTTGGAAAATGGAGTTTCCTCAATTCTAAAATAACCAAGAAGTTCAAATTTAAAAAAATTGATCATTTCAAAAATTATAAAGAAAACATGGATTTCCCTGTTTCTAGAAAAACCTAGAGTTTCAAATTTAAAAGACAAAGAAGTCCAATGTTTATTACAAACCCCAAGAAGCTCAAACGAGAAAAAGAAAGCATCTCAACATAAATTTATATAAAAAAATTATCCTGTAGAATACCCAAGAAGTTCAAATTAAAAAACGGAGCAGTTCGATGGTTATACAAAATTCAGATTTTACTCTTTATTAAAGAATGAAAACAAGAAGTTCAACTTTTAAAAATAGAGCAGTACGAAATTCATAAAAAAGATTTTCTTTGTTTCTTACAAAAAACTCTAGAAGTTCATATTTAAATAATGGGCCGGTTCAATATTTTTTAGAAAACTAGGATTTTTCCGTTACTACAAAGAAATAAACCAAGAAGTCCAAATTACGAAAATAAAGAAGTTCGATATTTATTAAAAAAACACATTTTTCTTCGTTTTTAAAGAATAAAATTAAAGAAGTTCAAGTTTAATAAAAAGGAGTACTTTGATGTTTACGAAAAACTAAAATTCTTTCCATTTCTATGAAAAATAAAAGTATGGGGTTCAATTTGAAAAAAATGTTTAATGCTTATTTGAAAACATATTTTTCCTAAGAATAAAGACTAAGAAGTTCAATTTAAAATAACGTAGAAGTTCAAAGTGTATAAAAAACTCAGATTTGTTGCAAGAAGTTCACATGCACCTCCATGCACGGTTCAGAATTTATATTGTGGGATGTCCGACCTCCAATTACATGTTTTAAAATGGCAAAAAAATGACGTCCGACCTTCAATTGTGTGCAATTCGACGTATACACAAAAATGTGGCAGACGTTCATAGTGAAAACAACGAGAAGTTCAAGTACTGCAACGAATGTATTTCACATGAGAATAAAAGTATAGAAAAATAAAAGCTTCAAAGGTTTGGTTGAAAGAAGTTCAAGTGCTCCGTCCAGGGAAGTTCAAAAATTCTTGTGACAGAGGTTCACCTTGTATTTCCATGTTTGAAAACACAAAAAAGAATGTTTTTGCATTTTAAAATAATTCTCTCAATCCACAAAGAAGTTCAGTTATTATTTGGGAGCAATTTGATTTCACAAAGAAAATAAAAAATTAAAATTATAAAAATGGAAAAAGTTCATGTACTACATGGTGTGGGTTTAATATGAGAAAAATGAATTAAAAGGCAAGGTCCAATTTTGTTATTGTTATAAGTTCAAGTCCTCCGTCGGAGAAAGTTAAAAAAATTATTATGAGAGAGATTTGAACAAAAGAAATATCATTTGTGTAGCACTGATGAATGGATAAGAAAATTACAATCGAAAATACGTCACAGAAGTTCAACGTGAAAACAACAGGAAAAAATTATCAACACGGGGAAATTGCGAGTTTACAGTAGCTTTCCATCGGTATATCATTTGCTCAATTCCGGTAAGTGGTTGGGGAGTTACAGTTAAGAAACATCACGTCAAAAATAGAGTGAAGTTCAAAAAGAACTACTCTAGAAGTTCAACCCCTTCACCAAGTGCATTTTCGGAGAATCTGTTTTTCCGATGAAGGCAGAACGCATGATCTCAGAAGTTCAGATTAATAACTGTCAGAAGATCATGTACTACAAGGTGTGCATTTTGTATTAAAGAAAGAATGAAAATGCAAAGCCTAAAGTTTTGTTGCTAGAAGTTCAAGTGTTCGGCCTGAGAAAGTTTGAAAATTCTTGTGACAGAGGTTGAACAAAAATACATGACAGAAGTTCAAGGTGAAAACAATGAGAAGTTCAACTACTGCAAGGAATGCATTTCAGGTGAGAATAAAAGTATAGAAAAATAAAAGCTTAAAAGGTTTGACACAAGAAGTTCACGTGCTTTGTCCGGAGAAGTTCAAAAATTCTTGCGAGAGAGGTTCACCTTGTATTTCCATGTTCGAAAACACAAAAAGAAATTGTTTTTGCATTTTTAAATAATTCTCTCAATCCACAAAGAAGTTCAGTTATTATTTGGGAGCAATTTGATTTCAAAAAGAAAAACAAAATATCAAATTATAAAAATGGAAAAAGTTCATGTACTATATGGTGTGTGTTCAAATATGAGAAAAATGAATTAAAAGGCAAGGTCCAAATTTTTTGTTGTTATAAGTTCAAGTCCTCAGTTGGAAAAAGTTAAAAAAATTATTGTGAGAAAATTACAAAACGAATATCATTTGTGTAACAGTGACGAATGGATGAGAAAATTACAAACGAAAATACATCACAGAAGTTTAACGTTAAAACAGCAGGAAGTTCAACTACTACATTGAATGAATTTCAGATGAATTTTTTTTAAAACCATCACGAGTATGAAAAAATGATCAACACGAGAAAGTTGCGTGTTTACAGCAGCTTTCCATCGGTATATCACTTGCTCAATTCTGATGAGTGTTCCGGTGAGTGGATGGAGAGCTACGGGCACAAAAAGCACGTGAAAACAGAGTGAAGTTCAAGTAGACATGCCGAGAAGTTCAAGTTCTTCACGAGGTGCATTTTTGAAGAATCTGTTTCGCGATAAAGGCAGAATGAATTATCTTGCCGTTTTCTAAAGGAATCAGAGAAAACCATCAACACGAAAAAGTTTCGCATTTTCCTTAGCTTTTCAATGGTATATTATTTGCCCCATTCTGATAAAGTTTGTAGAAATTACGGTGAAAATACGTTTTGAGCCATTTTCAAAATTGACTTAAAACAGTAAGGGATTGGGAGAAACAATATATACCAAAAAGTTTCACACTTACTCAAGCTTTCCAACGCCATATCATTTGCTGCATTCAGACATACGGTTAAAAAATTAGCTCGAAAATACAAACTCGGTGGAACTTGGACCATTTTCTAAATTACTTTTAAACCATTCAAAATTAGGAAAAACTTTAAACAAGAAAAAGTAGCGCATTTTCACAAGCTTTCCAATGCCATATCATTTGGCTCAATTGGATTAGCCTTTTAAAAATGACATCGAAAATACGAACTCGGCTGTTCGGTTTGTAAAATTTTACGTTTTTCGAAATTCCTCTTTAACCATAAGGAATTAGAGAAAACTTTCAACATGTGGAAGAAGCGGTTTTGCAGTAGCTTTCCAATGCGATATTATTTGCCTCATTTCGATAAACGGTTTAGAAATACGATCGAAAATACGATTCATGTTTTTTGTATGAAGAAAAAACGGTTTTCAAAACTGCTCTTAAAGCACTTACATTTTGCCAAAAATATAACTTGGGTCATGATACTGGTGTCCATAGCTTTCCAACGGCATATCGCAAGCCCCATTTGGGCAATGTTGACTGAAGTTCAATCTAGCACAGGAGGAAGTTCAGATCGAACAACTCAGGCAGTAAAATTGCAATAGTGGCTTGTTTCATCACGACCTGAGAGCAAATTCGCCAATGAGTGAGATTCCTATTTAAAACGGGCATTTAGTTGCTAAAAACCGTTTGTAGATTACACTTACATCACATAGAACATGACTGACCAAAAAAATTCGCGCGGGGACACACGATTGAGAAGATAGCCCGAAGGTCGGGTTCCTACACAGGGAAATTCAGGCGTGTAACTCAGTAAGTTCATGTTGTGATCAAAATAATATTTTGATCCCGTGATCAGAATAGTGAACATGACTGATAAATTAGGCTTCAAGTGTGTACTTGTTGGTGAAAGTGTTGTCCAATGGGAATTATATTTTGTATTACTTATGTAGCCTACAAAGTCTGTCCCACAGCCTTATAACTTCTTACCTCATTTCTAAATTTGTACTAGTTCTCTATACCATATATTGCGCTACTCATACTACTACCTCCCTCCTGGTTTAATGTCCCCCTTCGCAATTTGTGTCAAATTTTGACCATAAATTTCACTAACTAAATGTTAATGCATGTCACAAAAAATTATATCGTTTTATTCGTATTTGAACATAGTTTCCAATGGAATAATTTTCGGTGACGTGCATTGACATTTTGTTAGTTAAACCTATGGTTAAAATGTGACACTAAATACGACTAGTAAGTAAAGTATAGTAGCAGTACTAGTATACGTCGGTCAAATTATTCATCATGTCCTCACATTGAATTGACGTGACAACACGCTACACGTGAGGTGACACAAGAATCCCGGCGGCGTGTTCGGGTATTGTGGAGTTCAGATGTGGAGTACTACCACTTATTTGTCAAAATCTTGCATCATTCACTTAAAACAGTCGATTTCATCATACATCGAGTACCATATAACTGGAATTAACCGATGCAATTCCAAGAAGGATTGGCCGGTGCTGTCGGCTGGCGTCAATTTCGATCCCATGGATCAGGAGCTGATCGAGCACCTTGAGGCCAAAGTGAGTGCTAACAGCGCGAGATATCACCCTCTCATCAATTTGTTCATACCAACCATCGACAGCGAGCACGACATATGCTACACCCATCCTGAGAAACTTCCAGGTAAGACACCGATCGGCCGTCTACTTGCACAAACATATTCCTTTGTTTATAGCTCTATTTTTCTTTTTAGACGCAGACCTAGTGAAGCAATTACAATTTGACAATTAATAAAAAATGAAACAAGTGACTGCAACATGCCAAAGATGTTATGAAAATGCCAACTACGTACACTAAAACCTATATTCGACAATACTGCAGGTATCACACTGAGTGGCCTAAGCAAGCATTTCTTCCAGCGCAATTCCAGGGCGTTCAAAAGGGGCACGTGGACGCGTCGCAAGATACAGTCAGAGTGCGGCATGCACGGGATGTAGAACAAGACCGGCAATACCTTGCCGGTGATGGTCAATGGCCAGCAGACGGGCAGCAAAAAGGTTCTGGTGCTGCACACCTATAAGAACTTCGACCATTCCCGCAAAAAATAAAAAATTAATAATAAAAAAGAACTTCAACCAACAGAGGACCAACTGGGTGATGCACCAGTACCACCCCGGGGACCTGGAGCAAGAGAAGGAGCGGGAGCTGGTCTTCTGCAAGATTTTCTACCAGACGAACACTAGGGCCAGGACTAAAAAGATTATAAGTTAGTTTGGTATTGGTACTTGTACTACCTTGTCATCCGCAAGTTGGTATTGCTATTAACGATCTTCCGTTATGAACTTGGCATTTGCTCCAACCATCATGCTGAGGGTCAACGTGGATATAAAGCTGAATCATTTGTTTCAAAACGAATTTTCAGGCACCTGATTTTTATTTGATGGGTAGCATAAGCACCTGCCGTTCGAATTCCCAGTTCTCCAAATTTTTCGAAACAAGTGCATGCACTTATTATCACGATGAAAAAAAAATATACCTGATGCATCTCAGTTATCAGTCTATACTTGTAGAATTCTCTCATTTATTGAGCAGGTATATTGTTCTTTCAGGTCGAGCAAGTTTTAACTAGGTTGTAGACTGCCCAGGCTTGGTTTTGTTTTTAACAGGCCTAGCCCAAGACGACAACGGGGCACAAAGATCTAGCGGGTATCTACTAGCCTCTGGCCCGCCAGCGTTAGTAATATTTTGTCTTACAACATCCGCAAGCAGTTTTTACTGAATCAAACACATAGTCCAGTTCTATTTTCCTCTTAAAACGCCATGTCCTACTTCCGTTTTCTAATCTCTACCTATAGTTTTACTAGTTCATATACATGTATCATCATATTGAAAATACATAAAGTTCCCTTTTCATATTTACATCCTTATTTTTGTTGTTGTTTTCCCTCCCAGCACTGATTTTTTACCACTGTCTTTCCCTTAAACCAACTCAATTGTCCCACGTCTTGTTTGCTTACAAAAACAAAATGATTTTTTGGCAAATCAATAAGTTCTTAAAAATGTTTATCATTTCGGGATTACAACAGTTCGGACTCCACCAAAATATGCAAAATAAGGTTGAACTTTTTGACCATGGTCCTGGGCAGAAAATGGGCTGTAATAAATTACTTAAGAATTAGCAAATGGGCTGCAAATTATTAAAAAAATAGCAAATGGGCTCCATGTTGTCTGCCATGGATTTGGAGGCTGACTTGTGGGCCTACTAAGTTCATGCGTACACAAGGTTTTTCAAAAAAAGAAACTTAGTCAACAATCAACTCTACTAGCGTTAGACCGTTAGATGTCAATCTAACGACAATCGTGCTTCTTCAGTCTCTGATCTTCCTGCTCCAGCCGCCCAAACCAGCGTCGACGGAACAGCCTGCTCCCGCCTCTCGTGGCTGGCTATGCTGCCGGACAGGCCTCATGGCCCCACCATACTCGCATCCCTGGCCCGGCTATCCCTCTACTCACCCACACCTCCTGTTATTTTCCGGCGACGGCAGCCGAACCAGTCAACCCTCATACTCCCCACCGCGTGGGCAGCCACTACCGTGTCTTCCCCGGCTCCGTGTCGTTCCCTTTGTAGGCCTGGTGACCCACAAGTATAGGGATCTATCATAGTCCTTTCGATAAGTAAGAGTGTCGAACCCAACGAGGAGCAGAAGGAAATGATAAGCAGTTTTTAGTAAGGTATTCTCTACAAGCACTAAAATTATCGGTAACAGGTAGTTTTGTGATTAGGTAATTTGTAACGAGTAACAAGTAATAAAAGTAAATAAGGTGAAGCAAGATGGCCCAATCCTTTTTGTTGCAAAGGACAAGCCTGGACAAACTCTTATATAAAGGAAAGCGCTCCCGAGGACACATGGGAATTATCGTCAAGCTAGTTTTCATCACGCTCATATGATTCGTGTTCGTTACTTTGATAATTTGATATGTGGGTGGACCGGTTCTTGGGTACTATCCTTCTTTGGACAATAATCCCACTTATTATTAACCCCTATTGCAAGCATCCACAACTATAGTAGAAGTATTAAGGTAAACCAACCCATAGCATGAAACATATGGATCCAAATCAGCCCCTTACGAAGAAACTCTTAAACTAGGGTTTAAGCTTCTGTCACTCTAGCAACCCATCATCTACTTATTACTTCCCAATGCCTTCCCCTAGGACCAAACAATGGTGAAGTGTCATGTAGTCGACGTACACATGACACCACTAGAGGAAAGACAACATACATCTCATCAAAATATCGAACGAATACCAAATTCACATGACTACTTATAGGAAAACTTCTCCCGTGTCCTCAGGAACAAACTTAACTACTCACAAATCATATTCATGTTCATAATCAGAGGGGTATTAATATGCACAAAGGATCTGAACATATGATCTTCCACTGAATAAACCAACTAGCATCAACTACAAGGAGTAATCAACACTACTAGCAACACACAGGTACCAATCTGAGGCTTTGGGACAAAGATTGGATACAAGAGATGAACTAGGGTTTGAGATGAGAAGGTGCTGGTGAAGATGTTGATGGAGATTGAACCCCTCCTGATGAGAAGATCGATGGTGATGATGATGTGATGATTTCCCCCTCCCGAAGGGAAGTTTCCCTGGCAGAATAGCTCCGCCGGAGCCCTAGATTGGTTCCGCCAAGGTTCTGTCTCGTGGCGGCGGAGTTTCGTCCCATGAGCTAGCTTACGATTTTTTCCTTGACGAAAGACTCCATATAGCCAAAGATGGGCATCAGAGGGCTGCCAGGGGCCCCACGAGGCAGGGCGCCCCCCACCCTCGTGGACGGTGGGTGGCCCCCCTCTGGTACTTCTTTCGCCCAATATTTTTTATATATTCTGAAACTTGCTCCCGTGAAGTTTCAGGACTTTTGGAGTTGTGCAGAATCGGTCTCTAATATTTGCTCCTTTTCTAGCCCAAAATTCCAGCTGCCGGCATTCTCCCTCTTCATGTAAACCTTATAAAATAAGAAAGAATAGGCATAAGTATTGTGACATAATGTGTAATAACAGACCATAATTCAATAAATATCGAAATAAAAGCATGATGCAAAATGGACGTATCAACTCCCCCAAGCTTAGACCTCGCTTGTCCTCAAGCAAAAGCCAAAATCGAAAAATATGTTCACATGTTTAGATATAGAGGTGTCGATAAAATAAAATACGGACATGAGGGCATCATGCTCATTATTATAACAACAACATATATATATATTGTCATATGATCTCTTATGCCAAAGTAATAATTCATTCACAGTTTCAAGTATAAATCATAAACTTCATTGAAAACAAACAAACCATAATTTCAATCATTGAGGCAATTGCAATTTATCATAACATAGGAAAGAGTCAATAAGAGCTTTTCAGCAAGTCCACATACTCAACCATCATTTAGTCTATCACAATTGCTAACACTCACGTGATATTTATGGTTATGAAGTTTTAGTCGGACACAGAGAAAGATAGGGGCTTGTAGTATTGCCTCCCAACCTTTTACCTCAAGGGTAATGTCAACAGTAATAGTTCATGAAAACTCACATCCAATTAGCTATATATATCTGGATCTTTCCAACACAGTGTGCTTGCCAAAGGATAAAATGTAAAAAAGGAAAGGTGAAGATCACCATGACTCTTATATGAAATAACAGACAAGGATAAAATACAGGCCCTTCGCGGAGGGAAGCAGAGGTTGTCATGTGCTTTTATGGTTGGATGCACAAAATCTTAATGCGAAAGGACGTCACTTTATATTGCCACTTGTGATATGGACCTTTATTATGCAGTCTGTCGCTTTTATTTCTTCCACATCACAAGATCGTATAAAGCTTATTTTCTCCACACTAATAAATCATACATATTTAGAGAGCAATTTTTATTTATTGCAACGATGACAACTTACTTGAAGGATCTTACTCAATCCATAGGTAGATATGGTGGACTCTCATGGCAAAACTAGGTTTAAGGATATTTGGAAGCACAAGTAGTATCTCTACTTGGTGCAAAGAATTTGGCTAGCATGAGAGGGAAAGGCAAGCTCAACATGTTGGATGATCCATGACAATATAATTTATTTTAGATGTAAGAAAACATAACCCATTACATTGTCTTCCTTGTCCAACAGCAACTCTTTAGCATGTCATATTTTAATGAGTGCTCACAATCATAAAAGATGTCCAAGATAGTATGTTTATATGTGAAAACCTCTCTTTCTTTATTACTTCCTATTAATTGCAACGATGACCAAAACTATGTTTGTTAACTCTCAACAACTTTTATTCATCATACTCTTTATATGTGAAGTCATTACTCTCCATAAGATCCATATGATCTCTTTATTTCTTTTTATTCTTTCTCTTTTATTTTATTCCCTCAAGATCATAGCAAGATAATCAAGCCCTTGACTCAAAACTAATCTTTATTATATATAGCTCAGGGACATGATTACATCAAAGGATCACAAAGCAAAACTCAAGACTAGATCATACTAAAACTTTATTCTACTAGATCAACATATTACCAAAAGGATCAAACTAAGAAAAATGGTAAATATAAAAGTGTGATGGTGATACGATACTGGGGCACTCCCCAAGCTTGGCAGTTGCCAAGGGGAGTGCCCATACTTGTGTGTTCATGTTTCCTTCTTCAGTGGTGGTGATGTGATATTCTTGGCGATGATGCCCCTCAGGATACGATTCTCTTCCTCAAGCTTATTGACTTGCTGCTTGAGGTCCAATATTTCCTTACAGAGCTTGCCCGTAACGGCTAAAGCTCCTTTCACCCAAGGATGTTGCATGGCTGCAGGAGAACAAGTAACACTCTTTTTCATATTTTCATAAGAAAGAAACCTAACATTGGAAGGTATTACCGAGTTTGGAATGGCTGAGCCCAGTAGTTCCCCCATTGTGAATCCGGCTCAGAAACGAGATGTAACTTCTTGATCCTCCTCCATTGCATCTATCCTTTTCAAGTCGGCCTCCATCTCTTCCTCAGTTGATGGCCCAAAGTGGTCAGCACCACTGTTTGCTCTTGGCCCAGGTGTCGGATGAGACACCTGACTCTCCCCGACTGACTCTTGAGAAGACATCTAGCTCTAAATCTGTGGCAGAAACAACTCGAAACAAAAATAGAGGATATTTGCATGATACGGTGGTCAAAACCTTCGGGAGATTTTATAATGAATTTTTACCGACCAAAAGAAGTATCGTGCAAGAAAATGGAGTCCGGAGAGCACACGAGGTGCCCATGAGCCAGGGGGCGCGCCCAGGCGGGTAGGGCGCGCCCTCCACCCTCGTGGAAGCCTCGTGTCCTTCCCGGACTGCTTCTTATTTTCCTATTTTCTTAAATATTCCAAAACGGAGAAAAAAATGCTATTAGAACTGTTTTGGAGTCGGTTTACTTACCGTACCTCATACATATTCCTTTTCGGAGTCTGAAACATTATGGAAAGTGTCCCTTATGTATTTCTCTAGGGTTACGGTTAACATTAGTTTCCACATTTATAGGATTACCTGAGATATAATGTTTGATTCTTTAACCTTTCACCACCCTCAGATTTGTGCCTTTGAAGTTGTTGATTTTTATGGCACTGGAATGATAGACCTCCTCAATGACATAAGGACCTTCCCATTTAGAGTGGAGTTTTCCTGCAAAAAATCTTAAACGAGAGTAATCACCTACATTAAACTCACATTTTTGTATCCTTTTGTCATGCCATCTTTTAACCTTTTCCTTAAACAGTTTGGCATTTTCATAGGCCTGGGTTCTCCATTCATCAAGTGAGCTAATGTCAAATAACCTCTTCTCACCGACAAGTTTGAAATCATAATTGAGCTCTTTAATGGCCCAATATGCCTTATGTTCTAGTTCGAGAGGTAAGTGACATGCTTTACCATAAACCATTTTATACGGAGACATACCCATAGGATTTTTATATGCAGTTCTATAAGCCCATAATGCATCATCAAGTTTCTTGGACCAATTCTTTCTAGATCTATTAACAGTATTTTGCAAAATTAATTTAAGCTCTCAATTACTCAATTCTACTTGGCCACTAGATTGTGGGTGGTATGGAGATGCAATTCTATGGTTAACATCATACTTAGCAAGCATTTCACGAAAGGCACCATGAATAAAATGTGAACCACCATCAGTCATTAAATATCTAGGGACTCCAAACCTCGGAAAAATAACTTCTTTAAGCATCTTAATAGAGGTGTTATGATCAGCGCCACTAGTTGGAATAGCTTCTACCCACTTAGTAACGTAATCAATAGCAACTAAAATATGTGTATACCCATTAGAGGAAGGAAACGGTCCCATATAATCAAAACCCCAAACATCAAATGGTTCAATAACAAGTGAATAATTCATAGGCATTTCTTAACGTCTACTAATATTGCCAATTCTTTGACATTCATCACAAGACAAGACAAACTTACGGGCATCTTTGAAGAGAGCAGGCCAATAAAACCCGGATTGCAATACCTTATGTGCAGTTCTATCTCCAGCATGGTGTCCTCCATAAGCCTCCGAGTGAGACTTGCGTAGGATCTGTTCCTGTTCATGCTCAGGTACACAACGTCTAATGACACCATCTACTCCTTCTTTATAAAGGTGTGGGTCATCCCAAAACTAATGTCCTAAATCATAGAAAAACTTTTTCTTTTGTTGGTATGTGAAACTAGGTGGTATAAATTTAGCAACAATATAATTAGCATAATCAGCATACCATGGAGCAATACGAGAGGCATTTATGACAGCTAATTGTACACTAGAAAAGCTATCATCAATAGGTAGTGGGTCATAAAGAACATTCTCTAACCTAGACAAGTTGTCTGCAATGGGGTTCTCAGCTCCATTTCTATCAATAATATGCAAATCAAATTCTTGTAGCAAGAGAACCCATCTAATAAGTATAGGTTTAGCATCTTTCTTTTCCATAAGATATTTAATAGCAGCATGATCAGTGTGAACAGTTACTCTAGAATCAACAATATAAGGTCTAAACTTATCACAAGAAAATACAACTGCTAAAAATTCTTTTTCAGTAGTAGCATACTTTCTTTGAGCACTGTCCAGAGTCTTACTAGAATATTGGATAACATGTAATTTCTTATCAACTCTTTGTCCTAAAACAGCCCCTATAACATAATCACTAGCATCACACATGATTTCAAATGGTAAATCCCAATCAGGAGGCTGAACAATAGGTGCAGAAATCAAAGCTTTCTTAAGTATTTCAAATTATTCTACACAATCATCATCAAAGACAAAAGGAACATCTTTTTGTAAGAGATTATTCAGAGGCCGAGAAATTTTTGAGAAGTCCTTAATGAACCTCCTATAAAATCAACTCTTGTAATACTCATATCATCAAGAACAATCAAGCAGGACGTAGGGTATTACCTCCATCAAGAGGGCCCGAACCTGGGTAAACATCGTGTCCCCTGCCTCCTGTTACCATCCGCCTTAGACGCACAGTTCGGGACCCTGATAACCCACAAGTATAGGGGATCACAACAGTTTTCGAGGGTAGAGTATTCAACCCAAATTTATTGATTCGACACAAGGGGAGCCAAAGAATATTCTCAAGTATTAGCAGCTGAGTTGTCAATTCAACCACACCTGGAAACTTAATATCTGTAGCAAAGTGTTTAGTAGCAAAGTAATATGATAGCAGTGATAACGGTAGCAAAAGGTAAGAGTAGTAAAAGTAATGTTTTTGGTATTTTGTAGTGATGATAGCAATAGCAACAGAAAAGTAAATAAGCGAAACACAATATATGGAAAGCTCGTAGGCAATGGATCGGTGATGGAGAATAATGTCGGATGCGGTTCATCATGTAACAGTCATAACCTAGGTGACACAGAACTAGCTCCAGTTCATTGATATAATGTAGGCATGTATTCCGAATATAGTCATACGTGCTTATGGAAAAGAACTTGCATGCCATCTTTTGTCCTACCCTCCCGTGGCAGCGGGGTCCTTACGGAAACTAAGGGATATTAAGGCCTCCTTTTAATAAAGAACCGGAACAAAGCATTAACACATAGTGAATACATGAACTCCTCAAACTACAATCATCACCGGTAAGTATCCCGATTATTGTCACTTAGGGGTTAACGGATCATAACACATAATAGGTGACTATAGACTTGCAAGATAGGATCAAGAACACTCATATATTGGCGAAAACACAATAGGTTCAGATCTGAAATCGTGGCACTCGGGCCCTAGTGACAAGCATTAAGCATAGCAAAGTCATAGCAACATCAATCTCATAACATAGTGGACACTAGGGATCAAACCCTAACAAAACTAACTCGATTACATGATAGATCCCATCCAACCCATCATCGTCCAGCAAGCCTACGACGGAATTACTCACGCACGGCGGTGAACATCATGAAATTGGTGATGGAGGATGGTTGATGATGACGATGGCGACGGATTCCCCTCTCCGAAGCCCCGGACGGACTCCAGATCAGCCTTCCCGAGAGCTTTTAGGGCTTGACGGCGGCTCCGTATCATAAAACGCGATGATTTCTTCTCTCTGATTTTTTTTCTCCCCGAAACTCAATATATGGAGGTGGAGTTGGAGTCGAAGAGGCAACATGGGGCCCACGAGGTAGGGGGGCGTGCCCTAGGGGGGCAGACGCGCCCCCACCCTCGTGGCAAGATGGTGGGCCCCCTGCCTTCATCTTTGGCAGGTATTTTTCTTATTTTTTGAAAAGTGGCTCCGTGATGTTTCAGGTCATTCCGAGAATGTTTGATCCCGCACATAAAGAACACCATGGTAGTTCTGCTGAAAACAGCGTCAGTCCGGGTTAGTTCCATTCACATCATGCAAGTTAGAGTCCAAAACAAGGGCAAAAGTCTTTGGAAAAGTAGATACGTTGGAGACGTATCAACTCCCCCAAGCTTAAACCTTTTCTTGTCCTCAAGCAATTCAGTTGACAAACTAAAAGTGATAAAGAAAAACTTTTACAAACTCTGTTTGCTCTTGTTGTTGTAAATATGTAAAGCCAGCATTCAAGTTTTCAGCAAAGATTATAACTAACCACATTCGCAATAACGCATAGATCTCAAGTTACTCATATCAATAGCATAATCAACTAGCGAGCCATAATAATAAAACTCGGATGACAACACTTTCTCAAAACAATCATAATATGATATAACAAGATGGTATCTCGTTAGCCCTTTCTGAGACCGCAAAACATAAATGCAGAGCACCTTTAAAGACCAAGGACTGACTAGACATTGTAATTCATGGTAAAAGAGATCCAGTCAAGTCATACTCAATGTAAACTAATAGTAATGAATGCAAATGACAGCAATGCTCTCCAACTGGTGCTTTTTGATAAGAGGATGATGACTCAACATAAAACTAAATAGATAGGCCCTTCACAAAGGGAAGCAGGGATTTGTAGAGGTGCCAGGGCTCGGTTTTGAAACAGAGGTAAATAATATTTTGAGCGGTATACTTTCATTGTCAACATAACAACCAAAAGATGGCGATATCTTCCATGCTACACACATTATAGGCGGTACCCAAACAGACTGTAAAGTTTATACTCCCCCTTCCACCACAAGCATCAATCCATGGCTTGCTCGAAACAACGAGTGCCTCCAACTAACAAGAGTCCCAGGGGGAGTTTTGTTTGCAATTATTTTGATTTAGTTTGCATAAAGCATGGGACTGGGCATCCCGGTGACCAGCCATTTATCTCGTGAGTGAGGAGCGGAGTCCACTCCTCTTGAGAATAACCCGCCTAACATGGAAGATACAGACAGCCCTAGTTGGTGCATGAGCTATTCGAGCATACAAAACAGGATATTTATTTGAAGGTTTAGAGTTTCGCACATACAAATTTACTTGGAACGCCATGTACATACCGTATATAAGTAGGTATAGTGGACTCATGTGGAATAACTTTGGGGTTTAAGGAGTTTGGATGCACAAGCAGTATTCACGCTTAGTACAAGTGAAGGCTAGCAAAAGACTGGGAAGCGACCAGCTAGAGAGAGACAACAGTCATGAACATGCTTTAAAATTAATCAACACTGAATGCAAGCATGAGTAGAATATAATCCACCATGAACATAAATATCGTGAAGGCTATGTTGATTTTGTTTCAACTACATGCATGAACATGCGCCAAGTCAAGTCACTTAAATCATTCAGAGGAGGATACCACTCTATCATACCACATCATAACCATTTTAATAGCATGTTGGCACGCAAGGTAAACCATTATAATTCATAGCTAATCAAGCATGGCACAAGAAACTATGATCTCTAGTTGTCATTGCAAACATGTTTATTCATAATAGGCTGAATCAAGAACAATGAACTAATCATATTTACAAAAACAAAAGAGGTCGAGTTCATACCAGCTTTTCTCATCTCAGCCAGTCCATCATATATCATCATAATTGCCTTTCACTTGCACGACCGACCGATGAGAATAATAATAATAGTGCACATGCATTGGACTAAGCTGGAATCTGCAGGCATTCAATAAACAGGAGAAGACAAGGCAATATGGGCTCTTTTGTCAGATCAACAATAATGCATATAAGAGCCACTTCAACAATTTAATCATGGCCCTCTCCTATCGACCCGCAAAGAAAATAAAAGGAATAAAACTATTTACACGGGAAAGCTCCCAACAAGCAAAAGAAGAACAGGAAATCTTTTGGGTTTTCTTTCTAATTACTACTACAAGCATGGAAATTAAACTAACTAAAAGTTACAACTTATTTTTTTTGTTTTTTTCTTAAGGTTTATTAAACACACAAGAAGAAAGCATAAAAAGGAAAATAAACTAGCATGGATGATACAATGAAAAAGTATGAGCACCGACATCTAGCAATGAGTGTGTGAACATAAATGTAATGTCGGTGGGAAATACGTACTCCCCCAAGCTTAGGCTTTTGGCCTAAGTTGGTCTATGGCCACGGCTGGCCTGGCGGATATCCATAATAATAGTTGTTGGGATCGTACTGTGATGCAGCAGCTATCTCCTGCTGAGCTGCAGTGTGGCGACGAGCAGCCTCCTCTCTCCTCTCGTACTCATCTGCCTCCTCTCTGGTAATAGTATATCCTCATCTTGCCTGATAATCAAAGAAAGCAGGATCAGGCAGAGTAATACGGACAGCACGGTGTCTGTCAAAGATTAGTCGATACTGGAGAGGTGATTCGTTCCTCTCGACAAACTGGTGGTGAACCATAGCATTAAAATCTAGATAGGCAGGAGGTAATTCAATATCATCTTCGCGCACATCTTTACCAAGAAAATTAGCTACGCGGGTTGCATAAATTCCACCAAAGAAATCTCCATTACGTCTATTAAGATGCAACCTACGTGAAACAATGGCTCCCAAATTATATGATTTGTCTCCTAACACAGCACTCCTAAGAATACTAAGATCGGGGACACACATGTGACATGCCTCATCTTTACCATTTATGCATCTACCTATGAAGAGAGCAAAATAATGTATAGCAGGAAAGTGAATGCTCCCTATGGTAGCTTGTGTAATATCTCTAGATTCTCCCATAGTTATATTAGCAAGAAAATCTCTAAATTTAGATTTGCGAGGATCCCTTATACTACCCCATTGTGGAAGTTTGCATGCAGTGGTAAAATCCTATAAGTCCATGGTATAAGATTTATCATAAAGATCAAACATGACAGTTGGAGAATTACGTGAAGTGGAAAATTCAAACCTCCTCACAAAGGAGCTAGTGAGCTCATGATACTGACTGTACTTCTCTTCCGCGAAGCTCACGAGATCAGCATTACGCAAATATGCGTTGAATTCTTCTTTTATTCCCTCTTGATCCATAAAATTTTCAGAAAGCCACTCACAAGGATGCATGGGAGCGTCTCTTGGTGGCTCTTCGTCAGCATCACGCATTGCAAGCCTGGGTCCTTGCTTCTTTGAAGAACCACCTTGGAACATTTTCCTAAGCATTTTTCTTCCTCTGAAAAATTCTGAAATTTTTTAGTAACTTCAAAATAAAAGTAAACCAAACTCAATAATATTGATAGCAACTACTCCTACAAGTGCCTAGGGCCTATATCATGCATCAAAACTACTTTTGACCATATAAATTTGACATGCAAGCACAAGAACAGGGTCACCTAAGCAGCAAAAATTTGCAATGAATAAAGCACTAGAACAAAAACTAATTGGACCAATGGAGGAGTCACATACCAAGGAACAATCTTCCCAAGCAGTTTTGTGAGAGGTGCTTTGAACAAGGAGATCGAAAATGGCAGCAAAACGAGCTTGGACTCGGGTTTGAGCTGGTTATTCCTGTTTGGGGGAGGAAGATGAAGTGTTTGGGTGCAAGAATAAGTGGAGGAGGGCCACCATGGGCCCACGAGGCAGGGGGCGCCCTAGGGGGTGGGTGTGCCCTCCACCCTCGTGGCAAGGTGGTTAGCCCCCCTGGTGTGTTCTTTGTTCCATAAATCCTCAAATATTCTAGAAAAAAAATCATATTTAATTTTCAAGGCATTTGGAGAACTTTTATTTTCGAGGTATTTTTATATTGCATGGATAATCAGATAACAGACAGAAAATATTATTTTTATTGTATTTAATATAATTAACAGAAAGTAAAAGTGGAGTACAGAAAGTTGTGCCTTCTAGTTTCATCCATCTCATGATCATCAAAAGGAATCCACTAACAAGGTTGATCAAGTCTTGTTAACGAACTCATTCCGAATAACATGGAACCGGAGAAATTTCGAATAACACTATTTTTTTGATAGAAAGACTGTAAGGGACCCCCCTAGAATATAATTGGCCGGTGCAACAAACGCAAATTGCAAGTACCATGCCTTGAACCTAGGTGGGTGGGAAGGCATCAGCCCCTTCCCACCACTAGGCTATGCCTTAGTCTGCTGAATAACACTATGTTACCTCAACGGGGATATGCACATCCCCAATAATAAGAATATCATATTTCTTCTTGATAGTAGGAAGAGGAAATTCAAAACCTCCAAATATAATCGATGGAATTTTTCCAATAGAGTTGATACTATGAACTTGAGGTTGTTTCCTCCGAAAGTGTACCATATGCTCATTACCATTAGCATGAAAAGTGACATTGCCTTTAGTGCAATCAATAACAGCCCCTGCAGTATTCAAAAAGGGTCTTCCAAGAATAATATACATACTATCATCCTCGGGAATATCAAGAATAACAAAGTCTATTGAAATAGTAACATTTGCAACTACAACAGGCACATCCTCACAAATACCGACAGGTATAGCTGTTGATTTATCAGCCATTTGCAAAGATATTTCAGTAGGTGTCAACTTATTTAAATCAAGTCTACGATATAGAGAGAGAGGCATAACACTAACACCGGCTCCAAGATCACATAAAGCAGTTTTAACATAATTTCTTTTAATGGAGCATGGTATAGTGGGCACTCCTGGATCTGTGAGTTTCTTTGGTATTCCACCCTTAAAAGTATAATTAGCAAGCATGGTGGAAATTTCACTTCTAGTATCTTTCTTTTATTTGTAATAATATCTTTCATGTACTTAGCATAAGGATTAGTTTTGAGCATAGCAGCTAATCGCATACGCAAAAAGATAGGTCTAATCATTTCAGCAAAGCGCTCAAAATCCTCATCAAAGATAGGTCTAATCATTTCAGGGAGGAAAAGGCATGGGTTTCTGAACCCAAGGCTCTCTTTCTTTACCATGTTTCCTAGCAACGAAGTCTTTCTTATCATAATGTTGATTCTTTGATTGTGGGTTATCAAGATCAACAGCAGGTTCAATTTCTATATCATTATCATTACTAGGTTGAGCATCGTCATGAACATTATCATTAACATTATCACTAGTTTCAGGTTCATTACCAGGTTGTGTTTAAGCATCATAAATAGAAATATCATATGGATTCTCAGGTGTTTTAACAATAGGATCACTAGAAGCATGCAAAGTCCTATCATTTTTCTTTTTCTTCTTTTTAGAAGAACTAGGTGCATCTAAATTATTTGTCTGAGAATCTTGCTCAATTCTCTTAGGGTGGCCTTTAGGATACAGAGGTTTCTGAGTCATTCTACCCGTTCTAGTAGCCACTCTAACAGCATTATCCTTATCCTTACTATTCAATTCATTGAGCAAATCATTTTGAGCCTTAAGTACTTGTTATACTTGAGTGGTAACCATAGAAGCATGTTTACTAATAAGTTTAAGTTCACCTTTAACATTAGCCATATAATCACCCAAGTGTCCAAGCATATTTGAATTGTATTTCAATTGTCTACCAAAATAATCATTAAAATCTTCTTGCTTAACCATAAATTTATCAAACTCATCTAAGCATGGGCTAGCAATTTTAGTAAATGAGATTATAGCTTTATCATATCTATAGAGAGAATTTACCTTTACTACCTGTGTCGGGTTATCAAGACCATGAGTTTCTTTGATAGGTAAAGGATTTGGATTATATGTTTCTTCAACAGGCGGTAAATTAAGACCATGTATTTCTTCAATAGGAGGTAAATTCTTAACATCTTCAGCTTTAATACCCTTTTCTTACATAGATTTCTTTGCCTCTTGCATATCCTCAGGACTGAGAAATAGAATACCCCTCTTCTTCGGAGTTGGTTTAGGAATAGTCTCAGGAATTGGCTCCGGAGATGTCCAATTATTTTCATTTGTCAACATATTATTCAATAGAATTTCAGCTTCATCCGGTGTTCTTTCCCTGAAAACAGAACCAGCACAACTATCCAGGTAATCTCTGGAGGCATCGGTTAGTCCATTATAAAATATATCAAGTATTTCAATTTTCTTAAGAGGATGATTAGGCAAAGCATTAAGTAATTGGAGAAGCCTCCCCCAAGCTTGTGGGAGACTCTCTTCTTCAATTTGCACAAAATTATATATATCCCTTAAACCAGCTTGTTTCTTATGAGCAGTGACATATTTAGCAGAGAAGTAATAAATCATATCCTGGGGACTACGCACACAACCAGGATCAAGAGAATTAAACCATATCTTAGCATCACCCTTTAATGAGAACGGAAATATTTTAAGGATATAAAAGTAACGAGTTTTCTCATCTTTAGTAAACAGGGTAGCTATATCATTCAATTTAGTAAGATGTGCCACAACAGTTTTAGATTCATAACCATGAAAAGGATCAGATTCAACCAAAGTAATTATATCAGGATCAACAGAGAATTCATAATCCTTATCAGTAACAAAGATAGGTGAAGTATCCAAAGCAGGGTCAGGTTTCATTCTATCATATAGATATTGCTTACTCCATTTAGCTAATAATTTTTTAAGTTTAGTTCTATTTCTGCAAGCTAAAATAGCTAAAGAAGCATCTTGATCAAATACATAACCCTTAGGAATAGCAAGTGGTTCTTCATCATCACTTTCATCAGTATCATCAGATTCAATATTTTCAATTTCTCTAGCCCTAGCAAGTTGTTCATCAAGAAAATCACTAAGTGGCATAGTAGTATCAGGCATAGAGATAGTTTCATCATAAGTATCATGCATAGCAGAAGTGGCATCATCAATAACAGCGACATATGAGAACGAATAGCAGAAGCATGTATAGGTGTCGCAAGCTTACTCAAAACAGAAGGTGAATCAAGTGCAGAGCTAGATGGCAGTTCCTTACCTCCCCTCGTAGTTGAGCTATGATCCCCAGCAACGGCGCCAGAAAATAGTCTTGATAACCCACAAGTATAGGGGATCACAACAGTTTTCGAGGGTAGAGTATTCAACCCAAATTTATTGATTTGACACAAGGGGAGCCAAAGAATATTCTCAAGTATTAGCAACTGAGTTGTCAATTCAACCACACCTGGAAACTTAATATCCGCAGCAAAGTGTTTAGTAGCAAAGTAATATGATAGTAGTGATAACGGTAGCAAAAGGTACTAGTAGTAAAAGTAATGTTTTTGGTATTTTGTAGTGATGATAGCAATAGCAACAGAAAAGTAAATAAGCGAAGCACAATATATGGAAAGCTCGTAGGCAATGGATCACTGATGGAGAATTATGCCGGATGCGGTTCATCATGTAACAGTCATAACCTAGGGTGACACAGAACTAGCTCCAGTTTATTGATATAATGTAGGCATGTATTCCGAATATAGTCATACGTGCTTATGGAAAAGAACTTGCATGCCATATTTTGTCCTACCCTCCCGTGGCAGCGGGGTCCTTACGGAAACTAAGGGATATTAAGGCCTCCTTTTAATAGGGAACCGGAACAAAGCATTAACACATAGTGAATACATGAACTCCTCAAACTACAGTCATCACCGGTAAGTATCCCGATTATTGTCACTTCAGGGTTAACGGATCATAACACATAATAGGTGACTATAGACTTGGAAGATAGGATCAAGAACACTCATATATTAACGAAAACATAATAGGTTCAGATCTGAAATCATGGTACTCGGGCCCTAGTGACAAGCATTAAGCATAGCAAAGTCATAGCAACATCAATCTCAGAACATAGTGGACAGTAGGGATCAAACCCTAACAAAATCATAGTAAAAAAACCTAACAAAACTAACTCGATTACATGATAGATCCCATCCAACCCATCACCGTCTAGCAAGTCTATGATGGAATTACTCATGCACGGCGGTGAGCATCATGAAATTGGTGATGGAGGATGGTTGATGATGACGATGGCGATGGATTCCCCTCTCCGGAGCCCCGAACAGACTCCAGATCAGCCCTCCCGAGAGGTTTTAGGGCTTGGCGGCGGCTCCGTACCATAAAACGCGATGATTTCTTCTCTCTGATTTTTGTCTCCCTGAAACTCAATATATGGAGGTGGAGTTGGAGTCGGAGAGGCAACAAGGGCCCACGAGGTAGGGGGGCGCGCCCCCCACCCTCGTGGCAAGACGGTGGGCCCCCTGGCCTTCTTCTTTGGCAGGTATTTTTCTTATTTTCTGAAAAGTGTCTCCGTGAAGTTTCAGGTCATTCCGAGAACGTTTGATCCTGCACATAAATAACACCATGGTAGTTCTGCTGAAAACAGCATTAGTCCGGGTTAGTTCCATTCAAATCATGCAAGTTAGAGTCCAAAACAAGGGCAAAAGTGTTTGGAAAATTAGATACGTTGGAGACGTATCAGACCCCCTACCGGAGATACGCTGGTTTTGACACTGACATTTGTGCTTTCATTGAGAGTTACACTGTGCCATCCCCATAAGGCTCGATGGCCCATTCGATCATTGATAACGATGTGGTCCAGGGTGAGGTTTTCCTCCCTGGACAGATCTTCGTATTCAGCGGCTTCGCACTGCGGGCCAATTCGCTTGGCAATCTATAGCAGATCGAGAGCTACGCCCCTGGCCATCAGGTCAGGTTCGGAAACTTAAACTACACTGCCGACATCCACGGAGACTTGATATTCGACGGATTCGAGCCCATGTCAAGTGCGCCGCACAATCACGACGAGCATGACGTAACTCTGCCGTCAGACAGTGTTCGGGAGATCGCATCTGCAACTACTCCGGCCTTCAATCCGGAGCAAACTGCGACATCCAACGACGGAGGGATGGACCCCGCCATGGAGGCTGCACTCTCAGCGGCGATGGAGCCGGATACTGACTTCACCCCTTACAAGAGCCGTGTTGCCGAACCACTGGATTCGTCTCCGGCCACGGACTCCGAGCCGCCTGCATCCGTGCCTGCCGAATCTGATTGGGCGCCGATCATGGAGTTCACCTCCGCGGATATCTTTCAACACTCGCCTTTCCGTGATGTGCTAAATTCATTAAAGTCTCTCTCCTTGTCAGGAGAACCTTGGCCGAACTATGTCCGGCTAGAATGGGATGCGGACGACGAAGAAATTCTCTGCCCACCCACCACCCACTTAGTAGCCTCTGTCGACGATTTAACCGACATGCTCGATTTCGACTCCGCAGACATCGACGGCATGGACGACGATGCAGGAGAGGAACAGGAACTAGTGCCCACAGGGCACTGGATAGCCACTTCATCACATGACATATACATGGTGGACACACCCAAAGAAAACGATGACGAGGAACGGGAGGAGACAGCGGAGGATGACCCCTCAAAGAAGCAAACAAAGCATCGGCGTAGGCGCCGCTCCAAATCCTGCCTCGGCAAAAATAGCGATAACAGCGCAAGACAAAATAACACTCCAGTCGACTCCAGAGGAAACGACGACCACATTGCCCTGGTGGCAGAGCACGATGAAGCTGCAAACGGTGAACATAGTACGGACCCGATGTCCGAACACGGCGACGCCGAGGATAAACCTCATCAAACCCCCTCTGGGGAGGAAAATAGTCCGGACGAAGATGCACACATCATCCCGGAAAAGCACTCAGAGCAAGAGAACCTCCGCAGAAGGCTTATTGCCACAGCGAGGAGTCTAAAGAAGCAGAAGCAAAGGCTTAAGGCCACACAAAATACGCTCAATAGCAGGTGGAACAAAGTGCTCGACAACAAAGAAAAGTATGGTGGAAGTTACCACACAAAGAGCTATCCAAAGCGCAAGCTATTACCTGAATTATATGATGAGGCCTTAGAGCCCAGACATCCGAAAAATAATACGGCTAACCGGCCGGATCAACCACCTTGCGACCGCGATAGAGCGGCTAACAAGGTTGCACATAAGTCAACACACGATCTACATGTGGACTTGCGCCAAAAATCCAGTATGACCAGATCCATCTATGGATCTAGGAAGCATGCTCCGGCACAAAATCAAAACCGAACACTACAACCGTCCGAACGCCATGATACACCCAAATACAGGGGTGTTGCACACCCCCTATGTTTCACCGATGAGGTGCTGGACCATGAATTCCCAGAAGGATTCAAACCAGTGAACATAGAGGCGTACGACGGGACCATAGACCCTGGGGTCTGGATTGAAAACTTTATCCTCCATATCCATATGGCTCGCGGAGATGATCTCCACGCCATCAAATACTTGCCCCTCAAACTCAAAGGACCAGCTCGGCACTAGCTGAAAAGCCTCCCCGAAAACTCAATCGGAAGTTGGGAGGAGCTCGAGGACACTTTTCGGGCTAATTTTCAAGGGACCTATGTCCGACTTCCAGATGCAGGCGATTTAAGTCATATAATTCAACAGCCCGAAGAGTCAGCCCGAAAGCTTTGGAACAGGTTTCTCACTAAGAAGAACCAAATCATCGACTGTCCGGACGCCGAAGCCTTAGCAACTTTCAAACATAGCGTCCGAGACGAATGGCTCGCCAGACACCTCGGCCAAGAAAAACCGAGAACAATGGCAGCCCTGACAAGCCTCATGACCCGCTTTTGTGCGGGCGAAGATAGCTGGTTAGCCCGCGGTAGCACCAGCGACCCAAGCACATCCGAAGTCAGGGATGGCAACGGAAAACCACGACGCAATAAAAACAAGCCTCAAAATAAAGAAGATATCCCGGATAATACGGCGGTAAACGCCAGATTCAGGGGCTCTCGACCAGGTCAGCGGAAAAAGCCTTTCAAAGGCAGCAGAGATGGATCGGCCGACCTAAACAGAATTGTTGACAAATTATGTCAGATTCATGGCACCCCCGATAAGCCTGCAAACAACACCCACAGAGAATGCTGGGTCTTCAAGCAGGCCAGTAAGCTAAACGCCAAACACAAGGGGGGAGACACCAAGCGAAGATGAGGACGAACCTTGCCAGCAAAGCACTGGAGGACAGAAAAAATTCCCACCAGAAGTTAAGACAGTAAACATGATCCATGTGACGAAGAGGAGAAGCAAACATGCACTCTGAGACATACGCGCCATAGAGCCCATCACCCCTAAGTTCAACCCCTGGTTGGCCTGCCCAATCACCTTTGATCACGGAGATCATGCGACAAGCATCCGGCATGAAGGATTGGCTGCCTTGGTGTTAGACCCAACAATAAATGGATACCATCTCACACGAGTCCTTATGGATGGCGGCAGTGGTCTAAATCTGATATATCAGGACACAGTCCGCAAAATGGGGATAGACCCGACAAAAATAAGCCACAGTAATACTACCTTCAAGGGAGTAATACCAGGCCTAGAGGCCTGGTGTATGGGCTCTCTATTACTAGAGGTTGTATTCGGTTCTCCCGACAACTTCCGAAGTGAAAAGTTAACTTTCTACATCGCTCCATTCTAAAGTGGCTATCAAGCACTACTCGGAAGAGCGGCTTTCACTTGTTTTAATGCAGTACCGCATTACGCTTCTCTCAAGCTTAAGATGCCCAGTCCACGCGGCACCATCACAGTTAGTGGAAATATTGAGCGTTCTCTACGCGCGGAACAAGGTGCAGCGGCCTTAACAGCCGAGCACTAGATGGCCTCACCAACCAGAATAAATGACAGGTCGTCAAGACCACGGACACGGTTAGACGAGTCCGGTGTATCACTACAAATACATAAGATTGGTTTGATGGTTAAACCCTCATAAACGGTACCAGGGGCTTCCCGCGTGAAATCAGGGCTAGCTCAGCTCAACTTGACTTATCTTGAATTTTAATGGTTTATTGATAATAACCAATTTTCTTGCACGACAACTTTCACCTAAGTTCTTCTCTTTTACAGATGACAATCGTGCTACACCCATCCATGACACGGCACAACGGAGACACAGGCGCAGACATGCAGCAGGGACCCGCTCAAAAGTTTCTTTTCAGATTAAGACCCTACGTAAACCTTTTTACCTGTCTCTTGTTATTCACATCCTCCGGATACTCAATACAACCGAGAAGGTGTCACGACCGCCTTTCCAATAAAACATTTATTGAAAAGCCGATCTTTGTATTAACCAGTACAGAAGAATTCTTCTTACTGCAGACAAAACCTTGATACAGAAATCCAGCAGTACTAATATTATGCATGGTTGAGCCGAGGGTGCTCAACAAATTATTACAAGCACGCCTATATTATACATAGAGGCAGATATGACACAAGGGTATGGTGGCATAACTACTGACTCGTAATAGAGGTGGTGGTGGATATGTCACAGTGAGGTGGGTGACATGACTCTGAAATTTTACAGCTCATCAACCGTCGGAGTGAGGCTTGATGATTTTTATTTGGGTGGCCGAAGCGTGTATAATACAATTGAACAACTCCAGGGTCGCATGGGACTAACTGGGACTCCTCTAGGCATCGGACTCACTATCGAACTCTTCATACATAAGATCGCCTTCGTCAACATCTGGCCAAATCAACAAGCCAGGTGAGTACTTTGAATGTACTCGCAAGACAGTTCGGACATAAGATATGACAAATGTAAACATGATGCACATGAGCAGGTCAGTATGCACAATCAAATAATAGATTTGCACTGCACGATAAATATGAGGAAATCAGGCGGTAGTCCTCCTGAAATCCCAATAAAAATAACTGAAAACCGATCGGGTGTCTGAAACGACGCCTCGAAAGGTGGAAACAAATTCAACATGCTGCAGTCGGGCGTCGAGGCGACACCACATAAAGGGCTTATATTGAAAAGTAAATAACAGGACGTGCCACAGTCGGGCGTCTAGGCGACACCTCGAAAAGGGCTTATAATGAAAATAAATAACAATGATGCCACAGTCGGACGTCTGCGCGACATCACATAAAGGGCTTATATCAAAAGTAAATAACAATAATGCCACAGTCGGACGTCTGCGCGACATCACATAAAGGGCTTATATCAAAAGTAAATAACAATGACGCCACAGTCGGACGTCTGTGCGACATCACATAAAGGGCTTATATATATCAAAAGTAAATAACAATGATGCCACAGTCGGACATCTGCGCGACACCACATAAAGGGCTTATAGTTTATCATTCGAATTTAAGTAGCTCATGAATTCAAATCATCACAAGGAAATACTCAGCGTAAAATAATAAACTGGTTAGTCCATTCACATGAATAACCTTCAACCGAGTTTACCACTCTCGGTTGTATGTTTATAGTTCGGAGACTGTCACCGGGGTTGACACTGAGATTTGACACTGAGACTGAAACTGGCACTGAGATGATGTCCAAGTCCTTGATCGTGGACATGGATACTCGAATGATTTTGACTCTTCAGAGTTTGTACTCTTTAACCACAGCCAAAGGATTTCAGTAGTCACAAGGACTAGTTCCGTTTACGGTGTTTTAGAAGAAACACGTCTAACCAGTACACACCCATTCCACATTCCGTTGCCAGGGATCACCCTCGGCGATGTTCAAGAAAAACCTTAAGACGGGGAGGCTACAACCTCGAATAGGATGGGATCAAATTTATATCGCGCGCTCTAAGGGGTGCCCCCCTCTCGGTCCCAACCAGAAACACCCATGCCCCCTGACCGGATGACTGGCTTTAATCCAGGGCCATGGAACCCTCATCGCGGTCCCTCTGTTTGGTGTGTACCAGGAAAGAGGTTTGCAACTTACTAAACCGCACTCTTTGCAGAAAACATGTGGCACCACGAAGGGGGAAACGAACGGGATCGAGACTTGACCCACGTTAAAAACTGGAGTTCATGGTTGGCATAAAACTGGCATGCTTCAACAATACTAGCCTACAACCTATCATGTGATCACATGATCATGTTATCTTATCATCATAAGAACACATCAACTTCGAAGCTCACCGGTAGCTTGCCTTGAATGTACATAACATTCACAAATGCTTATATAGACATGCCATGAGAAAACTACTCGAGCAAACATGCAAAACACTCATCATATCAAAGGTTCAAACATGCTTGCCTGGCTCGGAGAAGTCGGAGTCTAGCTCGGCGAAGTACGCGTCTCCTTTACTCCTCCCGGTATCTACGTATTTAAAGAAAAACCGGATACTACATAAATACCGTCCGTGCACAAAAAGTATCCCAAATATTTTTCAAATAAATATGACAAAAAACTAGACAGAAATATAAAGATGACAGAAAAGGTTTCAAGTTAAAATCATCTTTTGTTTAAAAGTTATAAGAGTTTTAGTCCAGGGACCTTTCTGTAATGAAACAGAAAGTTTTCAGGGTTTATTTTATAAAAGCAGGAAACGTTTCAGTCTAGAATACGTCGGTCCAGGGGGAAGATGTGTTTTGCCCAAAGGCGTTTCAGAAAACGTTTCAAAAAGAAGAAAAAGCTGACGGGGAGGTCCCACCTGTCGGGTTTGAAAACTGAAACAGAGTGCTTCACGGCGAGGCAGGGTGAGCACCACGTCGACGGTGGCCCTAACTCCGGCGGACGGTGGTTCGGGCATTGGTGGATCTCGCCGGGCAGAGTTGCAAAGATCGAATTGGGGCTTAGGTTAGGGTACTAGGTGCACTAGGGGTTTGCTGACGCGGTTTGGGATGCGGGGGTGGCCTCACCTGAGTGAATCAAGCCGGAGCCCGAGGCGGAACGGGGCGGCCGGAGTCGGGGAAGGTGGCCTCCTTGGGGTCCTTATAGGGGCTAGGCGGGGCTCTGGTGAGGTGGAGGTGTGGCGCTGGGTCGAGAATGAGCTCGGGGGCTCCTTTTATAGCCAATCCGAGGCGGTGGCCGTGAACGGGATAACGCCAGCGATGATTACGGCGAGGCAGAGGACGGTCAGGTGGATTAGGGAGCTAGGCATCATCGCGATGGTCCACTGGTCCCATTTAGACACTAACCTTGGTTGGATTCGGCCTGCTCCGCAGTTTCGACGGAACGGTGCCTCGCGGGCCCGTCGGCGGCAGAGAGCATGCCCTGTGCTTGCCAGGCCACGGCGACGGTGCCGCAGTCGCGCACAGAGGAGGAGGTGGACAAGCGGAGGGCTCTGGTGGCTAGGGCGGTGCTAGACGGCGCTGAAAGGCAGGGCCGGCCTCTGTTGGCTGCCACGGGTGGCTCTGCCACCGCAGAAGGCGCTAGAGCTGGCGAGCCACGTCGCCACCGACGTCCGCGCCTGGCCAAGCGAGTGTGCGGCGCACTGGATAAGAAGGGGGAGCAGTGAGCTAGATGCCAGCGCGTGCACTGGCAAGATGGACGCCGTGGTCTGAAGAAAACGACACTAACGGCGAAACAGAAACACTAAACTTTCTGAACTTTCTGAACCCAGACAGAAACAGTGCATGCCAGGTGTTCGATGAAATGATTTTGGCATGTGGGAAATTTTTCTGGAGCTGATCTTTGGTGATGTGGCCTCTTGGTGTATCTGGAAGCTACATGAATTATTCCAGAATTTTTGGAAAAAGAAAGATATGAATTTCACCAAAAATGGCATTTCTGGTCCAAACTTGCAGTGGACAAAATTTTAAATATTTGAACTGAGGCCAAGTGGATCTTGATGGATCTAGGTTGAGGGTACTACAGACTAATCAGAGGAGTTGGTTTGGGATCAAAACTCAAAAGAAATTTGGTACTTCCTTTGCAAATCACCTAGCCCATAAATAATGGCAGAAATAGTTTTTGAGGAAAATAAATTGAATAAAAACCAAATATGGCTTGAGACTTGCTGGAGATGGGAGCCCTGACCTGATCCAAGGCAGGGTGGGGTTTTGGAAGGCTATGTCAAAAAGTGACATGGCAAAAGAGGAAATTTTGGATGGGGAAAAGAATAAAGCCATAACTCCTAGGGTTTCTTTTTAATAGAAGGAATTTCAAAAATGAATTTGAGTAGAGGCAAGACAAAAATGAAAAGCTCTCAAGGCCAAAAAAATCAAGGTTGAGAAGAGTACAAAAATATATGTCATAAAAGTTTTTGAGGGGGAGAGGGTTTAAGAAAAATTTTAAATAGCTTCCTCCAAATCACATAAAGATTTTGATAAAAACCAAATTAAAATTTTTTTGAGTGTCACAGAAGGATGCTGACGTTATTGGCATGTGGCCACGTCAGGACATTGCACGTACCTGGACACTCGGGGTTTATTATTAAGGGCATTGGTCAGACCAGCAAATGTTATAAAAACCGAGTACCTTAGGGAGTGTTCGACGTCACGAGTTTAGCCTTATATGCATCAGCTCCGAATCATGACTTTGGTCAAATGTTGGGTTTGCCCGGCTCCCATGTTTTGGTACCTTACGTTCCGCTATATCGGCAAAGGTAGCACTGGGAGAACTACTGCGATTGTGCCCTGGTTCATCCGGATGAGCACCTCAGTGGAGAAAGCCGAAAACTGACTGTCATGATACAGCGCGAGACTGGTCAACCACTCGATGACTTAGCAGAATCTTCAGGATTCCTCCGCATTAACGAAGGGCCGTTTCCCGGTCATGTACGTACGCGCCCCGTATTCGGATGAGCATGGAGGTACGAGGGGCTATCTAGTAGTCCCGCAGTCAAACTCCTATGGCTAAATGAAAGTGTTAAAGCAATATAGTCTGATTGCCTCGTTCGCTGCGCTACCACCTCCTTAACGGACCAAGACGTCGGATCAAGTGTGAAAACACGTTTTTTGTGAACACCCCCGCTTTATATGTGTGTGGGTTGAAGCCGACGACCGCAAACTTTCAGGTTATATACTTATATACATAAACGGCCGCACAGGTGGCATCATAATACTTTCATACAAAAGTATAAACACAGCCTTCACAATTCAATAAGATATTGTTTTTACAATGGGAATACATGTCACTAGAACAAAATATTCTTCGAGCACTGCGCCTCTATCGAACGAGCGCCTTCAAGGACCTCTTCAAAGTAGTGCTCGGCAGCTACTCGGCCCACGGCCGAACCCTATGTTGCAATAGAGGTGGCCTCCATATCTGCCCAGTATGTCTTGACACGGGCAAGTGCCATCCGCGCACCCTCTATGCAGGCCGACCTCTTTATAGCATCGATGTGCGGGACAGCACAAAGGAATTATTGCACTAAAATAAAGTAACTATTTGGCCTTGGCCCTTCCGGCCACAGATGATCCACAACAGACGTCATGGCAAGTCCGGACAACCTATGGAGCTCGGCCCACTCGGACATTTGCTCATTCAACAGCAGCGGATGCACTGGAGCATGGAACTGTGACCAGAACAGCTTTTCCATTTCACGATCTCTTTGATCCTTGAAGTACTCGGCCGCATCAGCAGCACTTGCTGCCAAATACACGTATGTGTCTGCCGAACTCCATAGTTGATCAAGAGGAGCATACTTCGGATCTCCGGACTTAGTCCGCAACAAAAAGGGCTTCCCAGTCGCGATATCTGTAGCTTGACGCAGCTCCTCCTTCGTTGCTCTGATTTTGGAGCGGGCTTCCTTGGCTGCTACCATGGCCTTCTCCAGGCCCGTCGCCTTCGCTCTGCTTTCTTTTTCAAGAAGCTGGGAACGGTCAGCGGCATCTTTCAACTCAACGGCCATCTTGGCTACTCTTTCCTTGCTCTGGCAATGCGCGGCCTGTTCGGCCCTCGGCTCTTCGACCGCCTTTAGAGCAGCCGCATCGCTATTTCTTGCTTGTTCCTTGGCTCGGGCAAGCTCCGCCCGAAGGGTCTCCACAGTGGCAGCTCCATCTGCAGTCACAACATATTAAGATATCGGCATCATGCTCCTCTTACTATGTGTTGATCACCAGAGAAATCACTTACCATGTGCCTCGTCAAGCCGCTTGTTGACAAGCACGATGTCGGCATCTGCTGCATCAAGTTGCCGCTTTAGCTCGGCAAAATCATCAGTCCGGCTAGCCACCGGACCTTCAGCCACATGCACATAAAGGCGGTCTGGTTATTACCTGGGACTATGATCCTCTGTTTGCTGCCGTTTTCGACGGCAACCAGAGTCTCATGGGCTACTATCTGCATAGGGCACACCTAGAGTGTGCAGTACTGTCAAAAACATACACTATTTCACGTACCTCAAAGCCTTTCAGCAGGCTCATAAAAGCTTCATGCAACCCGCTTTCGGCGGATGAAATCCTTTCAATTACCGTACCCATTAGCGTACGATGCGCTTCTGAGATGGCCGCTTGCTCCAAAAGATCCTTCGGTGCGTCCGACCGCACACTGTACGGTTCCGGACTCTTTTTGTTGCTCTCTTTAGGAGCCGAATACTGAGGACTCCGGGTGGCCAAAGGATTACCCTCTGACCTTGGTGGATCAGGAGAAACCCTCTGCGACGACACTTCAGGGTCGCTCGCTTCATGAGGAGGGGTGGCAGGGGGAGGTGTTTCGCTCTCCATCATCTCTGGAAGAAGATCCCCCGAAGACGAACTCTGTCGAGAAGGGCTACGATCCGAACTACAAGATATAAGCTTTGGTTACTGTCTTCAGAAGTGAGGTAGGATATTTTCACTATTAAGTACTTTTTGTTTACTTACATCTCGGTCAAGGGCTGATCCCCTTGCGGGTACTGTGCGGCAAGAGTACCCTCCAAGACGGGACCCTCTAGCGAAGATTTCTTCCACCGTTTGAAAACCTTTGTTTCTAGGTCTTCAGAGGTGTTCCTCTTCCTTCCTTGGGAAGAGGAAATGTCAGATTCTTCTCCCTGGTTATCCTCCTTCGCGGAGGCGCTAATTCCCCCGGTTTGGACAAATAGTGAGGAAGGCCCGCTTTCGGCCTCTATATTCCCCCCTTTATCTTCCCCTGAGGGTGCCTGATAGGGCGCCGACTCGAGCATTCTGTCTAGTACGGGATTGGCCTGGCCCTCGGGAAGGGGGGCCGAACACCTGATCATCTTCGCCTTGGTTGTCCAGTCCTGGTCAAAGAGCGACTTTTCAGAATGATGTTATGATAAATAAAAAGACAGCGTATTCGGCCATGGGATTACTTACTTGGGTATCGGGGCGATTACAGCTCAGACCCGCATCCTCTGTGGTGTCCGGACACTCTATTTGGGGTCCGAAAAACAATTTGTACATCTCTTCGAGCGTCATGCCGAGGAAGTGTTGAATAGTTCGCGGTCCTTCCGGGTTGAATTCCCACATATGGATTGGTCGACATTTGAAAGGCTGGACTCGACGAACTAGCATGACTTGCATTACCATGACCAAGCTGACATCTCTCTCAAGGAGATCTCGGATGCGACTCCGCAATATCGGCACATCATTTGCCGGCCCCTAGTTCAGCCCCTTGCTGATCCATGACGTCAGTTGTGGTGGGGGGGGGCGAGCGAAAGGCAGGGGCGGCTACCCACTTGGCACTTCGGGGAGCTGTGACATAAAACCACTTCCGCTGCCACAAACTGGACACCTCTGGGAAGGAACCCTCTGGCCATGGAGCATCAGCGCTTTTTCTTATTACGGCACCTCCGCACTCTGCGTGCGCCCCTCGATCAACTTTGGCTTCACATTGAAAGTCTTGAGCCACATGCCGAAGTGTGGGGTAATGCGGAGGAAGGCCTCACACACGACGATGAACGACGAGATGTGAAGGAGGGAATCTGGGGCCAGATCATGGAAATCCAGCCCATAATAGAACATGAGGCCCCTAACAAAGGTATCCAGAGCGAGGCCTAGCCCTCAGAGGAAGTGAGAGATGAACACAACACTCTCGTTGGGTTCGGGAGTGGGGATGACCTGCCCTCGGGTGGGCAGCCCGTGCGAGATTTCAGAGGTCAGATACCTGCCCTCTCTCAGCTTCTTGATGTCCTCCTCTGTGATAGAGGAAGGCATCCACCGACCTTGGAGGTTGGATCCAGACATGGTTGAAGGTTCGAATCGCCTGACCTGAGCCTCGGGTGTTGGAACTCGAGGCAGGGGAAGGATTCGATTGAGCACGAGAGGGAAAAAGGACAGGCCTTGGCCTCTTTATAAAGAAGGTGAATATCAAGCGTCCTCCTCGTGGCCGTTTGGGACTTGCCTAAAATCGAGGAGTCATACCAACAGGAACGATTGGGTTACCCACGTCCGTATTGATGAGAATCCCATAATAAGGGGACACGATCTCTGCTTCAACAAGACGTGTCGAGAAAACCGCCTCACAATATGTGCAGTGCTGGTTGGGAAAAACGGTTCGAATAATGACCGGGTCATGACATGATGTCAATCTGTCAAAGCGTGTCAGAAGATTAGATTTGTGGAAACATTATTCTCTCTACGGTGGTATGTGGAACTTATTTTGCAGAGCCGGACACTATCCTTGTATTCAAAATCTTCTATGGAGTATTCAGGGGAGGAACCCGCCTTGCAATGCCGAAGACAAAACTGCACGCCAGACTCATCGTCATTGAAGCCTGGTTCAGGGGCTACTGAGGGAGTCCTGGATTAGGGGGTCTCTGGACAGCCGGACTATATCCTTTGGCCGGACTGTTGGACTATGAAGATACAGGATTGAAGACTTCGTCCCGTGTCCGGATGGGACTTTCCTTGGCATGGAAGGCAAGCTTGGCAATACGGATATGTAGATATCCTCCCTTGTAACTGACTTTGTGTAACCCTATCCCTCTTCGGTGTCTATATAAACCGGAGGGTTTAGTCTGTAGGACAACATACAATCATACCATAGGCTAGCTTCTAGGGTTTAGCCTCTATGATCTCGTGGTAGATCAACTCTTGTAATACTCATATCATCAAGAACAATCAAGCAGGACGTAGGGTATTACCTCCATCAAGAGGGCCCGAACCTGGGTAAACATCGTGTCCCGTGCCTCCTATTACCATCCACCTTAGACGCACAGTTCGGGACCCCCTACCCGAGATCCGCCGGTTTTGACACCGACATTCATGCTCTGAAAGTTCAACACTAATAATAACAGGATAAATCTTTTTCTCATCAAGATAAGCATATTTAAGAGTATAAGGCAAAGGTTTAAGCTCAAACACGGGATCACCCTTGGGTGGAGGAGGATCCCCTAGGATTTCAACAGGCAAGTTGTGTTTCAAAGTAGGTCCCTGTTTAAAGAATACTTCATCTATTTCCCTTCTTTCGTTCATAAACATATCATTTTCATGGTCTAGCAAATATTGTTCTAAAGGATCATTAGGAGGCACGGCAATAGAAGCAAGACCAATAATTTCATCTTTACTTGACAATTCTTTATCATGGGGTTGTCTACGAAATTTAGCAAAGTTAAATTCATGACACATATCCCCTAAACCAACAGAAACAATATCCTTATTGCAGTCTATCTTAGCATTAACAGTATTCAAGAAGGGTCTACCAAATATCTTGTGGGGAACCAAGAACAAGAAAATCAGCAGGATATTTAACTTTCCCACACAAGACTTCAACATCTCTAACAATCCCAACTGGTGAAATAGTGTCTCTATTAGCAAGCTTAATTGTAACATCAATTTCCTCTATCTCAGCAGGTGCAATACCATGCATAATTTCTTTATATAAGGAATGGGGTATTGCACTTGCACTTGCACTAGCACCCATATCACATAAGCCATGATAGCAATGATCTCCTATTTTAACTGAGATAACAGGCATGCCTACAACAGGTCTATGTTTATGTTTAGTATCAGGTCTAGCAATTCTAGCTGCTTCATCACAGAAGTAAATAACATGCCCATCAATATTATCGGCTAAGAGATTTTTAACCATAGCAACACTAGGTTCAACCTTAATTTTCTTAGAGGGAGTAGGTGTTCTAGTATTACTCTTACGAACAACAGTTGAAGCTTTAGCATGATCCTTTATTCTAATAGGGAAAGGTGGTTTCTCAATATAAGCAGTAGGAACAACATAATCATTATAAGTGATAGTCTTTTCTTCAACTTTAATAGGTGCAACTACTTTTACTTCAATTGGAGGATTATATTTAAACCACTTCTCCTTAGGGAGATCAACATGAGTAGCAAAAAATTCACAGAAAGAAGCTACTATCTCTGAGTCAAGTCCATATTTAGTGCTAAATTCACGGAAAGCATTGGTATCCATAAAAGATTTAACACAATCAAAATTAGGTGTTATACCTGACTCCTTACCTTCGTCAAGATCCCAGTCTTCAGAGTTGCAGTTAATTTTTTCCAATAAATCCCATTTGAATTCAATAGTCTTCATCACAAAAGAGCCAGTACAAGAAGTATCGAGCATGGAGCGATTATCGAGAGAAAGCCGAGCATAAATTTTTTGAATAATAAATTCTCTTGAGAGCTCATGATTGGGACATGAATATAACATTGACTTAAGCCTCCCCCAAGCTTGAGCAATGCTTTCTCCTTCGCGAGGCCAAAAA